>NW_006790710.1:932163-964250 GCF_000442215.2 Lipotes vexillifer | reverse complement strand
TCAGCAGGACCATGTTCTGTCTGGGGCTCCAGGTGTTCCTTGGCTTATGGCAGCGTCACTCCAATCTCTGCTTGTGTCTTCACATGGTCACCTTTCTCTTCCCTTGAAATGGCACCTATCTTTGGATTTAAGGGTCATCCTAAATCTAGGATGACCTCACTTTTAGATCCTTAACTTGATTACAACTGCAAAGACCCTATTTCCCAATAAGGTCACATTCACGGGTACTGGGCATTAGGACTTGGACATAATTTAATTGACTATAGATATATATATTGAAAAATCCCAGGAAAAGTATCTAAGGGATTGATAACGGTCATTTATCTCTTTGGAGAGAGTGATAGAAAGTGGAGAGAAGGCAACAGGAGAGGAAGGGAGAATTTTGCCTCTAAATCATTTTCAAATCACTTAAATTTTTCAGCCCGGTCAATAGGTTACTTATTAAATCCCAAATAACCAAAGTTAATTTAAAATTGATAAAACAGAAGTAATATCAGTTATGATGTCAACTTAGATTGCCAACACAATGAAAGCCTACAGACAAAACACAAAACACCATTAAGATTTTTAGGAAAAGAAAGTGGGAGGTTTTAAAAGTTGATATTCATTTTAACATATCACAAGCTACACAAATGTCAGCCCCAAAATGTAGAAAAATAAAATTGTATTGGTCTGATTCTTGTTATGACTCCATGATCATTCATTCAGCATGCATGTGTGTTCAGACCTGCCCATTCATTCACTCAAGATTTACTGAGCAGTTGCTATGTGCCGGTTGCTATCACCCTCCTCACTGGGATACACAATGAACAGAATGAGCAATAATCATTGAAGGGAATGAATCATCTCATTTAATCCTTAGAATGAACCTGAAAGGGGTCATTTATTAAAAACCTCATCTTACAGATAAGGAAGCAGGTGGATTGAGGTTTCTTGCTCAAGATCAAATAGCTAGAAAGTGGTAGACTTTTCTGAGCCAAGAGCTGTTTGACTTCAGAAACACATCCTCTTAATCACCATACCTCACTGCATGAGAGGTCAGACCACAATTATAAAGTGAGTTTTTGAGTGTGGAATTATACTGATGGAAATTTATTGGAATTTTGGAGAAATTTATTAATTCTTTATCAAAGCTTAAAATATATTTAAAAAAACTAAACATTACTAAATGGGAAATAGAAGAAACTCTTAATCCTATAGTCCAGAGATAAATAGCTTGTAACTTTCTGGCCTTGTTCTATTCATATAAACAAGTAAATAAATATATATTCATACTATCAGAACATAATTGGTAATGTTAAGTACACATATTTATTCTGCTTTTTCAGTTGTGTTATGGTGATCTTGACATGTACACTGCTAAATATTCTTTTAAAAGCATCCTTTTTACTGCCTGAAAAAAAATCACCCAAGTGATAAAATCTATTTAGCCAAACCCACATTGTTGGACATTTAGGTTGTTTGTAATGTTTTGCTTTTATAACTCAGGAAGAATACCCTGATACATATTTATTTATTTATGTCAGATAATCTGAGAACTACTGTCATAGTTTCATCTCCATTTGCCTAAGAAGACACTTTGATATTTGAACAGGTAGCATCTCACCTAATGTGCTGGGGACATTGACATACTCATTCCTGGGGTTCATTTATCTAAACTCTGGCTGTCTTTCTCCATCTTGTTAAAAAAATTATAGTACCAATAGCAACCACTTACTGCTTTAAATTAAAAAAAAATTATTTTATATTGGAGTATAGTTGATTTACAATGTTGTGTTTGTATCAGGTGTACAGCAGGCAACAATTTACCTTAAGTGTTTATCAGGCTCTTAGCTGCAAGGAACATAGAATTAGTCAAATTATGCTGAGTAATGAGAGATATGTTACAAGGATAAGTGTGGTAAAAACCAAAATTTCAGCCACATATCCAGACCTCATTAGAAATGCAGAAATGGTAGTAGAGCTCGGACCACACAGAGATGGAAACGGGAGGTCATCACAAGCTAAGGAAAATACCTTGGTCCCAGAAGTTTATGAACAGTCTTTATGGTGCTTCAGATATTTTCTTCTCTGGATTCTTCTCTTGGTACTTAGTGATGATGCTTCCCTCATTGTTACATCTCTGTTTAAACTCCCAAGAGTGAGAACCTGATTGGCCAAGCTAATTACTCTGATTCTTGTTACTGAGTGGCAGGGCCAGCTTTGTGGGCATATATGACCTGCTCTCAGGGGTTCCCTATGGTTGGTTTAATGCTTTGCTACTCAAAATTAACAATTTTATGTTTGAATTTGTATTTTGAGGTGAAACCCAATGGGACGATGGAGCACGTATGTGAGCAGAGGAGACACACAATATGTGTGTCCCCATTCACACATTGCATTTGTGACGCCCCATGAGCACAGAATTCCCATGGCACCATGATGCATGGTGGTCATCTTGCAGCATCTATGACTGAGCAAGGGGAGGGAGCCCCAGATGACCCCCAGAGGCCATACTTTCTGTCAGATCTAGAACTTGTGTTACCTAACACAAGTTCAAGTGCCCAATGCACAGTGAGGCCAAACAAACCAAAACATCTGAGTTTGGAGCAGAGAAAGGTTTGTTGCAGTGCCATGCAAGTAGACAGCTGGCTTGTGCCCCCAGAATTCCAAACTCCCCAAAGAGTTTCAGCAAAGCATCTTTGAAGGCTAGGTGAGGGAGGGGAGTGGTTGGTCATTGCAAACTTCTTGGTGTCAGCATCCTTTGTTTTTGCAACTGTCCAGGTAGGTCAGGTAAGGACTTTCCTGTAAACCTCCAACAAGACAAATGTTAATCTCTGTTCTGCAACTTTTTATCTCTATATGAATGGAAAAGTGTTACATCCTTAACGGTCAGAGCCTTGAGAATGAGCTATCCTGTATATTTCAGGCTCTAGGCAACATGCTTAACTGGAAGCAAAAGCAATTGAATACAAAGGTTAAAGTAAAAGAAAAATCCCATACAGAGTCAGATTTGTTTTTCCTTATTACATTTGCTTCAGATGCAAGGAGTCGATGCGAAAAGCACAAATGACGGAGGAATCCTATCATACCCTTTCTGACTTACATTACTTCCCTGTCTTAGTCAACCTATGCTGGAATTGATGCCATAGAAGGAAAGGACAGGAGAAGGGAGCCTTTTTTTTTTATTTTTCAGTCCTTCCATACTCATCAGTAAAACAAAAGCAGAGAGCATTAGTATAATATGGTGTATCAAGAAGTGAAATAGAAACCGTTGAGTTAATGTTTTGCAATTTTCAGTGTTCTGGTAAGAAGGAAATAAGTATGCATGTACAAGATGCAAAATACAAATTGTGTAATTTTAGCTATTTAGCATCTGAGTTAAAGGCTCTTATATTTGCACTTCAATAGGAATTGCACAATATAAAGAGAAATGGTAAAATTCATGGTAAAAATTTTAAATTTTATTTTTTATTTACTTAACATTAAAGAGCAAATTAAAAACACCATGATAAATCGAGGGAGAGACTGTGGAAGAAAGGGAAAAGCTTTATGTTTTATTATGTTTAATGGCACTCTCCACCTCCTTTTTTAAAAAAAAATATTTTTATATAAGCTTTATTGAGATTTAATTCACATACGTACAATTTACCTATTTAAAGTGTACATTTCAATGGTTTTAGTAGATATATTTAGTATATTTCAGTGTATTGTGGTACAACTGTCGCCATAATCTATTTTAGAATATTTTCATCACCCCCAAGAGAAACCGTATCCATTATCAGTCATTCTCCATACCTCCCCAGCCCTCCCAGCCCTAGGCGACCACCAATATATTTGGACCCTGGATTTGCCTAATTTAGACATTTCATGTAAGTGGAAACTGGTTTGTTTCACTTAACATAAATTTTCAAGGTTCATCCATGTTGTAATATGCATTAGTGCTTTACTTCTTTTCATGGCCAAATAATATTCCATTGGAGGCATATGCCAGATTTTATTTATCTACTCATCATTTCATGGATATTTAAGTTCTTTCACTTCTTGGCTATTATGAATAATGCTGCTACAAACACTTGTGTATAAGTTTTTGTGTGGATATATATTTCCATTTCTCTTGGATATATATCTAGAAGTGAATTAATCTTTTGAGGAACTGTCAGACTGTTTTCCAAAGCAGGTGCACTATTTCGCCTTTCTATCAGCGATTTAGTATATGAGGGTTCCAATGTCTATACATCCTTTCCAACAGTTACTGTTGTCCATCTTTTCAATAATAGTCATCTTCGTGGGTAGGAGATGGTATCTCACTGTGGGTTTTTTTTTTTCTTTTCATCTTTATTGGAGTATAATTGCTTTACAATGTTGTATTAGTTTCTGCTGTACAACAAAGGGAATCACCTATATGTATACATCCACTTGCTTTTTGAACAAGAGAATCTGTTTTGCGGTGGGCCCTGCAAATTGGCAGTGCCCCCTGCAGGGAGCCGCATCACAGGGTCTCATCAGACTGTGGGCCAAGGGTCACGCGACAGGACTATGGCTGCTTCTGGGGAGTTTTTCTTAGAGGGAAAGGCACTTTTTAATGCTGTAATTTTTTTTTAACATTTTAAATAAATAAATTAATTTATTTTTGGCTGCGTTGGGTCTTCCTTGCTGCGCACAGAGAGCAGGGGCTGCTCTTTGTTGCGGTGCGCGGGCTTCTCATTGCGGTGACTTCTCTTGTTGCGGAGCACAGGCTCTAGGCGTGCGGGCTTCAGTAGTTGTGGCACGCACGGGCTCAGTAGCTGTGGCTCGCGGGCTCTAGAGCGCAGGCTCAGTAGTTATGGCGCACGGGCTTAGGTGCTCCACGACATGTGGGATCTTCCGGGACCAGGGCTCGAACCTCTGTCCCCTGCATTGGCAGGCGGATTCTTAACCACTGCGCCACCAGGGAAGTCCTAATGCTGCAATATTTTGGCAGTCTTCCTTACCTCTCCTCATCCGTGGGGTACTTGTTGCATTGCTATGTTTTAAAACAATATCATGCCAAGTTTGGGGCATGATGTTTCCTCAGCCTGTAAAACTTAAGAGTGTCATTTTTTAATTGCTTCGGAGAAACTGTTAAATGGATGTTCCCTCCCTTTTTATTGGTCTAAACTACATCTTTTACCTACTAGGCTTCACATTAATTAGAAAGTAACCAATTATTTTGAGTAAAGGCACAGTGAAATGGTTTGAAGGTATTGAAACATTTCAGGTGATGCTTAGCACAATTAATTATGCCAACAACAGAATTTCCACGTAGTCTCTCTGAAGAAAACTGGATCTTAATGAAATTTTAGGACTTCAAGTCTTTTTTGTTTTTTCATTCTTGTCTTTATTTGTTATTTAGATGTGCAGATCTGTGACATCACTCCTCTTTTATAAGCAGGAGGCTCTAACTTTCGTACTTCCAGAGCACAAATCACTAACGATGCATAAAGCTCTCTCTGGCTGTTTTCCGCAGGTTGCTGCACGGAAATCCTCCCCTGCCTGGCAGTCATGACTGTCCACATCAGGGCTTGTGTCTGTGCACTAGCCCATGTACCCACCTCCACCTACCTGTCCACCCTCACACTCCCTCCTAACCTCCCCGCAACCAGAATTGCAATCAGGGACTATTGGTCCAATCTCAAACGCTAGTAACAGAGCAGCAAGCCCCACGCTTGCAGGCAACGTGGCATTCCCATGGAGTTCCCCGGGAACTTCAGGAAGACTCACCAACCCAGAGGCTACAGCGCTCTCAATAGCCCCTGTTATTTCAGGGGAAAAGTGCAAATCTAGACTCAGGTTTTCTCCACCAGTTTCCACAGAGAGTAAATATTAGCAGCTCTGCAAGGCCAGGGTGATTTGGTATCCAAGCACCAGTTCATGATGTCATAATTGCTCGCCAGGGACCAGGGCAGGGATCTGATTTCCTACAGTCAAGTGCAGTGCACCTGGGAAATGCATAATAGCTCTACTAAGACGCACATCACATCAGCTATGATTCATAGCTATGACCTGGTTCTAGGCCAGAATCTGATAACACAAACCAAATATTTCAACTGCTAGAAGATGCTTAATTGGAAAAAATAAAACAAATTTTGGCTTTTCCTTCTGATTTTGTCTTAACTATATATGTATATATTCCAAAAAATCCACATGACTTTTAAACAATTAAAAAAAGAAAGACCTCAAGGGAATAGGATCTAAAAGGTATTTATCATGCTGAACCTGGATGCACTTTAGGGTCATGAGCAAGCTGTGCTAAGCAGCATATGAAATTGGTGAGATAAGCTTCGATGCCTATTAGCTGTGTGACCTTAGGCAAATGACTCAAACTCTCTGAGCTGAAGTTTTCTTTATCTGTGAAATAAAGATTAGCAATGCCAATCTTAAAGGATTGTTGTGAGGATTAAATTAAATAATAAAAGCCCCTTGCTCCATGCCTGATACACAATATATGCTCAGCACAAGATGGTCATTTTCTCGTTTCCATCCGTGGAAAATACTATGTGGGTCACAGACAGTTTCTCACTGCCATGCCTGGCCACCTCTCTCACTGTGCAGCAGCCAGGCTTGGTTGGGATTGGCTTCTCCAGGGCTCTAGGGGTGTGTCTTGATTGACCTGAGCCAATTAGAGTTGTCCCTGTCCCTCCTCCTGCCATGTGATTGGTTTTGACAACTGCTGGCTGAAGTTTATCAGCAGGTGTCAGTCACTTGGCCACGGACTGGCCCAGTCAGCGCCAAGCTCAGCCATGTACTTTTCTCCCTCTGAATGTGAGCAGAGCAGCTGAAGCCCTGGCTGCTGTGGAAGACTTCTTGTGACTTTGAGAGAAGCCTGCTGTGGGACAAAGCCAAAGACAGAAAAGGGTGGAACAGAGAGAGTCTCTAAGTAACAGGCAGGAGCCCAGTCTGAACAAAACCTGCACTGGACTTTTGAGTTACATGTCTGTTCTGCCCCCGCTTTAATGCACCAACGTCCTCTCCGAACTTCCATAAGAAGAGATAGTCATTGACTCTCTCCTTGGGGTTTTGATCCAGAACAACCACTAGGCAAGGATGCAGCTGCACCATAGAGCACTGGTTCCAGCATTTCCACCAACTGATTCTTTTCTAATGGATTTTAAGACCAAATCTTCCACCTTAGCTGCATGAGTGAAACTTTCACTATTAGACACAACTCAATTGTATACAGTTCCTTCTATTTTTCCATAATGGTGGGAACCACCTGAAGAATGCTGCACCTCTGCAATCCCTCCAGACCATGGGAATTGGCACAGTTCCTAAGCATATGCCATTTAACCCAGTAATCTAACGTCTAGATAATTTCCTTGAGACATAGCCTTCCTTACAGAAGAAAAACAGCTTGGACTGCTGTTATTGCAGCATTATTTATTTATATGTTTTAATTAAGATTAGAAAAGCATTGCATTTAATTGTAAAGACCCTGATAGTAGAAAACGATATAAAGTGAAATATACTAGCACATTCCTACCACACGACCCCCAGCTCCGTTCTCACTCCTCAGAGGTAATCACTGTTACCATTATTATTCTGAAGTGTTTTATTTACATAAATGAATAGATTGGAGACATTTCTGTAAAAGCCCTAGTGTGTGTTTTGGAAAGATTTAAGGGAATACTGAAATAATAAGGGGGTCTGTGATATCATACTGCAAGCGAGAACCAACCAACCGAGCAATGAACTCTGAAGCAACCTAAATGCCATCAGTATGGGACTGGGCAAGTGAATTTGGTATTATCTAATGGAATACTATACATCCATTACAATGCTATACATACATAAAAAAGAATGAAGATGACCTCCATGTACTGAAATATAAAGATGTTTAAGGTACGCCATTAAGTGAAAAAAAGCAAGTTACAAAATAGTATGTGTAGTATTATCCCTTTATGGTACAATAGTATAGTTTGTATACTATACTATTGCTTAACTTTTTATCCTACAAGCTTGCCATAATCACGTACTAGTTCCAAGAGTTCTTTGGTCAGTTCTTTCAGATTTTCTACGCAGATGATCAAGACATAAACAAACAAGCACAGTTTTATGTCTTCCTTCCTAATCGGTATACCTTTTATTTCCTTTTCTTCTCTTATTGCATTAGCAAGAACTTCCAGTATGGTGTTGAAAAGGAGTAATGAGAGGGAATATCCTCACTTCAATCTTAGTGGGCAAGTTTCTAGTTTCTCACCATTAATTGTGATATTAGCTGTAGGTTTTTGGTAGACAGTTTTTGTCAAGTTGAGAAGGTTCCCCTCTATTCCTAGTTTACTGACAGTTCTTATCATGAATGGGTGTTAGATTTTGTCAGATGCTTTTTCTGCATCTGTTGACATGATCATGTGATTTTTCTTTAGTCTGTTGATGCGGTGGATTATAGTATTGTACTATTTAATTTGTATTCATAAATCAAGATATTTTTGGAAAAGTCACAATACTTTGGGAGCATGAATCTCAGGATTTGTGCTCTAGTATTAGTTGCTGGGTGTCAGAGGAACATGGGAAGAGGCCCTCTGGTAATGAAGTGATGCTCCGTGTTGCTACAGCCACTGGTTCAGTAGTCTCTACACAATGCCGAGTACCTGATCTAGCTAACTAAATCCCTGTAAATGCTTTTAAGTTTCATTGAGCCCAGACAATCTGGAAGGGTTGAAAACAATATGTGTCAGAATCTATGTTGATTGCCAATAGTAAACAATCAGGGATTACCGTTTACAAGAACTAATAAAGATAAGAAAACAGAGCTTTATAAAGAAATATTATAGAGAAATCACCAGTCAATGCAACAAGCTACTTCCAAAGAAGCCAGAGCAAATGTTTTCCAATGAAATAGAGTCCGCAGGGAATTGAAGAAAATATGACACAGTTTCTACCGTGTATCCCTTGAAACATTAAAGAAGATATTGCACCTGTGAAAGGTGAACAGACAGCCATAGAGAAAGACCAGTGAGATCAGGAAAGATGAAAAACACAGTAGCAAAATTTAAAAAAATCCTAAATGGAAGCATTGAGAAACAGATTGAATGTTTGTTGAAACAAACAGAAAATCTGATTGGTTAAGAAGAGGATACTTGTGAGAAGTTCTCCTGTACCTAAAAATGAAAGTCAAGGATATGAAACAGATGAGGAAGTGAAAGTGATGAGAGGAAAAAAAGAGACAAAGATGACAGTTCAGGGAAGCCTCATGTGTGTGCCGGAAAGCATTGAACAAACGGAAAAGAAGCATTAAACAAATAGAAACTTTCTTGAGCTACAGAAAGAATTGGACCTTCAGATTGAAAAGGTTCATCAAATACAAGGCAAAATTAGTTAAAGGAGCCCAACATTTAGGCTTGGTGTACTGACACTTTCAAATTTCAGGCATAAAGAAGGGACTCATGACAAACAGGAAAAAAAAAAAAAACCCACAAAACAACAACAACATAAGTAATCCCGAAAGAACCCAAAATCACCCTGGCTTCAGACTTCTCCACAGAAATCTGCATCAAAATCTAGACAACAGTGGAGTTGTGTCCCTAGAATTCTGAGAGAAAATGATTGTGAGACAAAAATAACTGCCTAGAGAAAAAGGTCAGTACATTTGGACAGGTAAGGCGAGGGAAGAGCTGAATATTAGAAGTGCAGAGGTGAAAAGGTGTTTGTCCTTCATGTGTGCAAATTTAAAAGCACCTCTAGCAAATGAAAATATTAGTCAAAAACCCCCATAAACACCAGAAAAGAGACAAATGTAGCAAAATGGAGAGAATAATGTTTCTGTGCCAGACAGCAGAAAGACAAGTCAATAATTTTCCTTCAAGGCAAAATCTCAGAAACGTGCTTGCCTGTACCTTGAAAGCAACAACGGATGCTGACATGCTGAAGTTGTGCATCCTGTCCAGAAAAATCTCAGGAAGCACCCCATGCCCCCCCTCCTCCCTGCTTTCCGAAGGCCCCGGGCACGTAGGTGTTGCTCAGGCAGCATCTGCACTTTCGCTTGGAGTGGAGCTCAGACCTGATGACTCAGCAGATGGAATGCTTAATTGGGGCGGCTCTGTCTCCTTGTCAGAGAGGGTGAGAGAATCCCATTTGGCTCACCTCGCTTAAGATTCAGTCTCTCAGTGCGCACATGAAACCATCCTGCACAGCCCGAGGAAGGACGCGATGGCTGAGACGTTGTTTTCAGAGCCCGCCTCAGCCCTGCTCACCTGTCCTCTCTGTGCACCTCTCTCCCGTCCTCCAGAGGTGCAGCCTGCACCTGAAAAGCTGTTTGACTCAATCTACCCAAACGCCCATTGTGTTTTCCAACCTTTTCACCTCCGTTCCTTGTATTTCCACACCCATCCACTCCGTTCTCTCAGTCTAAGGTATCATGATTCTACCCAAGCTTCACGTACACATTGTACTTTGTAGTCACGCCAGGCCAGCCCATTACTGGAAGCAGCATCCTCCCCAGCCTGGTTGGGAAACAAGGCCAGTGCTGGGACACCTTTCCAGAAGGAAAAGCCTCAACTGTTATTCTCCGACTGCTAGTTTGCTTTTTGGTGATAGGAGATTTCTGTTTCTTTTCTAGTTTCCCACCCAACTGACAACAGGCTTCCAGTGCCTTCGCACCCTCATCCTGAGGATCCTCGACAGTCTCTGTGTCCCCAGAACCGGGCAGTTGCTGTGGCCGAGGTGCAGCGCTTGAAGGCTTTGCCCTGCCAAGTTTCCAAGGTGATGCAGGACCATGCGGGGTGTCCTGGGAACACGCCCTCACCCATCTTCCCACCTTAGCCCAGCAGCTGGGCACCCACCACTCCCACTGGGTCTGTCCAGTCCACCTCTGAGCTTGTCCTCTGATTTTCCCCAATACCGTTGGCTTTCCCTGAGTCTTGGGCCTTCCTCTGACACCCCCTTGTCCCCCTTTCTCTGCACTTTCCCAGAGAGACATCCTGCCATGTTCTGTCCTTGGTTCCAGTGTGATCTTCCCACCTCTGAGGACACAGTTCAGATCAGCCCAGTGATGAGACGGCTCCCTTATTCCAGTGTCTCTTTTCTGCCCCGGGTGTATCTTGAGGTCCCAAGACCTCAAACCTTCTCAAGCTGTACTACAGGGCCACCAAGGCCCAACCAGATGTCCCCTGAAGACCGGCTTCAGGTCATATCTGAAGATAGCCTTTGCCACTGTTTCACGGATGAGTCTTTCTCTCTCTGACTACTTAATACTCCAACTTGTAGGCCACACGCTAGATTAGCCAGCAGGAAGTTGGCTTATTGTTCAAGGTTATGGGTCCCGAGAAACCGTCCTTTATTCCTCACCTGGGGACATGGCCAGATCTGGTTTAAATCTGGACTCTGCTGGCTGGAATGACCTCGAACAAGGTATGGAACTTCTCCGAGCCTCAGTTTCCACATGTGTAATAGGAAAATAATAATACCAAGTTCTGGGGCTGTTGTGAGAATTAAATGGGCTCAAAGCATAAGAACACCTGGAACACCTGAAAGACTCAAGAAATGCCCCCCCGCTCTTTCTTTCCCTGCCGAGTCCCAGGAGCCCACATCTGGCTATTCAGCTCACATCTGGCTATTCAGGCAGGGACCCAGAGACATCAGCCTCTATTTTTAAACATAGATCAGCTTTGATGAGAAACTGTTATATATTTGCAAAATGTTGTTACATGTAAGGCAGAAACAATTACCTTAATGTGCTTGGCAAATATTCTTTTTTTTTTTTTTTTTTTTTTTTTTTTTTTTTTGCGTTTTCTGAGACATGTTGTCCTGGGTAATCCAAAGTGGAAAATTACCTAGTTGAGATTTTTATGTAATCAGATTCAGAGGGCAAGCAAACTCTGCTCTGGCCTTTTATGCCATTTGAAATAGGACATCATGAGGTTTATCGAGGCAATTGATTTGGAAACATTTCGTAGTTAAAGAAGATACAGAAATTGGCTATATTTAATAGGATGACACATTAGATGGTCATTGAGAGGCAGAGGACCAGAATGTTTTTCAAATATCACGGGGACGGATGTGTGACCCTCTAAATGAGAAACAAGAAGGCAAACGAAGATGGGTTTCTGACTCGTGGCTCTCGGCAGTCAGAAGGTGGTTAATTTAAATGGGAAAGGAAAGAACAGCTGCAATGTAGACTCCAGTGGACATTTCTTCATATCCTCCTGTGAGAAAACAACTTGACACCATGCACTGTGCTCTCAGAGTCAAGTCAAGCCCTGAGCTATTGACCTGACTCTTATGGAGATGTTGCTGGCCTTTGACTAAAAACCCCAAAGAAGTTTCAGCACCAATTGGCCTCCCCTGCCCCTCGGCGCTGAAGCTGTGCTCTGATTATAGTCTCTGTTTTGCTTTTTTTTTTAAAAGAAAGCAAAGTTACCGACATAAAATGGGGCAAGCTCCTGAGAATTTGAGACAGAGCCTAAGAGGGGCCTCATTCACTGAGCATTTAATCCCTAATCCATGCAACTCAAAGAGAGAGGAAAAAGTCACAGCCATTATGCACAGACACTTTCTTTATTGCGCAGAGAAAACAGTGTTGTCCCCAGGGTCAGAGGCCAGGGAAAAACCGTTAGAACTACAAACAGTCTTTTGTTGTTCTGGGCGAATTCTCTGTAAGAGGATGAAACACAGAACAAGAGTGGGTGTTAAAGGACGGTGCCTGCGTGGGCCTGTTCCTTAGACTCATCCTGAGGCTGACAGGCAGGGAGCCCTCCCCGGATAAACGACTTAGTCTGAGCTTTTCAGTGAACTGAGAGGGGACACTGCGTGGAGTCCATTCAGAAGGAGGCCGAGGAGAGCATAGTTTAGACCCTCTGAACGTGCCAACAACGGGGAAAGTGCTAATCAGGATCTCCAGTGCTTTCCAGCCAAGGCAGCAGTGTCCCCACCTGTCCCCGTTACCAGATCTAATGAGTGAACTTAGGTCCTTCCATAAAGATTTATTATATCCAAGGCCATGAGAAGTTTATCATTATTATTTAATTTTTAAATTGAAGTCTAGTTGATTTACAATGTCGTGTTTGTTTCAGGTGTACAGCAAAGTGATCCAGTTATGCATACATATATATCTTTTTTTTTCAGATTCTTTTCCCTTATAGGTTATTATAAAATATTGAGTATAGTTCCCTGTGCTATACCATAGGTCCTTGTTGGTTATCTATTTTATATATAATGGTGTGTATATGTTAATCCCAAGCTCCTAATTTATTCCTCCCCACCCCCTTCCCCCTTTGGTAACCATAAGCTTGTTTTCTTATTTTTTAAAACCTTTATTGAAATAGAGTTGATTTACAATGTTGTGTTAATTTCTGCTGTATAGCAAAGTGATTCAGTTATACATATATATATTCTTTTTCATATTCTTTTTTACTATGGTTTATCACAGGATATTGAATACAGTTCCCTGTGCTATACAGTGGGACCTTGTTTATCCATTCTAAATATAATAGTTTGTATCAGCTAATCCCAAACTCCCAATCCATCCCTTCCCCACACCCCCTCCCCCTTGGCAACCACAAGTCTGTTCTCTATCTCTGTGAGTCTGTTTCTGTTTTGTAGATAAGTTCATTTGTGTCATACTTTAGATTCCACGTATAAATGACATCATATGATATTAGGCTTTCTCTTTCTGACTTACTTTGCTTAGTACGACAATCTCTAGTTCTATCCGTGTTGCAGCAAATGGCATTATCTCATTCTTTTTTATGGCTGAGTAGTATTCCATTGTGTATATATATATATATATATATATACACCACATCTTCTTTATCCATTCATCTGTTGATGGACACTTAGTTTGTTTCCATGTCTTAAGGCCATGAAAAGTTTAAAGAAAGATTAGAATTTCATAGAGTCCTGAGTAACTTCTTGGAAGTTTTTTTCCTTTGACTTATATAATATGGCCAGTGTCTTCTCTCTTTAACCAAATATCCTCTGTCAAAACAGATTTAGAAAGGCAAGTCTTAGGTTTACTATAACACAGAATACGTTGATTTTAACATATCGGCAACACATTGGGGGGGACACGGACAGGAAGAAATTTCCTTTCTGGTACAGGAGAAATAAGAATATAGGAGAAGGTCACTGAAAAGAGGTTTTTTTGACTCTTCTTTATTCTTTTTAGGAGAATATTTCTATTTATTTATTTAGGCTGCTCAGGGTCTTCGTTGTGGCATGCAGACTCTTAGTTGTGGCATGCATGCGGGATCTAGTTCCCCGACCAGGGATAGAACCCAGGCCCCCTGCATTGGGAGCACGGAGTCTTACCCACTGGACCACCAGGGAAGTCCCTTGACTCTCTTAATCTCAGCTGTTGGGTCAGGAGTGCAAGAGTACACTGGGTCCATTATGCAAAGGCTTAAATTAGGAGGAAAATGAGCCATGTGTATTTGGTGCATATGAACAACCTAAGGGTGGGGCAGGCCAGGAGAGGCCAGCTGCAGCATGACCTGGGGTGCTAGGCTGCCCGGGAGAGCGTATGACCACAGGCCGTTTCTGTTGATGTAAGAATCTAGTGAGAAAATTTCCACTTAGGTGGGCACCTCTGTCTGTCCAATAAACACCCAGAGGAAAGCTGCCCTCCTGACCCAGCAGTGTCTATTTCAACCTTCCTGAGTCCTCAGGTAACCCCTCCAAGAATGTGACGAATGCTGCAAACAGTTTTTTGCGAGAAAAGAAATGCATACACACAAACGCAAAACATGCTGCCAATTATTTCAAGGGATTGACGTATGTCCTCAGGCACTTCCAGGACTCCGAGTCAGGAGGACTAACAAAACTACAACAGTATTATTCTCATTTTAAAACAGAACAGAAGGATTTGGGCTATGTCTATATGAAGAGAATGAATTGGTAAAATCTGTGGAATAATTCAAACTGACTTTAGTGCATGTAACGCAAACTGGACTGAATCTTTCTGACATTGGTTGACTTGCCTTTGGGAGATGGAATTCTAAGAATGAAACGTCTGAACTATTACTACCCTGATACACTGGGGAAGATCTATTGTGTTATGAATGGGGAGAAATTAAAATATAAGGATATTTTGAAAGTAATATAACACAGTACTTTTTAAGGCCACAGCAGTGAGAGGCCTGCGTACCACAAAAAACAAAAAACAAAAAACAAAAAACACAGTAATTTTTAAAATGCACGAATGAATTCCAGATTAGGAAATGAATCAGGTGCAATAAATTCAAATAAACGATAGCAAGAGTAACTTTTGCAAAAATGCTTCATCACACTTATCAAGGCAGTCATTAATCATTGTGGACACATCATTAATTTTGACAAAAGTGAGCTGCTTTGGTGGATAGACCTCTCAGATTTGCAGGGGTTTGTGAACTGATTCAGGTCTGTTCAATGTGTCTTTACAGAAAAGAGTTCAAACTGTGCTTCTTGGAAGCAATTTGTATGATAATTGGAAAGACACAATTCATGGCAATCAGAACAGCCTAATAAATATTTTGTGGTTCACATTTATTATGAATGCCACAGTAGGTAAAGTGCCTCTGTCTGCTTTGGTAGCCTGGCTTAAGTCTTTGTACCATGTAAATATATATTTTTTTAATATTACACATTATGTGTAAATATTACACATAAATAATACACAATGTATTTATTTATTTATGGCTGTGTTGGGTCTTTGTTTCTGTGCGAGGGCTTTCTCTAGTTGTGGCAAGTGGAGGTCACTCTTCATCGCGGTGCGCAGGCCTCTCACTATCGCGACCTCTGTTGTTGCGGAGCACAGGCTCCAGACGCGCAGGCTCAATAACTGTGGCTCACGGGCCCAGTTGCTCCATGGCATGTGGGATCTTCCCAGACCAGGGCTCGAACCTGTGTCCCCTGCATTGGCAGGCAGATTCTCAACCACTGCGCCACCAGGGAAGCCCTGTACCATGTAAATATTGAGTGTCCCTTTTAGCTCTGAAAAGTGCCCCAAGCGGATGATAAATGATTTGGTCCTTTTGTTAACTGAGTAAGTAGGAAAGACCATTTCTAAAGGTAGGATGTAGATTTGTGTAACTAAAGGTAATGATTTGGTGCTGGACTTATGTTCTAAATATTTTAAACCTGGTAATTTCTTAAGGGATCAATACAGAATAATAACATTCAAGAACTGCCCCTTTTAATGAATTTTGACCCAATGATAACAATCATGTTTTGTTGGTATCAGATTCCTCATACTCAAAACATAGCGCAATTAGAAGCATTTGAAAAAAGGCATATTTAATGTGAAATTATGGTCCTTTTTTTGGTAAGCTTTTTCTGCGAAACATGCCACAGAATTCTATGAATACATAGTAACACAATTAATTTACTTACAGACATTACTTAAGCCCTCCCTGCCTCCAATTTTGCAAGAGGAAAATAAGGGAAAACAGATACAGAGAGCTGACAATAAACCGCTTATGTCTCAATATCATAAGAACGGAAATGTATTTTACTTAGAAATTAAAGCTAAGGTTACTTAAACTGTGCTTCTAAACTACGGTTAACTGCATCTGACTTTTATATTAGTTCCCCCTCTAACAGGCTTCTTGTCTGTGTTTCCCAGGCTGATATTTTATATCGGCAGGAAGACGCTTCTCCATTGAGCATCCTGTTCTTATCTTACTGAGGAGACGTCTATTGTTTGCAATTTGGAACTTCAGAAATTTTAATTATTAAATACTACTTTTGATTTAATTAAAATTTAAACGATCAATGCATTTACAAACATTAACGCTCAGAAACCCAAATGGTACACAGTGAAAATTACCTCTGATCCATGTCGTCCATCAAGCCCGGCTCCAACGTCAAGTTCAAATCTCATGGATCTTTTTAGAGACCGACGAGCAAATACAAATACACAAGTCTTATCTTCCATTCCCTCTTTTTTTACCAAAATGGTGGCGTGATATGCACATTGTTCTTCTTGCTTTTTTTCACTTAACAATATATCCCGGAGTTGTTTCCATGTCGCACCTAGAGAGTTTTAGCATGCTATTTTTTTTTTCTTACAGCTATGTAGTGTTTCACAGAGTGGCAAAATGGATGTATCATTACATGATCAATCCCCTACTGATAGATGTTTGGGTTGTTTTCAATATTTTACTATTACAAACAAAGCTGCAGTGTATCATTTCATTCCTCCGTGGATAGCTCTGTCAGGTAAATTCCCCAATAGAATGGATGGACAAAGGGAACTGATTTATAATTTTGATAGATATGGTCAAATTGCTCTTCCAAGGGACTGTACACACTTCATTCCCATCAGCTGCATATGAAAGTGTTTCTCTCTTGAGACCCTTGCCAGACGCCAGTTATTACATTTTTGAATTCCAGTGTAGTTTTAATTTGCTTTTCTTATTATGAGTGACGTTCAGTGTATTTTCATTGCATCAACCGTGCTTTGTATTCTTTTCCATGAAATATATATTCACATCCTTCATGCCATTTGCCCTTGTTTTTTTTTAAAGTTTTATTTTTTTTTTTGTGCGGTACGCGGGCCTCTCACTGCTGTGGCCTCTCCCGTTGCGGAGCACAGGCTCCGGACGCGCAGGCTCAGCGGCCATGGCTCACGGGCCCAGCCGCTCCGCGGCATGTGGGATCTTCCCAGACCGGGGCACGAACCCGTGTCCCCTGCATCGGCAGGCGGACTCCCAACCACTGCGCCACCAGGGAAGCCCTATATTTTTTTAACACACTCTCCAGGTGTTTGTTTCTGAGTAAACCAGTGTTCCAGATCACTGTGGTTCAGACATGAATTCCTGGCACTTGGCCAGGACTAACCTACGTCCTAATTGGCCCTAAAGACCTCTAAGGTTTTCAAAGCCCTGGATTATAAGACTCTCTGGCTCCTTGGCACTCCCCTTAGCTCCCATCTATCTTTCCCTTAAAGATGGAGCAGGGGCTGAGCGTGTGCTAGCTGTTGGAGTCTTATGAGGTAAGAGATGATTATGAAAGCAAAGCTTTCTGAGTAATTATTTCTACATTTGTGGGCGCTTGGTTGAAACATCTTTTGTTGTGGTTGTTTTGTATCAAATAATAGCTAGTGTTTTTTTCCAGCCCTCTGGCAGACTGTGTTTTCCAAAGATGGCCTTCACATCATTACCCCCGCACGACGTGGAGTCCAAACCTCCTCTCCCTGAAGCTGGGCTCCCTTTGCAACCAACAGAATGTGGCAGAAGGGCCTCCGTGTGCCTTTCACAGCCGGGTCCGGAGAGGCCATGCAGTTTCCGTCTCCATCTCTTAGGACCCACCCTGAGGGAAGCAGCCACCACATAAGAGGTCCAGTCGCCCCAGGCCGCCACGCTGGAGAGGCCGCCATGTCGACCCCTGGGTGGACAGTCCCAGCGGAGTGCAGCTGTCCACCATTCCCACAGAAACACCAGAAAGAATCCATTCTCATTTTTCGCAGACTACAAATTTGTGTTATCCTACTCACTAAAATGTATTTGTAACCCCAAGTCCACACCTGCAGCATCTTTCTGGGCCTTCGGGGATGTGCCCAGAGTGGCAACACACGTGTGCGTCCCAGCTGAGTCCATCGCACACGGGAAACAAAGGCCCTTTTCGTGGTCCATTTGTTGCTGCTTTTTTGGCATTTCTGTGCTTTGTGTTGGGGATTTTGCCATTTAAAGTAGCCTCCAGCCTTGTGCTGAAGTGCTATCTAGTGTCCTAAGTGCAGGAAAGCTGGGCTGTGCCTTACAGAGAAAAGACCCATGTTAGATGAATTTCGTTTGGTGCTGTTAGCCGTGAGTTCAGTGTTAATGAACCAACAGTACGGTACACCTCGGCAAAGGAAGAGGACATTTGCCCATCTTTCCAGAGCTTGCGCCAGTGTTAACATGTTAAGGTAGGTATGAATTTATAGAAAGGATG
The DNA here is from genome assembly GCF_000442215.2 of Lipotes vexillifer. Classification (NCBI taxonomy): domain Eukaryota; kingdom Metazoa; phylum Chordata; class Mammalia; order Artiodactyla; family Lipotidae; genus Lipotes; species Lipotes vexillifer. The sequence goes on along the minus strand of NW_006790710.1, from coordinate 945,407 downwards.
GAAAAGTGGCTAAATTTGTGAACTCATGAAATAATGACTGATCACAAACAGTGTAGTGGATGGCTCGTGGTGAGGCTGGCAGTCAAATATTCAGGTCACATTCCCCAGCGTTGGGAGGATGCTGAACCTGCCCCAGCTAGGGTTTTAGTGTTTAGAATAAAGACAGACGTACCGCTAAATTATCATGATAATTAATCTAATTAATTATTTTGAAGAACTGTATATTAAATAGTGTCTTTAAACAGAAACACTTATAAAACAAGGGTACGTACATGTTGCTCAGTTGACAGAAATGTTGGGACCTAACCCTGAAATTCCCCCAGGAGCCATCAGTATCCAGGGCTCCTGGCAGTTTTATAAAACATAACCACCGTGAATAGTGAGCCTCAGCTATTTCTCAGTGAAGCTGCTTTGCGCCCTCCAGACCAGGCATCGCCAGCTGATCACGAGACATCAGCCGACAGCATGAGGAGCACAGGACTCTCCTAGCCAAGCCAGACCACAATTCCTGGCTCACAGAATCTGTGAGATACAATAAAATGGTTGCTGTTTAATCCACTGCGTTTTGGGGGAGTTGGAGATGCAGCAATAGGTAATCAGAACAGAATTTCGTACCAGATGTGGTAACTTTGGTAGGCGTCTCCTCTCTCCTTTCTTCTAACCTTAATACTGCACATTGGGTTATTCCCAACAATTTACAGATGAGAAAAATGAGGTTTGGAGAGCCTAAGCAGCTCAGGGTCACCCCAGTTGAAAGTGGCAGCACAGTGACTCAAACCCAGCAACGACTTAGTTCAGACTCACACCCTCCCCTGGGGCTACACCGTCTGCTGAAATAATTAAAGTCAACCATCTGAGGTGATCATGACCAAGCTGCTTCTTTCCTGTTATGTCCTTCAGGTGTGTCTCGATGATAAGAACACTGCAGAATTTATTCCCTTCCGCAGCCCTTTAGTGGAGGGTTTTAGCAGAAACTTTAGTTACGTAAGGGCTGCAGAGACTGGCATGGTGACTGGTGCATATATTAAGAGAAAGGCCACCTGGAAATAAGGTGTCCTGTAGTTAGGAATTGTTCAGGCTTTGAAAAAGGGCTAAGGATGGCTTGAGGGAAAGGTCCTGAGGACTGTAAGAACAGCCACTGGGAGGAAGGACTCAGAGAGAGTCAAAGCAGGGAATTATTGTACAACCTGGCTGACTCCCGTCCACATGGGGGCTTCCTGTATCCTTATTGTTCACGGAAGAGGCTGACCACGCACTTGGCTCCTGAGAGCGAGGCTGCGTTACTTCAAGGCACATAAGGGCGGGTGTCTGCTCCAGGAGCGATCCTGGGGCTTGGCTCCCAAATGTTGAAGGGGAGGTTGGTGGATGTGCAGTTTGATGTGTCCATTAGGGACCCTAGTCAGTGTCATCGCTGCTGGCGGGTTAGGGTGGAACATGAAATAGGGGGTCTGGGCATAGAGTGTGTTTGTCGTTTGTATTCCAGACAGACAAAGGCAAAAGGGAGTTTGGCTGAGACATGGCAGATGATTGCTTTTCCTGATTGGCAGGCCGGGTGGGCAAAGTTGGATGGGAGCCTTTACTGGGATGAGGACAGGGTAAGATGGTGGGAGTCCTCCATCTTCATGGTGTTCGTGTGCCCCAGTGTATCCAGCTTCCTGAGAAATCTGCTCAGCACGTGGTGAGCATGGCGCAGCTGGCCCTCACGTAGGCTTCACCGCCACACCGTGGACAGGATCGCAATCACCTAAAGATGTCTGTGTCCTCATGTCCAGAACCTGTGACGATGTGACCTTACAAGGCAAAGGGGATTAAGATTGCTAATCCATTTATCTTAAAATAGGAAGCTTGTCTTAGATTATCCAGATGGGCCCAGTGTAATCCCCAGGGTCCTTATAAACAGAAGCAGCAGGCAGTAAAGTCAGTGATGTCATGTGAGAAAGACCGGACCAGCAGCTACTGGCTTTGAAGGTGGAGGATGAGACCACCAGTCTAGGAAGGTGGGCGGCTTCTGGAAGCTGGAAAAGGCAAGAACATGGGTTCTCCCCCAGAGCCTCCAAAGGAGCATGGCCTGCTAACACCTAGACCTTAGCCCAAGGAGACCCATTTTAGACTCCTGGCCTCCTAGATGGGAAGATAATAAGTTTGGGTTGTTCGAATCCACCATGTTTGTGATCATTGTTACCGTGGGAATTAGAAACTGATTCAGATTTTATTTCCCACACTTTAGAGATGTTGAACGGAGACTTGGTCAAACCAAGTAACTTATCCAAATCAGCGACATTTATGGGCAAAAACTTGAGCTGAAATTTGGTCCACGTGAGTCCAGAGTCCGCACCGGCTGGTTCTCCATCAGAACTCAGGCTATTTCTTCCTCTTGGAATTAGACTTGGCAAATGTTAGAGATGCCAGTGTGAGTGGGAGAGAGAGGGTCACCTCAGTGCTGGGGACGTGGCCTGACATGGGCGTGTGACATTGCCACCAGACCGTGTCAGGAGTAACTCAGAAATGCAAACGTTGAGGTTTGGGTGGGAAGGCTAAAATAATAATAGAATTAAGCTCAATGTTTTCTAAAACTGCATAAAGGGCCGCATCTGCATTCAGCCTGGCTCCTTGTCCCAGGAAGTGTCAAGGCAGGTTCAAATTTAGGAATATTCAGAAACTGCTGAGCCAGAGGCCATTAATATTTATGAAGTGTCAGCGCCTGAGGGTCTGACACGTTGGCAGGAGGAGGGGGATGCCTGGTGTTGGTAGCTCTGCCCTCTGTCACTGCCTGAGACGATACCCCGATGTTACATGCTCTATCCATCCCTGTGCTCAGCCATCGCTAAGCCTTTCCCAAGGGGCCTCCTCTCTTCTCTCTATTTTTAAAAATGTCACCTGAGGGAAAGGTCACATTGTCCTCTTTGTCAGCCTCTCTTTTCACACGGGGACTGAGGTGGTGACACTCTCTGGGAAACATATTCAACTGATAAATATCGACATCATCATATACCAGGCACTTTCCTAGCCTCTGGAGAGAGAGCCTTAAGCAAACGAGACAGGAATGCCTGCCCTTGGAGAGCTGCGACCTCGGTGAAGTGCGACAGTCATGCTGGGGCATCCCTGGGATATTCCTGCATTCTGCGCCTTCTTGGCCCCAAGACTGAAGTTAAAATGCGTGTAATTTTCACACTTAGGCATGTATTTTCTTCTCCCTGCCTGCTGTTTGATGGCCTTGTCCCCTCCACCCGCTCATTCTGGAGGTCTCCAGGAGATGCCCCCTTTGTACTTTAAGAACTTGTGACTCAGGCCCCTCCTTGGCACCAGCTGCTTCCCAGCCCTTCCAGCTCTTCCAGTCCCTCTGCTGACCCTGTGGCCCCTTCCCAGGGGGCGGCCCCTGAGGAGCAAAGCCCGTCTCCTCTTCTGCACCCCCAGGTCTGACTGATGGAGATGGGGACCCCCTCTTCCTGTCTTGGGCCAAGTCTCCTTCCCCGGATTTCAGCCAGATGTCTACGGACCGGATCAAGGTCACCTGGGCTGGCACAGAGTCTGCGGACTCTGATGACTAAGGCTTTGTTCCAGGCTGACCTTGCCTCCTGGCCCTCTTTGGGGAAAATTCTGTCCCAAGAGGCTCTCCCGACAATCCCTTCTCAGAATGGGCTCCTGTCAAGCAGTCCCAGCAGCTTTCTAGACAACCCTGATTGGGCCCCATGCCAGCTGTGAATTTAGCTTTTGCTGACACTGTGCCCTCTCCCCACACCAGTCTTCTGTCCTTCAATAAATTGGGGGTTCCCCTTGTCCCCAGACCTCTGGACGGGGCCAGCTTCCCTGTCCATCCTTGGCCTCGATGATTCTGAATGACACAGTCATTTATAAGACAGTCACTACTGGGAAGAATGGGCAAGTCCTGGAGGCTTAAATTGCACAGAAAATGTCCCTAGACTTGCAGACTACGGGAAAAACACCCTTGCCTTCCATTCGCAGATAGAACAGAAAGAATTTCTATACAGGAAACAGATTAATTCCCAGCCTAGCCCCACTGGCCTGGTCTCAGCGATCCTTACTGAATTCGAAGACACAGTGTAGTGGCCAAAAGTCATTCCAGATTTACCTGAGCTTCCTGAAAAATGGTGAAGCTGACCTCATCCTCATTTCTGACAACAACTTGCAAAGCCCTCAGTTTTCTCAGTTTGAAAATCCTGCTGTGCCCCCACTCCCCCTGTCACCCCCCTCCTTGTCCCGGGCCTCTGCCAGCAGGGCCCTCCCCTCTCATACTAGAAGGATGAGGGGATCCGGGAGGTTAATGTTAATGTTAATACATTTTGTTTCTAAACTTGGCTTTTTCTTCCTTGAGAATGGAGCTGGTCCAGACCCTCACCGCTCCTCACCCTGCCTTCCTTCCCCCCAGGCACGAGATTTCCTCTGCCTCTGCTGCTCCAAAAGCTTGAGAACGAAGGTGTCCAGGGCCACAAATGTAGATCTGGTGCCTCCTGGCCACGGGCTGTCCTCTTGGCCCCCTCGTGGCCCTTGCCTTCCTCAGGGGCAGGCGTGCGGGCTGGCAGAAACAGGCAAGATGTTGGCACACATGGTGTCTTAAACATTTTAATTACACTTAAAACAGTACATTTCACATAAAGATCCAGGTTTCTGGCTTGTCTTGAGAAGTTGGACAATTCTGTAGCTCAGGGTCCTGGAGGGGCAGGCAGCTGGGGCTGGTTCTCTTGGGCGTCGCATAACCCACTGGGCCCACTTAACCCCCCTTCCTGTCCCGCCCCTGCAGGCTCTTGGGTTCTCAAGCCCTCCCTTTGTTGTAATGGCTTTAGAAATAGCTTGAGTTAATTTTAGAGCTTCCATTCATTTCCTCGGGGCCACACACATTTTCACCCAAGGGACAACTCTGTACCTGGATGAAGAAGACGGAGAAGGCTCTACTCAGCCGTGAAAAGAAGGAAAAAGGGCAAATGAAGGTCGCCAGTTGCCTCCCTCATCTCACTCCCACTGATGGTTTAAATCAGGGAGAGACTCCCCAGTTGGTACTCCTTCCTCAGGACGGATGTGGCTGCTGATGGAGCTGGTGGTCCACCTCTTGGACCAGGCAATGGTTGCCCACCATGCTATTTTCTGTTGCTTGAGTCATGGGCTTGCAGTGGGTCTCAGACACCATTGGACTATGGCAGCCTCCCCCAGCAGCCCAAACCAGGTGCAGCCTTCTTGGCCTGTTCTGCTGTCCTCTGCCTGAGTGGGCAGTTCTCTAGGCCCCTGCCCCGGGACTGGCTGTGAAAAGTAAGAATCTAATCCCGCATGAGGATTACTTACTTCTAAATCCAGGTGAAAGCAGACACTTGATTACTTTTGGCTCAACTGCTCTCTCTTATTTAGAGAGACATGTTTTGTACAGTAGAAATCAAAACACTTCCATGGTTAGGTCATGTTGAATGGTATAAAATTATCTCTCATTAATTAAATGTTTTAAAACAAGGCATAGTCCCTATGTATACCATGAATCCTTCAATATGATCTTTTTAACTTTTTATTTTGAAATAATTATAGATTCATAGGGAGTGGCAAAAATAGTACAGAGTGGTCCCCTGTACCCTTCATCCAGTTTCCCCCAATGGTAACATCTTATATATTTATAGTACAATAGCAAAACCAAGAAATTGACATAGGTACAATCCACCTTATAATCTGACTTTATTCAGATTTCATCAGTTTTACAGGCACTCCTCTGTGTGTGTGTGAGCACATGTGGTTCTATACAACTTTATCACCTGTGTAGATGTGTAATCATCACCCCAGTCAAGATACAGAGCTGTTCCATCATCCCAAAGATCTCTCCTGCTGTCCCTTTATAGTCACATCCATCCTTTCCCAATAACCCGGTGCAGCCACTAGTCTGTAAATAACATCATGTTGTATGTACCTGTCTTAGTCTCTTAGGGCTGCTATAACAAAGTACCATAAACTGGGTGGCTTATAAAAACAGAAACAGTCCTAGAAACTGGGAAGTCCAAGACCAAGGCTCAGGCAGATTTTGTGTCTGCTGAGGACCCTCTTCCTGGTTCACAGATGGCTGTCTTCTTGCTGTGTCCTCACATGTGGAGGGGGCAAGGGAGCTCCCTGGGTCTCTTTTATAAGGACACTAATCCCATTCATCAGAGCTCTGTCCCCATGACCTAATCACTTCCCAAATGCCCCACCTCCTCATATCGTCACCTTGGGAGTTAGGATTTCATCATATGAATTTTGGGGGAGACACAAACATTCAATCTATAGCAATATCCTGTTAGAGATGGGCTTTTTTCTTCAGTGTAATTGCCTTGAGATCCATCCGAGCTGTGTGTGTATCAGTAGTTCAGTCCTTTTCATTGCTGAGTCTATTCCATGGTATCGATGTACTACCGTGTGTTAACTCACTCACCCATTGAAGGACATCTGGGTTGTTTCCAGTTTTGGGCTATTATGAAAACAGCTGCTACAAACATTTAGGTACAGGTTTCTGTGTGGACATTCCAATATGACTTTTTGCTTTTCATTTCAGAAGGGAAATACCATTATTTTTTATAGGGAAATTCCCATAAAGAGACTGACACCTGATTTACTTTTTACAATCCAACCCTTCCCTCCACCTCCAGTCTAGATCGATTCCCTCAAAATCCTTTTAATGAGCATTTACTATAGGCAAGATTCTCTGTGCACAGGTCTGCCACAGATCCTGCTTCATGAAGTTTACATTCTAAACACACACACACAGACAAATAAGTGCTCTGGACAAAATTAAACTGCACACCGAGCTAGAGAGCTGTAGGATGGAGAATCACTAACAGAACTTCTAGAAAATCCTATGCAGCTCTGCCTCTCAAACTACAGTGTCCACACTCCTTGGAGTTCGAGGCAGAGCAACTTTTCTCAAATCTTGACATGTGAATGAGTCACTCCAGGATCTGGTTAAAATGCAGATTCTGATTCTCTTGGCTGGGAGGGGGCCAAGATGCTGCATTTCCTACTGCTCCCGGGGGATGCTGAGGCTGCCAGATGGAGGCCCACACTTGGAGTGGTAGGTGCCAGCCTAAGTATAAGATGAAGCCCTCAGGAAACACACAGCACATTAATTGCTTGATGGTAATCTTTTGGATGTTATTAAGTAGATATGGAATATATATGGAATTGGATAATGCGTTCCCAGGAATTTTAAATATAAATAATGAAACTGACTTTAGTCCAGCTCTTTAGGGCTGTTGCTCCAGCCCCTATATGTGTGTCCGCTGTTCTGTCTTTGGAAGACTTGGGTGGAAAATTTGAGAGGCACTGCATCTGGGCCTTTCCTCGCGAGCTTACTTGGGAAGCCCAGCCCTGGCTGCTGGCCACGTGGTTCTCACGGTCTGTCTCCTGTGCACTTGGCCCCTTCTGCTGAGGCTTCCCTTGTTCCAGCTCCTGGGCTGGAGCTCTGTGTGCCTGTGGAAGCAGCTTGCCTTTGGAGCTTGGGACGCATTTACTGAATCTCATCTGCGGGCGTATCTGCGTCTTTGAGGATCCTATTAGACTTTGAAGAGAGACTTGACTTCTAAAGCCTTCTCCTTAGTAGGGAATCTTAGGGTCCTCCAGCCAGGTTTAAACAATAAATGGATTTCAGTCTGATGTCCAGTTCTTGCCTGAGTTTGCTACGGGCTCAGTATTAACTCACCCACATCCCACACCTTCTCTTCCATCTCATTCTTTTGGGATTTCACTTGGGTGATGCCCGCATGGTTGGGAGGACTGTGCACATTTCACTCTCTGTGCAGATGAGATGGCCTGTCCCTGCCCCTCGTCTGCGGCCGGCCGTGGGAGGGATGAGAGCAAAGGCCGGGAGAGCCGTCGGTGAGGGCGTGCAAGGTTTCTTATTTCCCCTAAGTGGCCCGGAGCGCACTCTGCAATGAGAAAAGCTTTTGGTTCTCAATCATCCAGCTTCTTCTTTTCTCTTGATATGTCATCCAAATCCACCCTCGCCTTCCAGTAAAATGTTGGAAATTAGATCAGTAAGTGGGAGGCTGTCTTTGCAGCAGAGGGACCCTGGCCGTGGAAGGCCTGACAGGGACCTGGGTCCAGGCTGTCCCGAGCAACAGACCCAGAAATAGACGCGGTCTGCCTGGTAGATTGTGGATTCTGTCCAGCGTTCAGCCGGGAGGTGTCGATCGATGGTGCTGGGCTCCCGGCTTCCCTCTCCCACGTGCAGGACTCTGCAGCCCCAGTGGACGTGGCAGAGGTGCCAGTCTACATGTAGAGGTTTGTTTAGGCCCAGGATAGAAAGCTCAGGAAGACCTGTGCTGGCTTCCCTTTCCTGGGCATCCCACCCGTATAGGTAGTGGGAGCCACACGACTGAGATGGGGCTGATGCAACACGGGCAGAAGGGTCCAACCCCACTTCCAGCCCTGGCCCAAAGAATCTCCCCTGCAGGATCCTGCCCCCTGCCATGGCACCTCTGCTACACCCCGAAGATTGAACTGAAAAAGTCCTTCACTGTCTTAAGTCAATAAGGTTCCAACGTTGCTCCTAACAGGCTGCCTTCTTGAATGACAGCACTGAGGGCCCTTCTCTGAAGTTGAGAGGCTGGACAGGCAGAACCTGGGAACCCCCTTCCCCTGGGCTTCCGTTTCCTCGTGAACTTGACGGCCAGTCATGGTGGCACAACTGCAGGTGTGTGGCAAGGACAAAGCTACCCGGGGTCTCAGATGTGATTTCAGATTATCTTCCTCCATATGCCTCCCTGTTTTTCACTTCAGGAAATTATAATTCTTAGCTGAATCCATGCTCAGTGTAGAAAATGTGGGCCATACATAGAACCATAAAGATGGAAAAAGAATCCCCCATCACTTGCTTATTCAGAGATAATCACTGGCAACAGTTGGATGTGTTTTTTTCAGTCATTGTACATGTGTATGTTAGATTTTATACGTATATAATATCTTAGTATATTATATTGCGAGCATTTTCTTATGTCTTTGAAAACATGGAAGGATAGTTTCACTGGGTAAATAACATTCATTTAACGGCTCTATTCTAATTTATTTAAGTTGTCTTCTGTTGCGGGGTACCTAGGTTTCTTACATTCTCCTAAAAGCAAACTGTACTGCCATCTTTGTATTCAGATCTTTGCTGCGGTCCCAGGATGCACCTTAAGGCTGGTCCTTAGGAGTTCTTACTGGGTGGCAGAGGATGATAGTTCCAAGTCTTTTGAACCTCTGGCTAAACTACTTTCTGGAAGGATGACTGACTTACCCTTCTGCCCAGGAGGGGAGCTATAGCTTCACTCTCTTTAGAACTGACAATACTTTTGCTTGACGTCCTCCTTGTCATTTTATTGAAGGGGGCGTAATAGGAGTCGGGATCTCATTCTGAGCCACGGGTTCTTAATTTGGGGGCAGGGTGATGGCTATAGGTTCATTTAAGATCCTGGAGAAAGGGATGGGGCCCCGACCTCCCTTTACCCTCCCCTCTGCCACGCTGCACAATTCGGTGTTCAGAATGGATTAATCGGCACGGGTGGGTGGGTGGGAACAGGGAGACCCATGAAGACACTGGTGGCGAATGATGGCGCTGGGAGTGAGTGAGGGCAGTCAGGGTGGAGGGGAGGGAACACACCCAAGTGAGACAGGGGGCAGGGTCCACAAGGCCTGGGGACCACCTGGACCAGGTCAGGGGAGAGGGGTATTTACTTTCTGGGATTTGAAGCTTTCAAATTATTATAAGTGCTTTATTAACCCTGAGCCTGAGCCCTCACTGCCTCCCTGGTTCTGTGTTCAGAATGATTTTCCTTCTTTCCTCTTTCTATTGTTCAGTGTATATTCAGCATCTGTGGGCCAGGCCCTGCATCAAGTAATGTGAGTACAACTCTGAATATGCCCACTGGCTCCCCCCTCACAGGAGGAGGAGATAAACAGCAAACAAATTAAAAACTAAATAAAACAGCAGCTCATGGTAAAGTGTGATGAGGAAAGAAATAGGGTGCTGTGGTGGAGAACACTGAGAGGTGTATTAGCCATCTACTGCTGCATCACAAATTACCGCAAGCTTCACAGCCTGAAACAACAAACATCTATTATCTCAGATTCTGTGGATCAGGGATCTGGGAGCAGCTTAACTGGGTGGTTCACGAAGCTTTAGTCAAGCTGTTGCCCTGGGCTGAGACCTCATCTTACGGCTCAACTGGGGCTGAAGGACCTGGTTCCAGGCTGACTCCTGGGGTTGCTGTTAAGCCTCAGATCTGCACGAGTTGTTGAGCTGAGGTCTCCCCCAAACCATAGTTCCTCAACTTTGATCCCCTGCACAGGGCAGCTCATAGCCTAGCAGCTGCCTTCCCCCAGAGCGGATGGTCCAAGAATAAGAGGATGAGAGGTGGTGTGTATCCAAGGCGGAAGCCAGTCTTTTCATAACCTAATCTGAGAAGTGACATACCATCACTTCTACTGTATTCTAGTCATTAGAAGGGAGTCTCTTATTCCAATCCTCATTCACACTGAGGAGAATTAAGCTCCACATGCTGAAGGAAGGAATAGCAAGGAATTTGTGTAAACTACTGCAAGGAGGGATGGTGGAGGTTGACACCATCATAGGATGATCCTATAGACGTTTAAAGGTATATTTCAGATACTATTGAGTTATATTGCAACGAATGTATAGTGGTCCAAATTCTTCGCTAAAAATTTTAAGGCAGGGCTTCCCCGGTAGCGCAGTGGTTGAGAGTCCGCCTGCCGATGCAGGGGACGCGGGTTCGTGCCCCGGTCCGGGAAGATCCCACATGCTGCGGAGCGGCTGGGCCCGTGAGCCATGGCCGCTGAGCCTGCGCGTCTAGAGCCTGTGCTCCGCAACGGGAGAGGCCACAACAGTGAGAGGCCCGCGTAGAGCAAAAAAAAAAAAAAAAAATTTAAGGCAGATGTGCTTCTGATTTCAGAATCTTTGAGATTTTAAGGAAGTAATACACTATATGTGTCATATGTTATATAAAAGCCCCTAGTGAGGTCTGGGGCTTCAGCCTCTAATTAAGTGCATTAATGTTTCTACGGTGAAACCTCTGAATATTCATACCATGTAGGAGAAATACAGACTCTGAATAGCCTCATGTCAGTTAAGGTCAGATTTGTGGGCAAATAAATTTGTGCCAAATATAGAAAAGACATTCTGTTTTTCAGAGCTCTTTGGATGTTGCAGTTGTGGGTAATAAGTCTTCAGTAATATACTCATCTAAAATAAAGAGTGATTACTTATTCCTTAAACTATTTCTTTGCCTAATACCATGCAAAATTAATGAAATGATTTTTCAAAATTCTGAAAGCCCACAGGAGATTTACCCCATTGAGGGAGGGGTTTGTTATTTCCAAGATTGGAACCTCCCGTTGTAGGCACGAAGGGCGAGATTCCAACCATCCTGTGACGGTCTTTGCACGGCAGCCTGAGATCCCTGGCCTGGATCCTGGAAATTATGGGGAACCATGGAAGAGTTTTGACCCCTGAGTGCAGAATAATGCCTTCTGAATGAGAGTTTGATAATTAACCTCACAACTGGATTTTGGCAAATGCTCGTTTCATTGCTTCCTTGTGAAACCCATCACTAGGATGGCAGCTGTGTAGCCAGGTGGGCTGGTTACTGGTGTCTTTCTCCCTGGCTCGCTCTGTGATGAAGGCGTCCTTGCAGTGGAGAACTCTTCCTGCAAATTCCCTCACTTGGTCTCCTTTACATCTCAAAGCATCTCCCAGGGCAGAGACATCTTATGGACTGGAGGAGGGAGGCGCTGAAGCCAGGCAGGCAGATCGCAGGGGAGGTCAGGGCATGAGGAGATGGAGGTAGGTTGGGGGTGGTGCTTTGAGCTGGAGGGATGGGTGGGAAGCAGTGGGGAGTCACAAGGGCTCTGCGAGGCTCTCTCCTCTAGAGAGAGGAGAGACAGGGGAGGCTGGGAGAGGAAAGGGGGCAACCCGAGTTCTAATCCTGTTATCAGAGTGGCACCTCCCAGACTCTGGAGGGGAGGCAGGCTTAGGGTCAAGGGCTCTGGAATTAGATGCGTTGACTTCGAAGAGGTGGAGGGGCTTTGAGGGAAGAGGGGTGAGCCTCAGTTGGTGGTTGGGAAATCTGGGACCAAACTGTGGATTTGGCAAAGTTACTACTGTGAGGAGAGCCCTGAATGGGGGTCAGGTAGCTCCACCCATGGAATAGCCCTTAAAAGGCTTGACCACAGGAAACTGTTTTTCTTTAAACTAGAAAAGAAAGAAAGGAAGAAAGGATATGTGTTGACGAGGCAGGAAAGAGAACACCTGTGGCCCCATCGGAGACTCGACTAGGGGAGGGGCTTATGAGGAATCAGACCAGTTTGCCCCTGGTGAGCAGCCCTGATGGTGGGTTATAGAGAAGCTGAAAGTGGCAGCTTGGTTTATCGAGATATTAATTCATGTTTTGTTTTGACTCTGTGGAAGGGTCCAGAAGAAGGAGAACCATTCTTCTTTGCCATCTCTAACTCTGCCCCTTTTTTCTGCCTTAAGTTCTGGAAAACCTGGACAACCTCAGCACCCAGGTCAGAGGTAAGAAGCTTCTGCTTTAGAAAGAGCTGAGCAGAGTGTCCTGGAGGCTGCGTGGAGCTCTGGGAGATGCAGGACGTGGAAATGGATGTGGAGAGAGCCTCACTTACGAAGGGAAGAGGCAGAGACGTGGGATCCCAGGACTCGGGGGGCCTTGCCTTGCTTCCCACAGCATCGGGGGGAGGGGTGGCGGGTACATGGCTGGGTGCTGCTCCTAGAGATGGCTGGACCCTGAGCTCAGAACATCCCAGCCTGGATGAAGATCCTGTGTCCAAGCTTGGACACTGAACCAATCAAACGTGACCAGCCTGGACCGACATAAGCTTCCGGGTCATCACAAAAGTTCCACCGGGTGGGGACGGAGCCTCAGAAAAGGCAGCCACTGGGTTCACCAGTAGCCCTGTGCTTGTGGGTACAGAGCCTGTGACACTTGCTTTATAGAAATAAAAAATCCAGATACTTCCTACATCTTGTGTATTGGAGTGAAAGCCCCAGGATCTACAAAACTCTTTACAAAAGCTCCCCTGTTGGGTTATCTATCCCGACCCACTTCTCTGAAACTTGGGTTGTCTTGTCCTCCTCTTTCTTGGGTTTCCTTTCTTATTAACTTGAAAGGATGCATTACTCTTCTCTTATAGCCACGCCAGTGAGTATTCTTCCCAGACTGTCTGCTTCCTGTTCTTGTCTCTACCCCCTTGTTGCCCTGTTTCAGCAGGGA
>NW_006790710.1:895867-932153 GCF_000442215.2 Lipotes vexillifer | reverse complement strand
CCTTTGTTGCCTTGTTTAGGCAGGAACGTTGCCCAGCCATTAAAGTGACAGCATTCAGACGGCAGGTGCCGAGTCCCTCAAGACTGACTAAGATGAGCGTAGCTCTCCACCACTCCCCTTGCACTGTGGCCTCGGAGCTCCCACTGTCAGGGGAAGCGGAGTCTATTTTCCTGTCCCTGGGACCTGGGACTGGCCTTGTCACTTGCTCTGGCCACTAGAATGAGGATGAGCTTGTTCTGAGCTACGCCTTAGGAGGTAGAGGGCACTTCCTCTCTAGAAACCTCCGGACGCCAGGAGACAAGCCCAGCCTCATCTGCTGGGGGATGAGACACCACGTGAAGAGCTGAAGGGACCCAGCCAAGGCCACTGGACACCAAGCAGCCCAGAGCTGACCGCAGATGCTTGAGTGGGCAGAGCTGACATCGGCACAGCCGGGCCAACCAACCTACAGACTCGTGAGAAACAATACATGGTATTGTCTTAAATCATTAAGTTCCAGGGTGGTTTGTTATGTAACGACAGCTAACTAATAAAGCTCATATATCTGGGAAGTCTTGAATTTCCAGGATTATTAAAAACAAAATCAATCAGACACTAATCAGACCTCAAAGCAACTTGTTTTCTCATTATTAAAAAAAAAAAAAAGACATGTTTTTAGGAATCTAGAAAGTCTTCCTGGCTCTCAGTGTAACTCTGCCCAGGACAACATCCTACTTTAATACTATAACCTCCAGGATTCAGATTCGGCAGATGCAACAACTGATGAATGTTTAAAACTCCACTGGTTTCTTTTTCCAGATAGGAGTTGATCTATGATTCCTTTACAGAATTAGAGCCTCAGCATATTTATCCCAAAGAGAGCTTAAATCAGGTGCTTCATTTTCCGAGTTCTCGGGGAGGCACACTGCCAACCAGACGCCCCTTAGATTTATGCTTTTCTGGCATCTGGTGCAACTGGCAAGCAGAATTCCTGAATTAACACCCAAGATGTGCTCAGTCAAAGGAGCCTGGATTTGCTTTCTTTTCTCTTTTTGTTTCTTTACAAGAACAGGGCTGAGACGTGGGTTTGGGGTCCTTACCTCTGTGTCACAGGACCAGGCTGCATGACTCCAGTTTTGTTCCTAACACAACTATTTTTAGTTTTTCGGTCACCAGCAGAGACAAGAAATATACAAAGACCTGGGGTCTTTGTATGTTATATCAAATTAAACTCTGATCCTTCTGGTAAATGAACAGGTTAATATTTCTGGGAAAAATATGAAAATGAAAGCAATGCACTAGAGTTTTTGCAGTGGGAATAGAACACTGAGGTGAATACTATAGACATCAATTTAAATTTAAAAAAAGTCTGTTTTATCTCGAAACTGAGCTATAAGGGGAATAAACCAGAGTGCACAGAGACAAAATGAAAAGAAAATACTATCATCTCATTGATTTCTTGCAGTAAACTTTAGAACTCAGGGGCTCATCTCTGCTGCAAGACAGAAAATAAGAAAAGAAGTTTTGGTATGAAATGCTTGCTGGGGAAGACAGAGAAGGAACCCACGTTTATTGAATATTACTATCTAGCAGGATAAGTTTCTGGGTTGCAGATATTTTTCCATGAGCATGTCAGGGAGCTAAATAATGTTTACCACTGGGTCCAAAGGGGACATTACTCATTTTAAAATGAGGGCATGGTTGAAATGCCAGCAGTGTCAGTTTTGATGTTTGGGTCTTGATGGCAAAAAGAAGCGTCAGGTCGTGTTTAAAAGCTTCCCACCAGGATGAGGAGGAGCAATATTTGATTAAAAAAGTAAGATGAGGGCTTCCCTGGTGGCGCAGCGGTTGAGAGTCCGCCTGCCGATGCAGGGGACGTGGGTTCGTGCCCCGGTCCGGGAAGATCCCACATGCCGCGGAGTGGCTGCGCCCGTGAGCCATGGCTGCTGAGCCTGCACGTCCGGAGCCTGTGCTCCGCAATGGGAGAGGCCACAACAGTGAGAGGCCCACGTACAGCAAAAACAAAAACAAAAACAAAAAGTAAGGTGAAATTGAAAAACCCAAATAGTGAGTAGTTCTGAGGTTCCAAAGAACACAAATTAAAATTTCTGGTGCTTCACTCTGGTCAGAATGGCCACCATCAAAAAGTCTACAAATAATAAATGCTGGAGAGGGTGTGGAGAAAAGGGAACCCTCCTACACTGTTGGTGGGAATGTAAACTGGTGCAGCCACTGTGGAGAACAGTCTGGAGTTCCTTAAAAAAGTAAAAATAGAGCTACTATACGATCCTGCAATGCCACTCTTGGACATATATCCAGAGAAAACTCTAACTTGAAAAGATACATGCACCCCACTATTCATTGCAGCACTATTTACAATAGCCAAGACATGAAAGCAACCTAAGTGTCCATTGACAGATGAATGGATAAAAAAATGTGATATATATATGATGGAGTATTACTCAGCCATAAAAACGAATGAAATAATGCCAGTTGCAGCAACATGGGTGGACCCAGAGATTATCATACTAAGCAAAGTAAGTCAGAAAGAGAAAGATGAAGATATGAAAAATGAAAAAAAAGATACAAGTGAACTTATTTATAAAACAGAAAGAGATTCACAGACTTAAAAAACAAACTTATGGTTACCAAAGGGGAAAGGTGCGGGGGGGGGGGAAGGATAAATTAGGAGATTGGGATTAGCAGATATACACTCCTATATATAAAATAGATAACCAACAAGGACCTACTGTTATAGCACAGGGAACTATACTAAATATTTTGTAATAACCTATAAGGGAAAAGAGTCTGAAAAAGAATAGATATAAAACTGAATCACTGTGCTGTACACCTGAAACTAACATGATATTATAAATCAACTATAGTTCAATAAAAAACATCAGTCTGAAAAATAATTTCTGGTGCTTATGAAAATACCTGTCTTTGGAGTTTGTTCTATACTCATACCTCCACAGCCTGGCCTGGAGAGTGGGTCAGGTCATACTGCAAAGCACTTTCTTTCCAAAACATTCTTAGCGAAGGGATGAAAGGCACAGGGCAGAGCTCACTGTCCAGAAGCTGAGTGGGGTAAGGAGAATGAATTGGGATTCCCGGATCTTGGGTGAGCTGAACAGAGGTCGCCATGATCTGAGTGGGCAGAAGAATCCTCCAAGGATACAACGAAGGTCAATTCCAAAACCTGGGTAGGGCTGGAGCCTCCTAGGAGCATAGCAGCCCACCTGGGCTGTGGCCAGCGGGCACCCAACTTAGGGCTGGGGACTCTGTGAAGCACTTAGAAATTTATAATCCTATTTTACCATAGGATTTGTTATCCCCAATTTGCAGATGGAGAAATTGAGTGTCAGAACAATCATGTAGCATGCCTGCCTGAGTAAGGAGGAAACTTGGGACTTGGTCTCTGATCCAAACCTGGGCATCCATTAGAAAATCCTACCCCCAAAGGGATGGTATTAAGAGGTGCAGACTTTGGGAGGTGATTGGTCGTGAGGGTGGAGCCCCCATGAATGGGATCAGTGCCCTTTACAAAAGAGACCCACAGAACTCCCTCACTCCCTCCACCACGTGAGGACAGAGGGAGAAGACGCTGGCTATGAACCAGAGCAGCCCTTCACCAGAACTTGGTCATGCAGCCATCTTGACCTTAGACCTCTAGCCTCCAGAAGTGTGAGGAATACATTTCTGTTGTTTATGGGCCACCTAGGCTGTGGTATTCTGTTATAGCAGCCCGAACGGGCTAGGATATCCACACATGCAGGTTGATATTTGGGCTTTCATCTGCCCTCACCAGCAGAAGAAGTCACTTCCCTGACCAGCCCAAACTGGCCACAGGACCCTGGTCAGTCACTGTGCTAAAGGTCCTCCTCTTGAGTCCTTCTCTCTCCTTCCTGCCACCCTGGCAGGACTGGCCAGGTGTCAGGGTCCAGGCCTCCTAGCCCTCCACTGCCTTCCTTCTCTCATTCTCCCTTCCCTGCAGGACACCTGGCTGGTTCCAGGGTCTAGATATAAGCCTAATCCAGACATTTAATTTTAACTCTTACCTGAGTGGCCTGAGTGGGAGCATCTGATGCGTCCTCATCTGCGAAGTGGGGCCACATCACGGGGTGCATCACGTGAGAGGGTCACGCAAAGCCCTTGGAACAGACCAACCCAGAGTGAGTCATGAGGGGCTCTTAGGCATATTGAGCAGCCCTTGGTACAGTCATGTTTCCTCTTTGGCCATTGCTTTTGAGTTTGGCCTCACGAGGAGGGAACCTCAAGGAGAGCAGGTGGTGCTGGCATCCTCCAACCCCTGATCTCGGCGACGGACCCAAGAAACCCCCTCAGGAGTCAGCACCTGAGTCCATGCACTGAGGGCCCACAGCGAGCCTCCGTCTGGCCTGGGGTTCATCAGCAAGACTAGGTTTAATTAAAGAGGGAAGCTAACGATGGAAACTGACATACTAGAGCAGCAGCTCCTAATTCTCACTGTAAACTCATGCATTAGGAACACGGGGGCTCAGGGAGGTGACATCACCTTGCCCAATGTCACCAGCCATCGTCACACCCCCTCCTCCCAGCAAAGCTCCCGTTCTTCCCATCACCCCAGGCGCCACCTGCGGGGGGCGGCTGCCGTCTCTTCTGTCTGTAAAATGCCTGCTCTCCCTCTTTCTTCCAATGGTAAAATATTCCTCTGGGGACAGAGGTAATGAAAACTTTCTGCATTTTGATGTTATACCTCTTTACTCTTTTGAAATACCAGGCTTTTTGCTATTTTTGCTTTTAGCCAAAATATTATGTAAAGGTCTCCAAATGTTTCAGGACTCTGATTGTCCCAGAGGTGGATTTGGGATCGATGACATAAGTAGAGTCTGGTTCTTCCATCCAGACAAATCTTTAGCGCTTTTTCACCTGAGGTTCCTATTTGCTTATATTCATATTTGCTCGCCTTCCTTGCCATACCCATTTCTTTTGCAGGCTTGTTTTTAGAAGGAAATGTCAATCTCATGGTCATGTATTATTGTTCATGAACAGCTGTCTCCCCATCCCCCAAAAGTTCACTCCTTTGGTTGAATATTTGTGTTCCTGAAAAAAGGATGCATGAAAAGTAACATGCTATGTGCAAAAGATGCTCATCTTTATTTACATTTATGCCTCTGAAAATTTCAAGGCAAATTAAATGTGAGGTTAAGAAAATGATAGTTTCCTATCAGTGGGATAACGTACAACCGCTGCAAGACAGCGCAGTGGAAAGCACCTAAGACAGGTGAAATGTGCAGGATCCTGGAGGGGGCGCCTCCCTGCCCTCCAGTATGGAACGTTCTGTATGATTCACGTTCAATAAGACAACCTTTTAATGAACATGTACTATGTGCCAGGCCCAGTGTGAGGTGTTTCCTTGTGCCTTTCTCACTAATGCTCGTGGCAAACATAAACTAGGCATCATGACTTCTTAGACGGAGGTGTCCCAGCCAAAGGTCCATGTTGGGGTACTGTGGAAGGGATGTGGGTTACAGGACACTGAGTCCTGTTCCAATTTGAGATTCCATGAGCCACCATAACTCTTATGCTTGAATCCCATTCATCCTTTACCCAGGAGCAGGATTCCAGGCACCTCTTCTCAGACCCCTCTTTGCTCTTGTCACAGTCCTGGTGGCAAAGCCGCTCTCATCCAGTGAAACCATAGGACGGGTCTGGAGAGTTGGCCAAAGTTCATAAACCAAGACATTCCTTCTTTCTGTAATTATTTTTTAAAATTTAAATAGGCAATATGTACAAAATTCAGAAGATATAAAAGGGGTAGAGAGTAAATTTCAGGCCCCTTCCACTGGCCCCAATCGCCCTGTTTTCTGTCCCTACTGGCAATCACTGTATCCCGTTTCTTGCATCATCTTCTAGAGATGGTTCGAGTATAAAGAAACGCATCCTAAGCATGAATCTCTTCACCCCTTTTTGTGTACCCACAACTCCGCATACTTTCCGGACACCTTTCCTACTCTGACACTTAGGGCTGTCTCTTAGCACTCATTTCACATCAGTCTGCTTCCCTCTTCTTTAAAAGGTTGCACAGATTTCATTTTATGAGCCTTTATTTGAATATTCTTTCTTCAAGGATATTTAGTTGTTTTTTTCCCCAATTTTTTTAAACACAAATAATGCTACAGTGAATGTGCCTGGACATGTATCATTTCAACACACGGGTGTATGTGTTCCATAAATTCCTGGAAGGGAAATTGTCAAAGAACATAAGGATTTTAAATGTTGACAATCATTCCAAATTGCTTAGCACAGAGGTAGACACAGTTTAGCACCCTCAGTGGTATTTGAGTTAGGCTCCAGACTATTCACATTCTCGCTCAAATATGCAGCTGGGGCTGGAAGAACATAGGCTGGTCCCAATGGTATGAACCGGGGCCACTCACTTCCCCTCCATGAACCTTGGTTTCAGGAGCCATCAAAAGGTAATGCCACCCACCCAAGCAGCGCCACGGCTTGTGTAAACACTTAGGAAGTGTTCAGCATCCTGCCCTGTCAGCTCCAGCATGTTCAACACTTGCTTTGTCCACTGTAAAGCTTCGTGGGTGCGCCTGCAAAAAGCCTATTGGGGGTTCTGTCCTCTTTTCCACGCTGGGCTCTGCTCTGTGGGCTTAGGAGTCCTAGAGCATCCTCAGAAGCAGATGAGGGGGACAAGTCAGTGGCGCCACCTTTGAAAGGACTTGCAGACATTGTAGGTTGGTCTGTTATCCCCTCAGCGACGCAGGCTGGAAAACGGCCAAGGACACACGAAGCTGACAGACGCATGGTCCTGAGGCCTAGACGTGCCCGGGGATGGCGGCGTCTGTCACATCTTTGGGAAACCACTTTGCTGCCAGAAGACCACAGTGGGATCTGGGGACCACAAATTTCAAATTTTCATCTTGACCTTTTGGGGAGAAGAATGAGTTGAATTCTAATTAAATCATTTTATACAGAACGACGTGATTAGATGAATGAGGTTCTGCCTGGTTTCTTGCAGATGCTACTTTAGCATTTATAAAATATAATATTTAAAGAGCATTTTTTTTAAAAAACAGAGTCATTGACTGACTTCCAGAAGTCAATATTTTTGTATCTTCATTATTAAAATAATAAAATAATTATTGTGAAAACGTCAATGAATATAGAAGTGTGTAAAGTGTGAAATTCCCCAATCTGTGTCCCCATCCCCAGCCTCACCACCTACGTGTAACATCAGGGGCACAGATATTTCTCCTTTCAGAGGCTTTTATCTGGGCATATTAATAACTGTGTATGTACACATGTATATTACTCTATATGTATAAATAGCCATTGTACAAAAATGGAACCTACTGACAAATTGTTCTGTAGCTTGTTTTTTTCACTAGCTGGTTATCTTAATAGAGGTCGAGGATTTTAGAACAAAGGGCAAGGCGTCTGCAATCTACTTCTGGTCCTGCACATACAGAGTGTGGTGAGAGTTCACCACGCTGTGCTCACCAGGCTGGGGGGCGGATGCGAGCCATGTCCCAGAGGAAGCCACCGAGTGGGCCAAGGATGTTGAACCTGGAGGACAGAAGAGGACTCAAGGAGTTGGACAGTCGTCTTCAAATATCTGAAGGGTTGCAGAGGTTGGTGGACCCTAGAGAGCTGGGTCCGGACCAGCTGATGGAAGCTTCAGGGAAGCAGAACCCAGCAAATCCTAAGGAGCATCCTAAAAGTGCTGGCTTTGGGTCAAACTGCCTGAGTTCTAATCTTGACTCTTTTTTTTTTTTTTTTTTTGCAGTACGCAGGCCTCTCACTGTTGTGGCCTCTCCCGTTGCGGAGCACAGGCTCTGGACGCGCAGGCTCAGCGGCCATGGCTCACGGGCCCAGCCGCTCCGCGGCATGTGGGATCTTCCCGGGCCAGGGCACGAACCCGTGTCCCCTGCATCGGCAGGCAGACTCCCAACCACGGCGCCACCAGGGAAGCCCTGGGGGAACTTCTTGATGCCTCGGTTTCCCCAAATGCTGCATGAAGAGGCTCACAGTGCCTGTTTTCTAGGTAGGATTCTAGAACTAGGCATGAGCCTCCAGGCAAGGGAAGGTGAAAGCTGGTTACAGGATGGAATTCAGGCCCTGGATGGAAGGGGCCCCAAGCTTGGGGGCAGCAGGATGTCTGGGTTCAGGTCTGCCACGGTGGCCTTGGCATGTGACTGAACTTCCCCAGGGAAGTTTTTCCAACTGCGGGCAGAGGGCTCAGTACTGCAATCTTGACTCTTGTACCTTGTAGCTGAAACAAATCTATGCCTCACTTTCCTCAGCTGTGAAATGGGGTAAGCAAGTGCTATTCTGTGCTGATACTGTGAAGATTCGTTGAGATGTTCCACGTAAAGCTCTCAAAATAGTGCCTGGAGTGGAGGGAACCCTCCATCAACACAATTATCGTGATCATACGTATGGTTAGTAACCTGAACGTCCCTGAGCTCTCTGGTCACCGATGGCCGTATGACCTTTCAAGGCTCAAATGAGTAATACTCTATGTCTTTAGCTAGTATGGCTTTAGAAAATCCTGTCTTTTACCACATTTCCTTTTTTGTGCATTTCTAGGAAGATCCTGACTCCAAACGTACCTGATTCACAGCTCTGCTCTGCCTCTTTCTCATCACATCAACAGGTTGTATGAACAAGGGTGGCTTCCTCCAGGCTGGGTAGGTGTCTTTCCTGCCCTGCTCCAACCAAGCATGACCCCAGCTCCTCCTAATTTCCCCCAGCACTGCAAGGAACAGATCATATCATTTCATGACTCTTACTCCATGGAGGGGAAAGCCTCAGGTTCCTGGTCCTACCCCTGGGGCTTGCTGGTGGCCTGTACAACATCATTTCTGTCTTCCACCCATGAAGTCCCGTCTCCAGGCACGGTGAGCCCATCAAATCTAGTCTGGGCTGCTCACACCCTTTAAAATGCAGTGACGTGTCTTAAAAGGTCTGCCCTTTGGCCAGGTCCCCTGCATCGGCAGGCAGACTCCCAACCACGGCGCCACCAGGGAAGCCCTGGGGGAACTTCTTGATGCCTCGGTTTCCCCAAATGCTGCATGAAGAGGCTCACAGTGCCTGTTTTCTAGGTAGGATTCTAGAACTAGGCATGAGCCTCCAGGCAAGGGAAGGTGAAAGCTGGTTACAGGATGGAATTCAGGCCCTGGATGGAAGGGGCCCCAAGCTTGGGGGCAGCAGGATGTCTGGGTTCAGGTCTGCCACGGTGGCCTTGGCATGTGACTGAACTTCCCCAGGGAAGTTTTTCCAACTGCGGGCAGAGGGCTCAGTACTGCAATCTTGACTCTTGTACCTTGTAGCTGAAACAAATCTATGCCTCACTTTCCTCAGCTGTGAAATGGGGTAAGCAAGTGCTATTCTGTGCTGATACTGTGAAGATTCGTTGAGATGTTCCACGTAAAGCTCTCAAAATAGTGCCTGGAGTGGAGGGAACCCTCCATCAACACAATTATCGTGATCATACGTATGGTTAGTAACCTGAACGTCCCTGAGCTCTCTGGTCACCGATGGCCGTATGACCTTTCAAGGCTCAAATGAGTAATACTCTATGTCTTTAGCTAGTATGGCTTTAGAAAATCCTGTCTTTTACCACATTTCCTTTTTTGTGCATTTCTAGGAAGATCCTGACTCCAAACGTACCTGATTCACAGCTCTGCTCTGCCTCTTTCTCATCACATCAACAGGTTGTATGAACAAGGGTGGCTTCCTCCAGGCTGGGTAGGTGTCTTTCCTGCCCTGCTCCAACCAAGCATGACCCCAGCTCCTCCTAATTTCCCCCAGCACTGCAAGGAACAGATCATATCATTTCATGACTCTTACTCCATGGAGGGGAAAGCCTCAGGTTCCTGGTCCTACCCCTGGGGCTTGCTGGTGGCCTGTACAACATCATTTCTGTCTTCCACCCATGAAGTCCCGTCTCCAGGCACGGTGAGCCCATCAAATCTAGTCTGGGCTGCTCACACCCTTTAAAATGCAGTGACGTGTCTTAAAAGGTCTGCCCTTTGGCCAGATCTGTTTCCTTCTCCTCTAGCTGAGGCCATTGTGTGCTGGTGAATCATCTCAAAAAAAAAAAAAAAAAAAAAAAAAGGCATGATTTATAGCATTTGCCAAGTTTTGTGACCCCCACCATAGTCTATTTCAAGCTACCAACAATGTAACAACGAGCTTACACAATTCCTGCCTATTTGATTATAAGTTCTGATACAGTTCTGGGTACAAGCTTGTGCAAAGCCAAGTTGGTTCTGGGCTTGGTATTGGGTATTGATAAGCAAGAAAACAGCCAGCAATGAGCCCACTTCATGCTGCACAGAATTTCTGCAGCAGCTCCTCCTGGCCTGGGTTCCAGAACTAGATGTGGGGGCTCGTGTGAGGATTTCTTTAATCTGTGTTACTGCATGCTGAGCCCTCTTGTCATACGTCTGTAAGAACCCTCCTTTGAATGGACCTCAGAGCTCTAGTTTGAGGGTGAGCAATAGTATAGCAAGGCCAGCTTTCTAGAATTATCTGTGCTATTTTTAACTTGCTGGGTATAAAAGAGAATTTGTAGGTATATGTGACCATCACAAATGCTTTCGGAATGTTCTGTTCATGTCCTACTATCAACCATTTGAAATTTTGTTTAAGAAATCAACAAGGATGTAAATCCACTATGCTTCCATAAAAAATAAAAAAATAATAAAAAAAAGAAATCAACAAGGAATCCAAGTCTTTGGAGCTCAACCCTGGGGTCCATTCTTATTCACAAGTCCTTTCCTCCTAGTGGGCAGACTCGGAGAAAAGGAATAAATGAAACTTTATTCTCACTCAGTATTTTCCGTCTCCAACAGAATACACAGCAACCTCAGGAAACAGATACATCTGTAGCTTTGTGAAGGAATAATAACATTCCTTCCCCTCCCAGTACGGGAGAGAGTCACGGTCCCCTATGTGCTCCAGAAGGATGCCAGATGCAAGGGAGTTTCCTCTCCTTGGCTGGACTTTCAAGTAAAGTGAAGAATTCCTGGAGTGTGAGTCATCCGTCCTGACTGCAGGCAGTACAGCCTGGCCAGGACCTCCTGGGGACCAGGGAGAGTGAGAACAGGCGGGCCCCGCGGTCCTGTGGCTCCGAGAAGGGCTCCCAGTTGCAGCCCATCTTCACAGACCTCTGCCCTCTGCTTTTCACGTGACAGCTGCGGTTTTCAAAGTGACGCTTAAAGACATGGGGCCACACATAGAACCAGCAACGCATGAACTGGACCGCAGGAGACCTAGGAGAAGAGGACAGCATCTCCCGTTCCAGGGCCTGGGCCCCAGGGCACAGCTTGAACTGTGTGGAGGAGCCGCCCTTCTCTCCTCTGCAGAACCCAGGCCAATCCAGAGGCTCCAGAAAAGCCAACTTCCCCAAAGGAGTGAAGGTCTAAAGGCAAATATTCCCTGCTGGTGAAAAGGGCCCGTTTCCAGGACAAAACTCCGGCATTCTGAGGAGTAGGCAAAAGACATCTCCTTGTGGCCACCAGGCAGCAGCTGTGCCAGTTTGTTTTAAAGCAAACGTGTAATATAGGAGGTGAAAACGTATGTTACCAAAGGAGTCTTCACTTTGTCAAGGGATTCTTTACATAGAATTGCATAGGTTGCTTTTTTAAAAATTGAACTATAGGTAATTTACAATGTTGTGTTAGTTTCAGGTATACGGCACAGTGATTCCGTTTTTTACATATATATATATATATATATATATATATATATTTATACATATATATTTTATATATATTTATATACATTTAAATATATATATATAATATATATATATAATATATATGTATATTCTTTTTTTGGATTCTTTTCCATTATAGTTTATTACAAGATTTTGAATATAGTTCCCTGTGTAGGGCTTTTGAGTGTTTGTTTCAAGTTCATTAACTCCTTGAACGGCCAGAAAAGCCTCCAATGTCAAAGCCACTCAGGAGGGAAGGGAAAGGGCCCTGGACGTGCCCCCCAGGTCTCTCCATCTTGGGTGGTCTTGACCCCGAGAGCCTTAGGACACGAGTGTGGGCTTCTCTGTCACCTAAGTTTGGAAATGGTTAGCTGTGTCTCTTTACTGCAAACCTTCTCAGACCCCTGCATATGAGCACTTGCTTTGTGAGTGTCCTGGAGTGGGTCGTGCTTCAGTTCCCATGATTGTATTTGACTGCGTAATCCTATGCATTTGCATCTCTTCTTGCCCACCCTGTTCTGAGGACTAGAGAATTAGGAAGATCTCGTGTCCCAACCACGCTGCATAAACACAGCTAGTGTTCCACACAGGACATGTTTTCCTGCAAAGCATGCTTGCAGATTATTGACATGGGGGAATGAGTCTCTCATGTCTGCTCAAGGCTTCTGAAGACTCCACCTGTGGAGGCTGGTGGCAGAGAGGGGGGTGTTTGCCATTTGTTCCCATTTTTCCAGGGGGCTCCTGCTTCCCTGAGGAGCTGGCCAGGACTTGGTGGGGACCCGACACCTGCCCAGGGGACAGTGTCACATTCACCACTGCATTATCCACTCCTACAGCCCGTTCCTGAAGAAGAAACTACCTAACTTTTCTCAAAGCCTAGTACTGTGTTGGCCTGGATTCTGCCAAACAAACTGTGGCAGCATTTTGGCTTTGCTATAAAAATAAACACGGGGTTGCCTCATCGATTCTGGTGTGAAGGGCTGGCATGTGCTTCAGGGGAACTTTCAGCTAATGATCAACGATCCAGTGTCTTGACCTAATCAGTTTACCAGAAGCAGGCTTTGCTTTTCTTTCCCACAGACATCTGCCCCATTACCTGCGGTCCTGCGTCCTCACAGTACTAATACTCTCCTGGGCTTTTCTTTCCGGAGGCTGCTGAGCGTGATGGGAAATCTGATGGCCAACCGTGCTGTGTTTGTTTTAAAACAACCATCCAGGTTAGGATTGTTGAACATAAAATACACTTCATGAAGGCTCTTTCCTTTGAGTCTCTGAGAAGTCATCTTCTGAAGGTGATTTTGATGAACTTCACTCCAAAACGAATGAGAACACACTTCACCAAGTAGCCTATAGAGTCAGAATCCACTTGCGTTTGTAATCTTAATGGATTCTCAAAAACAAGTGTGAAGCCGAATTATAGAACACGTTATTTTAATGATTTTTGTTCTTTTTTAGCTCTCCGGAAACACGTTGTTTATTTGCAGAATTCTTAATTCTTTCTTTCTATCATCAATATTCAGAGTGAGAGTGTGTGTCTGTGAGTGTGTATCTATGTGTGTTAATGGAAGAATAGCACAAAGAATGGATTTATCTTAAGGGTTTACATTTAATTATTTGGCTTGGAATTGACTTAAATATAAGTTCCTCCGCTGAGTACATGGGGAATTATACACTATACATTCTTTTTTTAAAAAAATAAATTTATTTATTTAATTTAATTTATTTTATTTTTGGCTGCGTTGGGTCTCTGTTGCTGCGTGTGGGCTTTCTCTAGTTGCAGCAAGCGGGGGCTACTCTTCGTTGCCGTGCGCGGGCTTCTTATTGCGGTGGCTTCTCTTGTTGTGAAGCAAGGTGTGCAGGCTTCAGTAGTTGTGGCACGTGGGCTCAGTAGTTGTGGCTCATGGGCTTAGTTGCCCCACAGCACATGGGATCTTCCCGGGCCAGGGATCGAACCCGTGTCCCCTGTGTTGGCAGGCGGATTCTTAACCACTGTGCCACCAGGGAAGCCTACACTATGCATTCTTGACCCTTATTGCAATTGAAAGAGAAATCTCTCTTCATCAAGATTTGCCTAATAATCAGTATAACTGCCACAATAGTGGATATGCAGTAACCCGCCTGCTGATGCCGGGAGACTTTGAAAGCACCACTGGTAAGGATGGTGGCAGGACGGTGGAGTGGTTGGGGGTTGAGCTCTGGCCCCTCTGTTTACACCTCTTTGATTGTCACCTCTCTGAGTGCCAGATCCCTGTCTGTGAAATGATCGTGCCCCGGGCGCTGGACTCAGCTCAGGGAACCAGGACAGAGTGCAGGCCCCTTGAGAATACTTAACAAATATTGGTCCTCGGTCTCCCAAGCTAGTGAACAGAAGGGAAGAGGCGCTCTTGCCTTGTAAATATCCCCCCACCATCCGGGTTTTCTTATGCTGCTGGAACTTCTGTTATAAACACGTCCAGCGCAGCGGGGGGAAAGGCTGCAGATGCTCCCCAGTTAGTGATCATGTGACAAAGTGCTTGCATATCCCTGTGTGTGAGAGGAGCAGATAGGAACTCCTGTCTGGGAGGTACATCTCCCGGCCTACTGAGCACCCCGCTAGCCAGGGCTCCACGGCCAAAGGCTGACACACATCCGGCAGCATCTCCTTCCTTCCGAGAACTCACTCTGTGGCTTGACATCTACATTGACCTCGGACACCAAAGAGAGGTGCAAGGCCTGGGATTCCTGCTTCTAGATTTGTTCCCAATAAAGAAAACTCTGATTTCAAAACTGACTCTGCTGCTAAAGCCCCTGGATTTCCCACCCACCACATCCTACTGTGTTTTGGAAAATGCCTGTAGAGCTGTGTGTGGTGTGTGTGTGTGTGTGTGTGTGTGTGTGTGTGTGTGTGTGTGTGTGTGTGTGTCTAAACTGTGCTAACAAGAATTGAGGGGGAGGGAGTCTGGCCCGGAGTGGGGGCAGAGGGAGGGCCCAGGAGGAGAGAGGGAGGGCCAGAGGTGCTCAGCAGAGGCCAGGACGGGCAGAAAGCAGCAGCAGGAAGCATCGCCCATCGTAAAGGACTGGGGTGATGTTTCTGCATCAGGGAGGCTGACACTGAATGTGAGTTGTTTGCTGCCTCGTGGTGGGCCACTACCAGCCTCGCACTGGGTTGATTCAGGGGACGAGGGAGGGGAGCGTGCAGCAGAGCAAAGCAACCTGGCGGGGGCTGCCTGGCCCTGATTTGGAGCAGCAGAGGGACAGGTGGTGATGGGGCTGCCTCAACAGGGTGTGAGACACCGCCTCCTCCACATGTCAGAGGAGGGCACCCCTGGAGAGGGGACGTCACTAGGTCAGAGGGGAAACACACGCCCTTGGCCTGCGTTCCTTGTCTCCGCGCTCATAGGTAATTTAGAATTTGACGGCATGGGGAAAGCTACAGATGTGGAGATGCTCCTCAGAGCATCATTTATGATGGCCCCAAGGTAGACGTTTTGGATGTCTAACAATATTGGAATGTGGTTAATTAAATGTCAGCATTTAATAGTCATGGTCTATTACGTGGATGTCAAAACCGACAGATATGAAGACTGTGGAGCAACACAGGCAAAGCTCACAGTGGAATTTCAACGCAAAGCAGGGCGTGAATCTTCCACAAGGTGTGATGGCCACGACCAATCTCCAGCAACATTTTACTCAGCAGCTACCATGAGCCCAGGAGGAATGGGCTCTGGCTCCTAACAGGGAAGGGCTTGCTCTCTTCGAGAACGGGGTCCACGGCAGGTAATGGAGCAAATGAATGCCCAGTGAGAAGTAATGGAAAAATCTAAACAAGTGGCCCCAAAACATAAATATGTAATAACAGCGTATGAATGTCCATTGATTTAAAACATTCCTACAGGTCACAATTAGGTAAGTGTTCAGGGAATCATTAAAGTATTAAATGTAATAGAATATCATATTAAAGGAAGACAGAGGATCCTTCTAAATTTTAAATAGTTGTGTCAATTGTTTTTAAGGATGAAAAAACTGGCAGTTATTAAAATCCTGTTGTATCTATAACAGCAAGAGATAGAAGTCATAAGTATTATTTGAAATGACTGAAATAAAGACATCTTCACAGCTATCCAAGAAAAGTATAGGTAACCCTTCCCTAAAAGGTGTAAAGTTCAGGGACATCCACATTTACTAACTAATTAACCTCTGTTTTGTAAACCATGCAAATCACAATTCTCAGATGTTTATATCAGAAAAACAAGATGGCCACCCTTGGTTATAAGATGGCTGCCTCACCCACATCCAAAGGGAGAGAAAGGGGCCCGCCCTCCAAACACACACACACACACACACACACACACACACACGCACACACACCCCAGCAGAAGCCTGAGCTCTGCACTGATTAAGCTCTCAGACCCGTCCTGCCTAGAACAATGCCAGGCCTGCAGGAAACACCTAAAAGACGTTATTTATGTGGCGAACGAGAGCTTCAGAGATGTTTGCAACCTTTACTGACTGACTCCATGTTTACTACCTGAGATAATCCTCACTACGGCCCTTGGAGACTGATACTGTTTTTTGTTTTTTTTTTTTTTTTTGCGGTACGCGGGCCTCTCACTGTTGTGGCCTCTCCTGTTGCGGAACACAGGCTCCGGACGCGCAGGCACAGCGGCCATGGCTCACGGGCCCAGCCGCTCCACGGCACGTGGGATCCTCCCGGACCGGGGCACGAACCCATGTCCGCTGCATCGGCAGGCGGACTCTCAACCACTGCGCCACCAGGGAAGCCTAAGACTGATACTGTTTTATTCCTATTTTATAGCTGCGGAAACTGAGGTTCAGAGATGCTAATTAACTTTCTGAAGGTCCCCGGAGTGAGTGAAGGAGCTAAGAACTCAGTGCGCCTGGCTCCCCCTTGCTCCCTGTCCCGCGTTGTCGGGTGGGGGGAGCGTCTCAGCATCACCTGAGCACAAAGGCCGCGAGCAGGCGGCTGGAAGATTTCCGAGAACACGTTGGCCCAGGGCTGCACTCTAATCTGTCAGTGAGCTTGTGGGAGGCTGTCCTTCCCGGGGCTGCTCCTTACCAGCGACTGGGCATGGCAGCCAGGATGCTTTCACCACGACCCTCTCCACATCAGAACGAAAGAGCCCTCCTCTCCCTCCCCACTCAGCCACAAGCTCTTGTCAATATTCTTGTTTGCACGGTGTCCTGAATCCATTCCTTTCTGACGTTTCTTGGTGACAGTGATGGTTCCAACCCTACGGCCTCATCACTGGGATTGTGATTGCATCTTGAATTTCTGCAAGTTTCACGTTCATGGTGACAACTTACCTGTCACCGTCTTGTTACCTCCATCTGCATAACTGGGACTGCAGCCCCCCCATGGGTCCCTCCCAGGATTCCCAGGGACTGAATCACACGTTCTTCTGCGTGAGTCTTTTCTGGAAGGTTCTGCTGCTCCCCTAGCTTATCCTCTTATCGGTTGGCCATCCTCCCACGGCAGTAAAGCTGTGTGACCAGAGATAGCATCACTGTTGAGGCTAGTGAAACAGTTTTGCTTACATGGAGACCCTTCGAAGATGCTGAAGGTGTCCTCGCTTTGTATCCACATGGTCATATGTATTTGAAGATTTGCTAAACTAAGATATTTTGATGGCAATTAGTTAAGACAGCTGTCTGCTTCCAACTTCCCTTGTGTCCCTGTGTCACAGCCCCCTCATATATATATTCCACTATATATATATATTCAAATTTACATTGTTGGTGACAAGCTTGTTAATGCATCAATTCAAATAATACTCATCATAATTTACTAGATTAGATACTCTGAAATACCCCAAAATATCTCTTACAACTCATATTTAATATAAATTTTATGGAAATATCTGCAGATTTGATAACACTTCTGAAAATGTATATGACATTACCAATAAAGATTTGAGAAGCTGAAACTTTCCTAAACTATCACTATTAAAAAAAAAACCCCAAAACTAGTTTTGTTCAACCGGGCTACAACAAAGACTAACTTATCTTTTTTCTTTCTAAAGAAAATGATATTATAAAGTTGCTGACAGGTTGAAAAGGCAATGAGTGTGTACAGCCAAAAAAACCTGGCAAAAGAAAATCATTATACAAGCACGTCCAGTAGTTAATAAAATATTTTTATTCTGGATCGTGTGTTGTTTGTTGGTTATTTAACAGTTGTATTTTATTATAATTTCTCATTTCATTCAAAATAGGTATTTGCTTTTGTGTTCTATTATATTGTAATTTTGTATTCTTTTCGTGAGTGAGGGCCCCTAATGTGAAAGCATCAGCCCCCACACAAGCTGGAGTCTCCTCTGTACAGTGGCTGGTGACCAAATGCAAGAGGAAGTTGGGGTCTCCTTCCTAATTATGTTTCACCCAGTTCCCCAGATCCTTGCAAAGGTCCTCCCAGAAGCAGCTCTTCTGGGATCTGCTTGCAGCCCTGCTTCTTGTTCTTGAGGTTGGGCTGGAGAAGAGAGACCTTGCTCCTCGCCTCTCTTCTTGCTGCTTTCCTCTCTGGTTCACCTTCCATCCCTAGGGGCTCAAGCACAAAAATCTCCCCCCTCCCCGCCTCTCACACAAACCACCAGCTCATGTCCATGCAGCCCAGGGATCCCTTGGCTCACAGCCTAGAGGAACCTGGCTCAGCTGACCACACTGTGCCATCCAGTTCTGATGTGTCCCCCATCATTTCTTGTCTCTCATCTGTTATCTACTGCTCTCTGCAACCAGCTTCATCTTCCTGAAACACCACTGTTCACACACTAGACCTGGACCCAAAGTCTCCAATGGCTCCCCAATCTCCGAAGGAATGAGTCCAAATCCTTAAGTTGGTATTCAAGGTCATTCACAATTGGTTCTCTTCCTACTTTTGACTCTGAATCTCACTTCCTTTGATGGACTCCTCGGCTTACAGCATTTACCCAGCCAAATGGTTTTAGTCAATGAGCTCCATGAAAAGACTCTCTTCTGAGTCTTCACTCACAGCTAATCTCATGCTTGGTGCCTTCTCCAAAAATCCACGGTAGTGTGCTTCCCATAGAACGGCATGGAATAGAATGTCCACTCCCTTCTCTTGGAAATTTAAGATCTTTTATTATCCCCATGAATAATTTGATGATGCTTTTTTTTTTTTTTTTAATACTCCACGACTGTTGTGGTCTTAAATGTTGCATTTAAATAACTTCTGTAATCTTTAAGAAAATCCATTTTATATCTAAAGAGGAAAGGGTTTTCACTGATCTATAAGGATATCCACTTTTGTTTGAGATCATTAAATGAGTGGATTTACTAATCTGGCTTCTCAAACATTTACTGCAAACATTTAGTATTCATTTCCATTTCTTCAAAAATGCATCTATATTTGTTCACAATTCTCCTTTTGAAGCAAGCTTAATCTTCCAAAATCTTGGAAGAAAAGATAAAAATTACAAGAGACCCTTGGGGTACATATTTTTCCTCTATTTACACTTATACTGAATTAGATAGCTCTGCCCAGTATGTTTTCAGCTAATAAATGCTATCATCAATTAACCTAGGTATACACTGGAAGGGGAAAACCTACATTCTAGCAGTCATCACAAGAGCCTTGGACATGAACCATCATGGCTAGTGTTCTCTCTGAAGGAATTGAGCTGTAGAGCTTTTACTCGTTGGAGGAAATAAACAGGTTAGTGTTTGCATCACAACACTCTGAATTCAGAACCCCATGTGTGAAGCCAGATATTCTAATGATCCCTCAGGGAATGGTCTAGGTGATCACGGATATAGCCTGGCCTGGGACTTACTGGGTTGAGAAAGAGAATGCTGATGATGGTGAGAATATAGGAAGCAGAAGAGAAAGACAGAGCATAAGAAATACTGAATGAATACGATCTTGACCTCAATTTGCTTATCAGTCTAGACTCTTTTTAGTTGCAACTAAAACAGACAGACATACAATTCAGATTACCTCAAGCAAAGCAAAACAAAACCCCTACCCCCACCATAATTGTCTCATATGTAAAAGTCTAGGGATACCGGATTTCAGACACAGCTGGACCATCACAGGGCTCCGTCTCTACCTCCATCTTTTGGCTCTGCTCTCCTCAGGAATGATTTTATTCTCCAGCAGAACATGGTGGTAAGGATGGCCACTGGCAGCCTCTGGCTCACAAGGTCTTATAATGATAAGCTCTAAGCTTGAGATTCCTGCAGGAAGAGAGGCCACACCCCCATCTCCACCATGTGCATATGACAGTTTTCATGCAGGATTCTAGTTGGTTCTATTGGGTCATGTGCCCACTGCATGGAGGGGTATAATGAATAGTGATTGGCCAGGCCAGGTCACATGATGATCCTTAAAGCCAGGAATAGGATTCCAAGCGACACTGAAACCAAGTCGAATGGAAGAGACATCTTCCACCAAAGGAAGTGATTTGTGGGGAGATAACCTGTGTGCTCTACTCTGCTGGTATAAATGATATGGGCATAGCTTCTGTAGAACTGTAGCTGACCATTGGAACAGCCTGAAATTCCCCAAGTGGGGGCAGGGGGCAGGTGATATCCTTCAATATTTCCTCAGTGGCCCCAGCAGGAGAAGCATACTTTTAAGGAACCATCCAAGAACCCTATCATATCTCTTAAATTTTAGTTAAAGGGAAAAATTGGTTGTTTGTGCTGCTGACCATACTCTGTTCCTATGACCTCAAAATAAAGTTTGCTCAACAAAGTTTGGGATCTTAAATGTGAAAATTGTTAGGCATATTTAATTTGTTAACTGAAAAAAGTATGATTATGAAGGTGTTAACAAAGGAATAAGAGATCATTACATACACTCACCCTGCTTGTCTAGTATCTGATTTGTTACCTTCTGGGTACCTGGGATCAGTAAGAATAGAGACACTTTGGGCACAACATTTAAGGAGGCACTTATTCTCAGGCCCTTGCAAATGCACCATCTATACATGCGAGTGAATATCTCTTTAAACTTTTCCAACCTGAGCACCTCTCTCTTAAGGAGGCACTGATTCAGGGGCTGACTGCACTTGCACTCCTGAGAGTGAGTGCCTCCTTAAAGGTTGTGCTCTGAACACCTGTCTGACTTTGCCCTAGGCTGGCCCCAGGCAGGGCAGGGATGCAACACAGTGATGACATGGATGCAGTGTGTCCCTTAGGCAAAGCCAATGTTTAAGCTGGGTTGCTCAAGGCTCTTGAATGGTCCAGAAAGGAAGTCAAATCCAAATATTCCTGGACTCCAAGCCTGTGCATTTCAGTCCAAAAGCCATTGCCAAAGCATAGAGTGGGGTCCAATAACAAAATAATTTGTAATAGAAGCTGAGTCTTAAAGTTGAACAGGTAAGTGTAGTAGCCAGATGACAAACAGGAAAGGCAAGACCTCAAAAAGATCAAAGCACAGGCTGTCCTGGGGGTGGAGGTCAACAGAATCTTCACAATCTCACATTTTATTTGTTATATACTATTTCATCATGAGAATAGAGTATAATTATTTTTGGTCACAGCTTTATTGAGATATAATTTGTATAGCATATGATTTGCTCATTTAAAGTGTACAACTCAGTTGTTGACTATGTTGTTTAGCACAGTCACAGACCTGTTCAACCATCTCCAAAATTTTACATCATTTGCATCACTCCAAAGAGAAACCTCACGCTCTCTCCCTATCACTTCCAACCCTCCTCCTCCTCCCAGCCCTAGGCAACCACTAGTGTAATTGATTTTTAAATGTTTGCGTTATTGTTATTGATCATCTGAGTTCTTTTCACTGTTTAGCAATTGTAAGAAATGCTCCACAGGACATCTGTAAAGGAGGAATAAGTTTCCCCTTATAACCACTGCTGCTTTCTGGTGGATCCTGTATATGGAAACACTTTGCACCTTGCTGGGCACCATGGTGACGTGGGTGAACAGAGGAAGGTGGGACCAGAATTTGGCTGTAGGAGGGGAGTGAATCCTGGGGTAATGGGAGTATTATTTTCAGACTGGGAGGAGGTGTAACACTAGGTAGGAGGAGTTGAGGAAGTCAGATGGGAAAGGACAAAAACACAAGAGGATTGAGTGGAAATTCTTCAATGGCCTGGTGAGGGGCCAAAGGATATTTTAAAAGCAGGGATACCCACTTGTCAATTCAAAGTTGGCTCTGTGGTTGTGACACACTGTCCTGTCCCCACCCATGTGTGCCATTGTGCTCACTCATGAACTCTTGGAAGCCATGTGCATATGTCTGTGCATATGTGCATGTGGGTGTGTCAATGAGGAAGACACTGAGGCTCCTGTGGACATGATGTTAGTGAGGACAGCATGTGCAGAAGCAAGAGCCTGAGGACTGCAGTGACTGTGAGAAGGTAAGAGGCCTTAAAATTCACCAAGTCTTGGCAGCACTGTGGTGGAATTGAAGAATTCAATCAATGGTAATGTTACCCAACCAGGGCTTGTGTGCCCCCACCACAGAAAACCAAACTCTGACAGCAGGTGTTTGCAGCAAAGTAAGGGTTTATTTTCAGGGTGCCAAACAAGGATAACGGGCAGCTCATGCGCAGAAGACCTAAACTCCCTGATGGTTTTCAGGCAAGAGTTTCTGGAGACAGTGTTAGAGGCCAGGGTCATAGGATGTGTGAATAGCTCATGGACTTTCTTCTGATTGGTTGGTGGTGAGGTAACAGAGTGGTGTTTCAGGTATCTCAACCTTCTGGCTCCAACCAGGCTGGGGTCTAAGTACTTGTGGTCAGCATGGAGTCACCATCCTCCATCTGGGTGGTGGGGGGTATTAGTTTCTGCAGAACAACTCAAAGATATGTGTCAGAGTGTTATCTATATCCCTTCAGGAAGACATGGAAGTCCTGTGACTCTATTGTTCTCATACTTGAGCATGTTCTCTGGAACTCGGAGAAGGCATAGGGGAGTAAGCCATTTTTTCTACAAACAAGAAATGGAGAGGTTTTTGTACCTGGGAGGGCCCCAAAGGGTCCTGCTTGGTTTCAGTTCCCCCTTTTCTTTGATATTCCTCAATCCTGAGGGGAACAGGGGCAGGACAAGAAAAAAAATAAAGTTTTGGACAGAAAGCTATGTCATAAACTCAGCAAAGAAATTCAGTTTTAGGGGGACTCAGTTTCAATTAGAGCTCCCTGAGCAGGGACGTTCTGGAGTGGGCATATTTATGAATGTATCCCTTACTTTTAAAGATGTTGTTTCCAAAGGAACTTTTCCCAGGACTGAAATGGCTGATCTAGAATGAATTAAGACTTTTGTGACTTGTGAAATGTGAATGATTTTCCCAGAGGGTTGCTCCAGACTCCAGGGATGCTGGTAATGAATTGTATGCATCAACTCTAGACACTCTCCAGTTTAGTGGTGAAAAATCACTCCTGGTTCTTGTCTTACCTGATGTCCCAGTGATAGACCCCAGGATATCATTCTAAGGTGGGACATCTCTTCTTTAAGGAATTGCCCTCTCATCCAATGTAAGGTTCCAGTAGATTAAGTGGCAGAATTAAGATGACAAATCAGGATTTTAGACTCCTGGCCATTTGTGAGTTCTCTCAGCTCTACTTCTGACATTAATCTCAGAATGTCTGGAGAGAAATGTTTAGAAGGAGGGAAATAGTTTGGAGGGGATTGTATCTCGACAGGTGAAATAAAAAGACACAAAGGTCCAAGTGCATCAGAGTTGGTAATGCTCCTAAAAGTGGCTCTCGCTGTAGGAAATGATGTCATTTTTAGACAAAAGGACATAAGTGTCTCCACATCTCTAAACTTAATATCATAAACTAGGAAAGTAAAGAATGTTGAAGACATCTGTACACTTGCCTTCATACTGTTGATTAATAAGCTTTTGAGACAGTAACTTGAACTTAATCACATATCATAGTTTATTCTTTGCAGGAAGTTCTTTTTAGAATATAACAAATGCTGAAGGAAGAAGTATACTATTAATAGAACAGTGCCTGGCACAGAGTAGGTGCTCAAGGAATAATTAGTGAAGCAGTAGATGAATAGAGGACAGATGTAACCAAAAATCAAAATTACATTCATTTCTCAAGTCAAGGATGAACTTTCAATTAAGCAACTTTGGTTATGATTTCTTTGACTCTTCCTGGAGATTTGTGTGTGTATATGTAGTGTTTTTTTCCTCATTTAGAAGACTGGGCTCTTTCTGCAGCCCAGTTTGATGGTCTTGATTTAAATAATACCAATAAAAGGCATTTTTGAGGAAGTCAATTGACAACACATATGCTTATACATATGCAATGAGATCTCATTATTAATAAAGCCTTATGTATAAAGGCCACACAAACACACCTAATTTATCCTGTACCTGGCAGTGGGTTCCATGTTATGACACTGTCTCCTGGTGTGCAGATGCTTTGAGTACAATTGCCACGTGGGAATCATGGACATATTATAATTTCTATGCACAGACTAATGTCAATACCTTTGCATGTAAGTCTTCAAGAGTGCCACTAAATCACTTCCTTCCTTTTTAGGCATATTTTTCTCATCTGGATTTGATGTAGATTTGCTCTCACATAAGCATCTGAGGAATGAGTCTGGACATTGCTAAACAGGGCTGCTAGCAGGGGAGGAGAGGAAGCATAACGCCCATCATTAACTGTGGTGTGTGGGCGTTTGGTTGGGAAAAACCAGCTGGCAGAGCAACGGTACTGCATCTGGTTCACAGACATGGGCAGGGACTCCAAGGTCTGGCCAAGGAGGAGTCACATGCCTTTGGTGACTTCTTGTTTACTCTCAGAGTTTAACTGTGACTTGAAATCCATTCTTTGCCAAAATTTAGATTTAATTAAACATGTCTAATTCTAATTTTAGAACTGAGCTTGGACCTTTTTTCTAGTCACTGCTCCAAAGCGGAGCTCAGGGGAAAAGAAAGGTTTCTTCAAGATCATCTCTCTCTTATAATATTCAAGTGCATCCTGGCTCAGAGGAACTGAGCACCTGCACTAGGTCAGCCTCAGAAAGTCCTCTGAATTGCACAATAGGGCTTATCCAACAAGGTGAGATAATGCTTGGGCAAAAGAAAAAAGAGAAGGGAAAACATTAAAGATCTCCAACATATGTAACCAGATTTTAGTTGAAGTAATCATTATCTAGTAGGAAAATCAGGTCCTGGAAAGCTTGTCTTTGCTTAACATTGATTTTTAATGTAGTTTGGACTCTGATAATATTACACGTCATTGAGCCTTTCGAACTTTTCTTTTCTCTTTTCTTTTTCAAAAACTTTTAAAATTGAAGTATAGTTAATTTACAATGTTGTGTTAGTTTCAATTATACAGCAAAGTGATTCCATTTTATATACATGTATCCACAGACACACACACACACACACACACACACACATATTCTTTTTCAGATTCTTTTCCATTATAGGTTATTACAAGATATTGAGTATAGTTCCTTTTGCTGTATAGTAGGTCCTTCTTGTTTACCCATTTTACATATAGTGGTGTGTATATGTTAATCCCAAACTCCTAATTTATCCCTTCCACCCCCACTTTCCCCTATGGTAATCATAAGTTTGTTTTCTATGTCTGTGAGTCCATTTCTGTTTTGTAAATAAGTTCATTTGTATCATTTTTTTTAAGATTCTACATACAAGTGATATCATATGATATTTGTCTTTCTAGCCTGTTGAATTTAAAATGGTGACAAAGTGTAGTGGAATAAAAGGACCCCCCTGTTTCATTTATTCAGTCAAAAAACATTTAGTGGACACCTTCCTTATGAGCAGAGTACTGAGCTTTGTCAAGGCCATCTGACAGCTTTCAGACCCACCATCCCAACACCACCATCACAAGCACCATCATCACCATCATATCACCATCATCACCAGCACCAACATCATCAGCACCGTCATCATTAACATGACCACCATCCCAAACCAACACTATCCCAGTGCCATCCCCTTCCAGCACCATCACCAACACTGTTCTCCTCTGGAGCTCTAGGCTTTGTCCAGACGCTAACATTTCATTTTCACCCCAACCCTATGAGACAGATATTATAGTCCCCACTTATTTGTGATGGAGCTGGAGGCTGAGAACAGTGACATTACTTGTGTGAGCTACGTGCTAATGAATGGAGGAGCCATGTCAATTCTACACCTTCCCGGATGCTCAGTTTTCTGGGGGATGTGACAGGAGGCCACCCCACAATAATCCTGAGGATGAAAACCTTAATAATAATGTGATATGTTTATATCAGTGTTTACATATCTTAAAGTACCTTTACATCTTTACATTTATTACATCCTTTAAGCTTATAACAAGGATGTGTTATTGTAATCAAATTTAAAACATGTTTTACTGGATATCTCAGTCCCAAAGAAAATGTGCAGTAAATTAAGCATCTGATAGCACATTTCCAAAATCAATCATCAAGCGTGATGTAGACACAGAGGTTATTCCAGGGCCTTTGGTCAATTCTGGATCAGCTTCCTCCTGGTCGCTGGCATGTGAAAAGCTAAACTGGAAAGTTCCTGTATTCAAAATGACCAAAGTGCTAATTAGGGTTGGGAAGTTTGTTGAATTGGAAATAGCACTTTTTAAAATAAACATTTATACATGGGTGTCCCAGATAACAGATTCAATCACTGATTGACCACTTCCTACATGTCAGATGCTGGGCTGGGCTGTGGATACAGGATGAATGGGACACAGGTCCAGCCTGTGATTACTTCCCCTCTGATGAGGGCCAGACACACAGGGAAAGTGTTCCACCCAAGGACAGTACCGTGACAGCTGCTCCCCCAGACCTCCATGGGCACAGAGTAGAGGTACCAGCATGAAGCCAAGAAACACTTCCAGGCTGAGGAGCCTCCTTTGCTGAGTCTTGAAGCATAAATAGCAGTTAATCAGGTAAAAAGGGGGACTAGGGAAAAGGTGCAGACTGACTGAACAGCACAAAGCAACACTTCATGTTGGAAAATCATAGCTGGGTAATAGGGAACTTGTCTCAGTCAGTTCAGGCTGCTGTAACAGAATAACTTGGCCTGGGGCCTTAAACAACGACACGAATTTCTCACAGTTCTAGAGGCTGGAAGTCCAGGATCAAGGTGCTGGCTGATTTGGTTTCTGGTGAAATCTGCTTCCTGGCTTGTAGACAGCCACTTTCTCAATGTGTGCTCACAATACCCTTCCTCAGTGTGTGCCCGTGGAAGGGGAGAGAGATCTCTGTCTTCCTTTCCTGATAAGGGCACTAATCCCATCATGGGGCCCCCACCCTCATGACCTCATCCAAACCTATTTACCTCCCAAAGGCTCCATCTCAGCTACCATCATATGGGGTCTTAAGGCTTCAACATAGGGATTTTGGGGGGCGGGACACAAGTATTCAGCCCATAACAGAACTACAGGCAGTTCAGTATTTCTAGAGTGGAAAGCAATTTGTCTCCGTTTGCCTTGGATTTTCCTGGTTTTAGAACTGAAGGTCTCACATCCTGGGAACCTCCTTAGTCCTGGGAAAACTGGGACAGACGGTCACCCTGGGTGGCAGGGTTGAAAGGAGAGGCAGTGGCTAAGTTATGGAGGGTTTTGTGTGTCAAGAGATGGTAGTTTGGAATTTATCTTGTGGGTGACAAAGATCCATCAAAGTGTTTCAACCAGGAATATCACATGGCCAGGTAGGGACAGAAGAGGATTTCCTGATAGCATGGAGGTGGGCGGAGGAAAGGATTGGGCATTGTAACCTCAGTGGGATCTGGCATTGGATTTGAGATGCCTGACTTGGCGAAGCAATATGGGGTGGGAACAACAGGTGTGCAAAGGGTTGATGAGACCATGGTAGTTTGATTTCAGATCTGTTGCATTTAAGATGTCTATGTGACATTCACATACTTAAAAGCCCAGCAGACAACCTCCATCTTCCCAGGAGTGACTATTTCTACCACTCTTTTAGAGCTGATTTGCCAGAAGTTGCAGTTCGAGGGCATTTCTTGAGAACCCATTTCTTGTGACCTATGCTTTATAATTAGGTACAACAGATACAAAGATGCAAAGACATGGTGTTAAATAGGACAGAAAACTTCTCAAGTCAGGAAAAGATTA
The DNA here is from genome assembly GCF_000442215.2 of Lipotes vexillifer. Taxonomy (NCBI): domain Eukaryota; kingdom Metazoa; phylum Chordata; class Mammalia; order Artiodactyla; family Lipotidae; genus Lipotes; species Lipotes vexillifer. The sequence goes on along the minus strand of NW_006790710.1, from coordinate 904,400 downwards.
ATTATCAATGTAACATTAACATCTAATTCTTTAAGGCAAAATTTTTCTAAGAGACTTTCTTCAACTCACAACGGCTTGAATTCATTTCCTTTTGTGCATATCAGCTGTGCTGTGTGGGTGGGAATTCTACCACTGGGCAAAGAATTGGGTTCTGGAAGGCTCAGGAGGACAGGCCTGGCCTCTGCATGGCTGAAGAAAGCTCCTGGACACGTGGCTCCTGCACCCAGGGCATGGGAACAGACCTCAGGACCACCACACAGTCCAGTTTGAGCCTCTGCCCAACCTTGCCCTCTCCACCCTCCATCCTGAGCCATGAGGGTGGCACCCACACATGGATCGCTGCTCATCCACGGAGGCAGAGATCCAAGGAACCTTATATAAGGGGGACCACATGTGTCACATACCAGGAAATGAAGCTGGTGGATTTGGGACTGAAAATTGAAGGGGAACAGGAGATGGGACGCCCCAATGGCCACACGAGGGCAGATCCCAGGAAGGCGAAGGTGTCAGTGTCTGGAAGGGTGAGGGTTTCAGGGACAAGCCTGAGGCATTCCGCTATTCGCCTGGCACTATTGTCTTTTTGGAACATGTCCATCATTGGACCGTAGCGGGGCTCAGTGAGGGAGTCCTTGCTTGCCAGGTAGATGAGCAGCCCCAGCTTTGGGGGATTAAGGGCTCGGAGGTTTCAGGATCCCAGAAGCTGAGTGGCCACCCCAGGACCCCTTCTGGGCTCTGTGACTGTCTTGCCTTGAGCTTGTCCACGTGTAGGGGCTGGTGTTGCCCACCTGCCCCCAAACTTCCTTCCCTCTTCTTCCCCACCAATGCTTATGATTCACGCGTTAAGCCTGCAAGGGATGGTTATCTAATTCAGACCAGCTTAGGTGTAAATGGAGAATGTTGGAAGGGTCACGTGGCCTCACACACACCTGGGCTGGGCCTCCAGTGAGTCTGCCGGGCCACCCTCCTGCTTCTCATCACCGACATCAGCCTCAGTATGTCCCTCTGGAGATGGGCTTCCTCCACCTCGTGGGGAATGAGGCTGCGGACAGCTCCCCATTACCACATCCTGTTCATCTTCATGTCAGAAAGGCACTGACCTCTCTCTCCCTCTGACCCCAAGTTCCAAAGTCCTAGGAGGAGCTGTGATGGTTCAGGTTGGCCATGGGTCTACCCTGTGCTGCAGGGGCAGGTCTGCTGGAGGATAACAGCTCCCACCTGTATCACCTGTTGGAGGTTGTAAAAGGACATCTCCCAAAAAGGAGAAGAGAGGTGCTGAGCTGACAAAATTCTAGGCATGTTGGAGGTCTTTACAGACAGAGGGAGACATGCATATGCCAAGATGCTGCCTTATTGGCAAACTCGGGAAGTCAGCCAATGACAGCTAGTAGCTCAGCGAGGTTGGGGACCGGGGTGTCCGAGGGTCTGGAGTAGTGCAGATGAGGCTGGACAAGCAAGCAGAGGTCGGATAACAAAGGCCTTTGACCGTGATGCCAAGGATGGCATATTTTGTTCTATAGGTGACTCTGAGCTGTGGAAAATTTGCTAGCAAAGGAGGGATAAGATCAGATCAGCTTGCTCTGGATTGCTGTGAAGGATGGATTAGGAAAAGGAGAAACTGAGTCAGGAGTTTGATTAACAGCAGGGCAGACATGCTGGTGATTGAGAGGAGAGGGTGAACCTGGGAGGTAGATGGAATCAAAAAGACTCTGTGATTGGGACTTCCCTGGTGGTCCAGTGGTTAGGACTCCAAGTTCCCACTGCAGGGGGCATGAGTTGGATACCTGGTTGGGGAACTAAGATCCCATGTGCCATGCAGTGGGGATTAAAAAAAAAAAAAGAAGACTGTAATTGATTGGTCTGGGGTACACAGGTAGGGGAAAAGGGGCATCTAAGATGATTCTTAAGTAAGTTGATGTAACCTATGGCTGCAATATCTTCTACAGGGTGAAGCCTGCTAGATTTGGGTCTCTAGCTCTGGTGCAGACGAGTGTATCTCACTGCTTGCGTATCATCTCTATTTGGGTAATGCACACACAGCTCAAACCCTGCACATCCAACTCAGCTAGCTTGGTCTGCCTTCACCTTCCCACACTTCAGAACTGTTCCTGTTCTATTTTTCTCCCTTCTGAGTAAAATCACTCCCATTCCTTTACTTGGCTAACTGCCTTTCAGCCACACAAGCTTTTTCTTGGTTATGCAAATGTCCCCCTGCCCCAGGGCCTTTGCATGTGCTGTGTTCTCTACTTGGGATGCTGTGGTCCCCACAGTCCACTTGTTATCTCTTCTGCTCAGAGAGGCAATCCCTGGTCCCATATCAGTCTATCTTATAGTACTGCATTCTTTTCCATCCGAGTACTCAGTACAGTTTAGAATTGTATATTTATTGTGTATTTAAATGATTAATAATATCTGGCCTCCCTACCAGCATGAATCATCTACTTCATTCATCACTGTAGCTGGCACTCAGTAGGCACTTCTTGAGACAGTGGATCTCAAGCTTGGCTAAAAGTTGGAATCAGCTGAAAGTTTTTTACAATTCTGATGCCTGTGTCTTTCCCACAGTGTTTCTGATTCAGTTGGACACTGATTTTTTGGTAAAGCTCCCAAGGAGATTCTAATGTTCAACGAAGTTCAAAATTGTTAAAAACTCATATTCTTGGACCTACGCCAGATTTACAGAATTGTCTTTGGGGGTAGGAGCCTGGAAATTTGCGCTTTGATAGACTACCCAGGAAATTGTTATGCAGCCTCAAATTTGAATCCCATGGGTGCAGGGAGCTACACCAGTGTGGTTGTGGAAGAGACCTCAGTGGGCAGTATGGGGAGGGTAGTAGGGTGGATGCCAGCTGGAGGCCCCAGAGCTGGTACAGCGTCCTTTACTTCAGCTGAAATTACCATCACTGGAGGCTGTTACAAAATTCAGGTGTTCAGGCCTCACCCTCACCCTCCACCCCCCACCCCAATACAGTCTTATTTAATTTATCTTTGGTGCCGTCCTGTTCTCGTATTGTTTAAAAACTCCCCCTGTAATTCTGATGCAGCCAAGGCTTATACTGGCAGGTAGGAGAAACACAGCAGAAGAGACCTGAGCAGGTGGGATGGAAGGAGGGGGCTGAGCTCTGGGTGGAGCAGACAGCTAAAAGGAGGTGGAATAACCCAGCGTTTGGAGATTGTGGCTGAACCACCAGGTTCTATGTCAGGAGAGTGCAGTCACTTCTTTAAGCGGAGAAACAACTTACCCCAAACTCTGTGGCTTAAAACAACAGAAATATATTCTTTCACAGTTCTGGTGGCCATAAACCCCCAATCAAGGTGTTGGCAGTGTTAGTTCCTTCTGGTTGCTCAGAGGAAGAATCCATTTTATACTTTTCTCCCACTTCTGGTGGCAGCTGCCAATCCCTGGCCTGTGGATGCATCCCTTGGCTTTCTGCCTCTGTCTTCACATTCCCTCTCCCTTGAGCTTCTCCTCTGTCTCTATGTCTTCAATCTCTGCTCCTTTCTCTTGTAAGGACATCAGGCATAGGGTTTAGAGCCCACCCTAAATCCAGTTTGGGCTCATCTCGAGGTCCTTTTGCATCTACAAAGACACTATTTGTAAATAAGGTCACATTCACAGGTCCTGGGAGTTAGGACTTGGAGACAAATTTTGGGGGACACAATTCAATCTACTCGAGAGCATAACGAACTTCTCAGTTCCCTCCAAAAGGTGCAGATGACTGGTGAGGAAGCCCCTGGCAAGGACGGCTCACTCAGAGATCCCTGGGATGGGAGTAGGACCTCCTCCTTCTGCTTCAGAAACTGAGTCAACGAAGACACAGCACATGGTGAGAGTTAATGGTGATGGGGAGCAGGGAGATTCTCAGATTTGAAATCAACAGCTTTGAAATTTTACACACACACACACACACACACAGACACACACGTACACACATGCTCTGTTAATCAAGGTTCTAGGTGGGTGGCCAGGATCCTGCCATTTCCCCTATGAAGCCATCCTGGGAGGAGGTGCTCCGAGGAGGTTATCCTTATGCAGATCTTATAGTTAAGCTTTATTATTATTATTATCATTATTCTTATTAATTTCGTTAGTTATTTTCATATGAAAAGTATTTTATTCATAGAGGTGGCTTTGGACAGCTGCGAAAATCTGCACACTTCCAAGTTTTAAAGGAAACAAAATACTTGGCAGACCGAAAGAGAGTTTTCCTTTCCTAAAGCACAGAGAGGAGCAAAGCTTGATGGGTTTTTACTGCAGGGTGTGGCTTACATTTTTGTTTACACTAAATTGAGGAAAGAATTCTCTGACAAAGCAAAATGCTAAATATGAACATCTCCACGTAGGAAATCATCCTGTGGTCCTCCTCTCCTGCTTTGTGATTAAAGAAGAGGCCGTAATGGGTCTGTAGAATATCCTCTCACCCAGAGTGGCTGAGACATTATTTATCACAGGGAATACCTCAAATTTCAGGTACTTCGAATGCAAGAAAGGGGCAACATCCCCCTTCTCCACCCAGTACCTTTATGGTTTTATTTAAACATCAAACTCTGAAACACGTGTTTCCCTGATTTTGTTCAATGGGCTGAAAACTGTCAGTTTAGGTGAAGTAAATGTTTTACATCCATTTCAACCGAGGCTTCAGGCAGCGAGCTGTAAGCAGAGCTGCCTGGGGGATCCAATTGCTATCCTGAGAAACCACACATCCCAGAAAAACCTGAACATCTCAAAACATGTTAAAAAAATAAAAGGTTAAAAAACACAAGAAGATAGGAAAGAATTTACCTTTCTTATCCAAACATCCTTCAAAACCTATTTTCCCATTACCTTGTAGACAGTATGAATTAAAAATATTTTAAAAAGTAAGATGTTTTTCTTATTTTGAAAAATAATCCGTGTTTATTGTGGGACATATCAAGAGATCAGGAAAAAATATAAAGAAGAAAATAAAATCATGAGAACTCTCACCTCCCAGTAACTCTATGTGTTTCCCTGAGTAGCTGATTTCTGGGCCTTTCCGGGCAAAATGAGCTGCTCTTGAATCCTTTGGGAATGGTTTTATCGGCTACAGCAGGACTCCGCTGGGCTCTTATCATGTCGTCTCACACCAGCCTTTCTTTCCTCTCCCGCTCGCTGGTGATCTTCCAGACCATCGTACTGCTAGAACCATTTCATGTGAGTTCCCACAGGACCAGTTTTTTTCTTTCCCTTGTTGAAGGCTCTCACTCTAAGTTGCAAACTTAGTTTTGGTCTCCAAATTTAAATGACGTAAAACTAATTTTATTTGGGGTCACTGAATAGAGGGATGTTTGGATAGATGGCTGTGAAGATGCAAGCAAAATAGCATTAGTTCTCAGCCGCAGCCTCCAGGCATTGAAAGCAACTTCTCTTAGAATTTATGTCTCACCTGGGCAGCAAATCAGCCACATTGAAGTCTTTCGGGCCATAGGGTACCATTTACTCCATGATTTCTGCAGGATGTATTCATACCCTTGAAGGACCTCAGAAACGTCCAGAGGCTGCAGGAAACAAACAAGAAATTAAACCTTGCCAGCTCCGTTCAGCTCCTGCGTTCCTGACCCCCTCCCTCCCTCTATAACAAAATTAGTTTAATTATATCTGGAATGGAGATGAAATCAAATTTGGTCTTTAGTTCTGCTGTTTGGTTAGAGACTTTCTCAAGGGGACTGGAAATAAGTATCTTGTCCTCTGGGAATTCAAGGGAATATTTCCTGGCAAACTGTATTTTTTGAGATCCGCAGCTAGTTGAGAAGGAAATTGTGTAGCGGTCCGAAAAGAGATGATAATTATTCCTACGAGCTCTGCTTTTACATGGCACATTATAAAAAATCTTCCATAATAAGAAACCCAGAGGTGGGGATATTCCCGAACTGAGTGTGATGGGCTCAGCATAGACATCAGGGTCCCCGTCTCTCTGCATCTCTGTGCTCAGCCATCCTCGGCTGCTGGGCTGGAGCCCAGCGTGTGCCCAGGGTCACGTGGTCATCCTTCACTGCTGCAAGGACATCAGGGAAACACCTGCTTCTTCCTGGTTCCCTCCTTGCTCCAAGTTGCAATAAAACACACATAACACAGGTATATGTATAACTGAATCACTTTGCTGTACACCTGAAACTAACACAACATTGTAAATCAACTAGACTTCAATATAAAATTTAAAAAACACAGAATTCACCATTTTAAAGGGTACATTCATTAGCATTTAGTACATTCACAGTGTTGTGCAACCGTCACCTCCATCTTGCTGCAGAATGTTTTCATCACCCCAAACAGCACCTTTAACAGTCACTGCACGTTCTCCCTTCTGTCCAGGCCATGATGACCACTACTGTGTTTCTGTCTCTATAGGTCTGCTTTTCCTGTATATTTTGTATACAGGAGGAGGTGGCTTTTGTGTTTGGCTTCTTTCGCTTAGCATCATGTTTTCAAGTTCATCCCTGTTATAGCAGGTATCATTCCTCCTTATGGCCAAATAAGATTCCATTGTATGCGCACAACACATTTTGTTTTTCCTGGTTGTCTCTTTTGAAGAGGCTGGTAGATTTTTTTCCTGGAGCTCCTGGTAGATTCCTCCTCCATCTCAAGGACCAGACCCGGGTTCCACGCTAGCTTCAGTCGTGAAGACGGACAGGGAAATGGGATTCCGGGCACTCCTCACCTTCCATCTGGGGAAATGCCCCTTCCCTGGGATCTTGGAAGCCTGCAGGGAGCATACTGAATAAATATGCCAGCAAGAATGGGCGTGGAAAGTCAATTTGGGTAGGCAATCCACCGTGTCTGCTACAGCATCTACCTCCTAAGTTTATGACATATTTCCCTGACTTATGACATATGCACAGCATATTTAATGAAGCATGTGGCTATCTATCACACGTTCCAGTGTGATAGATATCATGTACCAAACGGCCTATGGGGTCAGATGGAATTTACACAAGAGAGTCTTTTAAAAATACGTTTCACAAGTCCTAAGCACTCATCTAGGATTAAGGATGTACCAAGGGATCCGATGGGGAAAAATAAATGAGTGAAGAGATTTCTTTGAAGAGAACTGCTGCATTTTGTATGTTTCACCTTCATCCCACCCCTCCTTCCTCTTCCCTTAAGTGGGGAGGGGGTAGTTCACCCTTAGTGATGAGAGAGTTCATGAGACCATTCGGTGGTCTGCAGTGGGTTCTCTGCAGTCGGGAGAACCAGGTGCTTGGGCTTTGGGGCCTGAGAAAGCCCCGGGAGCCTATAACCATCAGCGAGGGGGCCAAGCTGGGACTGACCTCCACAATATTTCCTGATGACTTGGCATGGGTCATCCAGAAGAGGCACTGGTGTGAGTCAACTGGTCTTGTCTAAGAGGGAAGCCAGAGGGGCCCCAGCAGCATGGTGGATGCCAGATACCTGGGGCTAATGGAGAAATGGACACAGAGGACTGTCCACAACCCAGATGTGTCTACATGGGTCGTGGGAGCCACAGGAGGGAGGAGTCCAGGGAGAGTCACACAGGTATTGACGGACCCAGCAAAGGCAGAATCACCCTCACTGCTCTGAGGAATTCTGCATAGGGTGGGTCCTTTCCTGGCGTTCTTTCTGTTTGAAATGCTTTAACCAACAGAAGGGGCTGTGACCTGTGGGTGGCCCTGGCTGGGGACAACTGGTCAACCTCTCATTTCATAGTAATATTTCACTAATGTGTTCTGTATATTGAGCATCTAATGGGATTTTTTTTCCCCCCGAATGTCATCCTAACCTGGCCTGGAACATAAATAAACATGTTGGGAGAGATCTTAGAAGTCACTGGTGCAGTTCTCTCCTTGTTTCCAGCGAGGCGGCAAAGGCCCACAGAGGTTGGATGGCTTCATCTTGCTCATATAGTTAGAGAGCTGCTGAGCTCACACAGAAACTCAGCCCTCCTGCTCCCCAACCCTGCGCTTTCCTGACCTCTTGACATAATTGTGTGTGGGAAGTAACCATAATTAGGTGGTAGAGTGAAAATGATACCAACATGCATAATTTTGATCCATGACTTGGCATATCTAAAACATTAGATCTGATTTGTTATAGAGATGAGAAAACAGTGATCAACTTATCCTCTCCCCTCCAATGTAAACTTAAAAATGGCAGTCCCCTGGGCTTCCCTGGTGGCGCAGTGGTTGGGAGCCCGCCTGCCGATTCAGGGGACGCGGGTTCGTGCCCCGGTCGGGGAAGATCCCACATGCCGCGGAGTGGCTGGGCCTGCAAGCCATGGCTGCTACGCCTGTGCGTCCGGAGCCTGTGCTCCGCAGCGGGAGAGGCCACAACGGTGAGAGGCCCGCGTACCGCAAAAAAAAAAAAGAAAAAAGAAAAAGGCAGTCCCCTTACCTCTCTAGGGCATTGTCACATCCCTAGCAACATGCCTGGCGTACTGAAGGCATTACAAGAAGTGCCTATGCAAAGATAAAATGAAGAATAATGTGTTTAAAGATATTTGGTGTCTGTGAAAGGACTTTTTTTTTTTTTTTTTTTTTTTTTTTTTTTTTTTTTTTTTTT
>NW_006790710.1:876466-895752 GCF_000442215.2 Lipotes vexillifer | reverse complement strand
CCCGCGTCTCCTGCATCGGCAGGCGGACTCTCAAGCACTGCGCCACCAGGGAAGCCCTGAAAGGACTTTTGTCATTGGAAATTTTGTTTTAAAGTTAATTTGCATTTTATAACGTCATTTTAAAAAACCCTACAGGAATATACTAAATTGCATATTATTGAGTATTTTTATTTTTATTTATTTATTTTTATTTATTTATTTTATTTTTTTTTAAATTTATTCATTTATTTATTTATTTTGGGCCGTGCTGGGTCTTCGTTTCTGTGCGAGGGCTTTCTCTAGTTGTGGCAAGCGGGGGCCACTCTTCATTGCGGTGCGCGGGCCTCTCACTATTGGGGCCTCTCTTGTTACGGAGCACAGGCTCCAGACGCGCAGACTCAGTAGTTGTGGCTCACGGGTCCAGTTGCTCCGCGGCATGTGGGATCTTCCCAGACCAGGGCTCGAACCCGTGTCCCCTGCATTAGCAGGCAGATTCTCAACCACTGTGCCACCAGGGAAGCCCTATTGAGTATTTTCATACTTTGCTCTCAACATTTCAAAGGTTCAGATATCAGTGAAGGCTAATCCATTTGCTGTGATTGTTACGGAACTCAGGTTCGGCTGCTTGTTGCTCAAGAATCCAATACTGAGAGACGAGTGTTGGGCTAAAGGAACGACATCTTTATTGAGAAAGCTGGCAGTCCTGGGAATAAGGGGACTCATGTCCCAAAGAACCAACTCCCCATTGCCGATTAGGGGGCAAGAGATTTTAAAGGGAAGTTTCAGGAGTGTATAGGTGGGGGGAAGTGGGGGCTATGTGCAAAGCAGCACAGTCAGCTCTGACAATGATCTTGAAATTGGTCATGAAGTGGTTTGACTAGCATCATCTTGATTGTTTTAAATACAGTTAACTTTCAGGTCCAGGGTCAGTTTGTTCCCATTTCCTTGAGGCCAGTTCTCAGAAATGTGCAAGATGCAGAAACTTATGTCACGGCTACAGTCCGGTCATCATGCAGTTGACTTCTCCCACCTGGTGTGGGTTTCGGTATCTGCAAAACAGCTCAAAGGATGTGGCTCAGAATATTACCTATAGCCCTTGAGGAGAAACTAAAGGTTGTTGACTGTTTAACGGTGACACTATTATTATTTTCTCTTGTTTGACTGTTTTCCTTTGTTTCTGCATTTTTTTCCATTTCTCTAACTAAATTTATTCTTTGGCTAAAGGTTTTCTACAGACAAGAGGCAGGTGGGGGACATAAGGGTTTTCTGTCCTACGGAGGTCCCATAGAATGCTGTCATGTTACCTGATTAAATGGCACAAAGTTACAAGAAGGAGGGTGAACATTGGCTGAGGCATAGCAGACAAGTGAGCTTGTGTTGGACCATGACCAGTTACCCACCTTGTCTTGGAGTTAAGGCCTGAAATATTGTTAGGGTGTGTGTTTGTGCGTGTGTGTGGGGTGTGTATGTGTGTAAATTATCTTCTGGCTGTGGGGTACCTCTGTGGCTAATTTGGTTAATATAGAGCAGAACATTGACCCCCAAAGCTGTCCATGCCCTAATCCCTGACCAGTGAACACGTACATTACATGGCAAAGGGAAATTAAGGTTGCAGGTGGAACTAAGATTGCTAATCAGCTGACCTTAAATAGGGAGATTTTCCTGAATTATCTTGATGGGCTCCGATGTAAACACAAAGATTCTTAAAAGTGGGAGAGGGAGTCAGGAGAAGAGTCAGAGAGGATATGATGGTAGAAGCAGGTGAGAGTGATGGGCTGTGAGGACTCAGCCTGCTCTTGGCTGACTTTGAGGATGAAAAGGCCAAGAGACAAGGAACACAGGTGCCTCTAGAAGGTGAAAAAAGCAGGGCAGCGTATCTTCCCCTAGAGCTTCGAGAGAGGAGCGCAGCCCTGCAGACTCCCTGATTTGAGCCCCGTGAGACCCCTGTAGGACTTCTGTCCTACAGAGCTGCTAAGATAAGAAATACATCTGTGCTGTTCTTAAGCCACTGCATTGGTGGTGATTTGTCGTAGCAGCCACAGAAAATGAACAAAGTCGATCTGGAATGAGACTGAAATATGCATTTCAAGTTCACAAACATTAATGCTGGATTGGTTGAAGCCGAAACCTTTTGAGTCTACCATGTGCATTGAAGATAATCACGCACATCCAGAGACTGGAAATACCTGGGATGGAGGTTTTCTTTCTTTTCTTTTTTTTCACTGATGCCCTAGAGCAAGACCCAAGGAGAAAGGGGCAATACGCTGAGGCCACCTGAGAGCATCCTGCTTTGCCTGAGGCCACACCAGGTACCATTTCCATGGAATCCATATCCTAAGAAGACTACGAACAGGTGATCTCTTACCTGTGTCCTCCAAAGCCAGCACAGACTGTGTTCTTTCTATTCATCTCTAACCTCAGACCCCAAGTCCAAAGGGTAGGGGAGGCTCTGCCAAAAGCCCCCTTCCAATGGCCCTGCTTTCCAGTGTGCTGAACACAAACTCTGTATTTCACGCAGAGCCATCACCTGCCATCCTCCCCTTGGCTCTAGAAATGATGCACCAGCCAGAATCCTCTTGTTAGGCTAGTCAGATCTTTACCATGAAGTAAAGTTAGAAATCTGAGGGACTTCCCTGGTGGCACAGGGGTTAAGAATTCACATGCCGATGCAGGGCACACGGGTTCAATCCCTGGTCCAGGAAGATCCCACATGCCATGGAGCAACTAAGCCCGTGCGCCACAACTGCTGAGCCTGCTCTCTAGAGCCTGCGAGCCACAAATACTGAGCCCGCACTCCACAACTACCGAAGCCCGCGTGCCTAGAGCCTGTGCTCCGCAACAAGAGAAGCCACTGCAATGAGAAGCCCGCGCACCGCAACGAAGAGTAGCCCCCGCTCGCCGCAACTAGATAAAGCCCGCACGCAGCAATGAAGACACAACACAGCCGAAGATAAATAAATAAATTTATTTAAAAAAAAAGAAATCTGAGGTCTTCCCTGGTGGCGCAGTGGTTGGGAGTCTGCCTGCCGATGCAGGGGACGCAGGTTCGTGCCCCGGTCCGGGAAGATCCCACATGCCGCGGAGCGGCTGGGCTCCTGAGCCATGGCCGCTGAGCCTGCGAGTCCGGAGCCTGTGCTCCGCAGCGGGAGAGGCCGCAGCAGTGAGAAACCCGCGTACCGCAAAAAATAAAAATAAAAAAGAAAGGAATCTGAGACCCATATCAATCACGGCGTTGGTGTAAGTGGCATATTTTGCTGCCTTGAACATTTCAAAGAGATCAAGCTGCAAGAGGGTAAATTATGTTCTCCAGGCCTTAAGAAGAGCCTTGTGGTGAGTCCCTAACAGTGCAGAGGTGGTTTCCTAATCTCATTCCCCATTGCCTACAGTTACCATGAACGGAGAAGAAAAATGCAGCACCGGTTACGTGGGGTTGCCCCAGGTGGGCGTAGCAAAGCTTCAGTGAGAAGGAAATGCTTGTTTCTTCCTAAGTCTGACAGGCCTTTGTTTGGTGGTTGAAGTTTGTACAGTATGGCTCACATGTCAAAAATGACCTACTATTAGGACTACCATATGATCCAGCAGTCCCGCTCCTGGGAATATACCTGGACAGAACTATAATTTAAAAAGATACATGCACCCTTACGTTCATAGCAGTACTATTCACAATAGCTAAGACACGGAAGCAACCTAAATGTCCATCGACAGATGAATGGATAAAGAAGATGTGGTACATGTATACAATGAAATATTACTCAGCCATAAAAAGAATGAAATAATGCCATTTGCAGCAACATGGATTCAGCTGGAGATTATCATACTAAGTGAGTAAGTCAGAAAGAGAAAGACAAACACCATAGGATATCACTTATCTGTGGAATCTAAACTATGACATAGATGAACCTATCTACAAAACAGAAACAGACTCACAGACATAGAGAACAGACTTGTGGTTGCCAAGGGGGAGGGGGGCTGGAGAGAGATGACTGGGAGTTTGGGGTTAGTAGATGCAAACTATTACATTTAGAATGGATAAATAACAACATCCTACTGTGTAGCACAGGGAACTATATCCAATCTCCTGGGATAAACCATGATGGAAAAGAATATTAAAAGAAGAAAGTATATATGTGTATAACTGAATCACTTTGCTGTACAGCAGAGATTAACACAATATTGTAAATCAACTAGACTTCAATAAAAAAAAATGAGAAAAACTACTTGGTAAACACACAAACAAAGCAAAACAATAGCCAAGATATGGAAACAACCTAAATGTCCATCGACAGATGAATGGATAAAAAAGATGTGTGGTACATCTGTATAATGGAATATTACTCAGCCATAAAAAAGAATGAAACAATGTCATTTGCAGCAACATGGATGCAACTAGAGATTATCATACTAAGTGAAGTAAGTCAGAAAGAGAAAGACAAACACCATAGGATATCACTTATATGTGGAATCTAAACTATGACATAGATGAACCTATCTACAAAACAGAAACAGACCCACAGACATAGAGAACAGACTTATGGTTGCCAAGGGGGAGGGGGTCTGGGGAGGGATGGAGTGGGAGGTTGGGTTTAGCAGACGTAAGCTGTTACATACAAAATGGATAAACAACAAGGTCCTACTGTACAGCACAGAGAACTATATTCAATATCCTATGAAAAACCATAATGGAAAAGAATATAAATAAACGAATGTATAGGGACTTCCCTGGTGGTGCAGTGGTTAAGACTCTGCACTCCCAATGCAGGGGGCCCGGGTTTGATCCCTGGTCAGGCAACTAGATCCCACATGCATACTGCAACTGACAGTTGGCATGTCACAACTAAGGAGCCTGTGAGCTGCAACTAAGGAGCACACATGCCACAACCAAGACCTGGCACAACCAACTAAATAAAAATAAATTTAACAAAAAAGAATGTATATATATATATATATATATATATATATATATATATATATTTATAACTGAATCAATTTGCTGTTCAGCAGAAATTAACACAACATTGTAAATCAACTAGACTTCAATAAAAAATTTTAAAAAGGAAATGAAAGAATGAAAAAAGATCTATTATTAATTCAAGTTTTAAAAACTTCATTGCTTATCCCTTTTAGCTAAAGTATTTTTCAACATCTAATGTGCTTGATATTAATTTTTTTTTTTTTTTTTTTTGCGCTACGCAGGCCTCTCACTGCTGCGGCCTCTCCCGTTGCGGAGCACAGGCTCCGGACGCGCAGGCCCAGCGGCCACGGCTCACGAGCCCAGCCGCTCCGCGGCACGTGGGATCCTCCCGGACCGGGGCACGAACCCGCGTCCCCTGCATCGGCAGGCGGACTCTCAACCACTGCGCCACCAGGGAAGCCCCTGATATTCATTTTTAATTCAATGATGTGTTTTAAACAAGTTTAGTCAGCTTCGAAGCTTTGAGTGGAGCTTGTCCTATGAATATTTGGCCATTTTCTGACCCTGGACTTTATTAATAAGGATGGTGATATAGCTTTCTGCTAAAGGTTTTGCCCCTGGCAGATGGGGGAGTGCTTTATCAGCCTTTCCTCCTTGTTGCCTGGGAATGGACAGCATTTAGTCAAATAAACACTAGCTTCTCTCCTGACCTTCCATTCATCATTCCTGATGCCAGGACCAGGGTGGAGAAGGGAGCTTCAGGGCTGCCTCTGAGTCTCGAAACTGTCCAAAAGGGATTTCTCAGAAGTCATGAGAGCTGGAGAGAAATGTAAATAAATTGTGCAATGAGATATATATTTTCCCCCTTAACACAAACCGCAGTGATGAAATTTGACTCTCTCCCAGGCTGTATCTAATTGATGAAGTCTCCCTTCGGGATACTGGCAAGTGGTATCCATTCCCTAGACACACCAAGCTTCAGAGAGGCCAGGTAACTTTCCTGCCCTTGGGTCAGGTGAACAGTCCCATGATCCACAGGAGGCAGAGAGAGATAAAGGGTGTGGTTTTAGAGCAGGAAAGCTTTTTGTGGAGGGGAGGAGACATCTGAAGCGATGTAGCTGAAGAGAGGGTGTGAACGGTGCATCTTCCTGCGGGAAGAGCCACCTCCACTGGGGAAACAGCAAGTGCAAAGGCCCTGAGGCACACACATTGAATCTGAGGCACAGTGAGGGGGTCAGCGTGATTGGAGCACAGCAGAGAGGGGGAGGCCTGTGGGTCATGACAAGGACTTCTGGCTGTGAGTCTGATGGGGAGTCATCGGTCGGATTTGCATTTTAAAGGGATCGCTCTGGCTGCCATTAGAGGGGATAAGAGTAGGAACAGAGGACACAGTAAGGCGGAAAGAGAGTAATTTGGGCAGCAGATGATGGGACCTTGACTGAGGGTGAGGGCAGAGGAGGTGGTCAGAAATGGAAGAGTGTAGTTATGTTGTAGATGTTGGACCAATAGGATTTGCTGAAGGAATGGATGGGAGGAGAGAGACAGAGAGACAGGGAGACAGAGACAGAGGGAGACAGAGAGAAAAGGAAGAAGAAAGAAGGAGGAGGAGGAGCCTGGAGGGGGGTGAGAGAGGAGGGAGAGAAGGGAGAGAGGAGTCTGCGGCTTTTGGCCCTCCTGGTACCTTGGTGTCCGTTTCCTGAATTGGGCAGAGCTGGCCGCAGGGAGCAACCAGGCGTCTGTTTGAACATGTTCAGTGTGACATATGCCCATCAGATGTCCAAGTGGCGGGCACATGCAGGGGTCAATGCAGAAGGACTTTCCATAGCACCACTCCTGGTTTGTTAAAGAGAGGCAGGTGCCCCTCACCTGCACGTGCCCTTTCCCATCACTCATCAAGGTAGGTGCAGAGACCACCCCACGCCCTTCCAGCAGCTCACCCTCTTCCACCAACTCATACCTGCTCCGCTGCCCAGATGATCTGAAACATGAATCTAATTGTGTTACAGCCTCCCACCGCTTACGCCCTCTATGGCTCAGTATAACCTGTGGAATAAAATGCAAACCTGGGACCCCTCTTGGCCGTCCACTCACCCCTCCCCGCCTGTGCGGTCACTCCTCTGTGTTCCAGCGGTGCTCAGGAGCCGCCGTAATAATAATTCACATACTATATGTGATTGTTCATGGTTCCTGAATGTTCCTGTGCACTCAGCTCTGTTCTAAGTGCTTTTAATGCATTAACTCATGTAACGCTCACATCCACTCTCCATGGTGATCAGTATCATAATGCTCACTTTTTGGTGGAGGAAACTGAGACAGAGAAATTGAGTCACTTTCTCAAAGTCTCACAGTCTCGCAGAGACGAGCAAAACTGGAGCTCAGGTTCATTTGGTGAAGTCCGGACTCTGTGCTCTTAACCACTAAACCTGTGGTTCTCAGCCCAGCAGTACCAGCGCTGCCTGGGCACTGGTTAGAAGTGCAGATTCATGGGCCCCATCCTAACTTCCCGAATCAGAAACTCTGAGGTGGAGCTCAGAGACCTGAGATTTTTCAGGGCCTCCAGGAAACTGCAAGTGAGGCCACTGTGCTGCTCTGTTCTTTACCACAGTTATACTAAAATGCCACGCTGTTTGTGCCTTTGCACAGGCAAAGTCAAAGACCTTCCTTCAAGACTGATGCCCCTGCCCTGGGAAGTCTTCTCTGATCCTCTGACCCCTGAGGGCATCCCCTTTCCGTGCCACCAGAAGACGCTGTCACAGCTTCATAGTGTCATAGCTGTTATAGCTGTCACAAGGCACAACATACTGTTTCCTGGGTGCTGCCTCGCAGGTCTGTGTTCCCCACTAGACTGCACCTTCCTGGAGGGCAGAGGTTGGTTGAGTTTCTCCTTCTTGAATATACACCGTTGATATACATTTCAGAACCATCAATATCAATATTAGTATTAATTATCTATTGATACAATGATGTGAGGTAATAAACAACCAGAAAGCTTCAGTGGCATACAACAATAAACTTTAATTTTTGCTCAGATGTCTACAGATGGACTGGGCCATTCTGTTGACCTGAGCTGAGCTTAGCTCAGTGGCTCTACTGAACTCTGCTGGGACCTTTGCAGGGACCACTAGGATGATTGGCTTTGCTGCATGAGGCCCCTCATCTTCCTCCAGCAGACTAGCCTGGGCTTGTTAGCATCTCACGATGGCAGGGTTTCGAGAGAAAGGGAATCCCCCAGACCCCCATGAACGGTATTATCTTTGACACACTCTATTGACCAAAGCTAGTCACAAGGCCAGCCCAGATTCGAGGGCAGGGGAATAGACACTTCTTGATAGGAGAGCCTGCCATGCCATACTGCAAAGGACGTGGATACAGGGGCCATATTTGCAATCAGTTGACCACAGTTTGTGATATAGGATATGTGTTCAAAACATATAGGTTTAATTTTGTTTTTGAATGAATGAATAAATTTTCTCAATGGGCAGTGCAGAGAATTATTGTTTTGCGGATCCTTAAAAAAATCCATTGTAGTTCAGATTCCATTAAGTTGAAAATCTTTGCATCCCAAAATATTTTATAAACCTATCTTATTCAAGCAATGTTCAGTAAAATAGAACTCCAGGAAACAACAACAAAATGATTGGAAAAGTCATCTGGAGTTTTGCTGCTATTTACAAATGTCAAAACAATTTCAGAACTGACTTGTCTTGGTGATGGAGCTTTGGGAATGGCATCTGGCATATCTGAAAGAGGAAGCAAGTAGCTCTAAGGGGTCTGTGTTCTAAATTCCTCTTGCTGTCACTGGACCTGGGACTTGCCCTGGACACCTAATTGCTCCAGCCTCCTCCACTGAAAGGCTACAGTGATCTTCACTCACACGAAGTCTGAGCCACCTACTTACCCGAGTTTGTTTCTTGCTATGGGAGCAATGATTCATGCTTTTGAATGAACGAGTAAATTAACAACAAACAGCCCCCTTCTCCCTAACAAAAACAAACAAATAAAATAACCTCTTACCCTGGAAGGAAGCAAAACAAAGCCTCTTTATAATTCTGGGTTGAGAAGAGCCATTCTTAGCATGAGACCAAGGCTGAAATTATTAATACAGGACTGCGTAAAACTTAAAAACCAAACTGAACCAAAATAAAAAAATAACATCCCCAAACTTCTGAATGGTACAAGATGCTAAAAATTTATCAGACCCACAAGAACTGGAGAAAATATTTGAATCATATCTGACAGACAAATCAATAAAAAAAATAACCCAAAGAAAAACTGGTGAAATCTGGAAGGAGAAAATTCACAAAAAAGAAGAAATTCACATAGATGATAAACTTATGAAAATATGTCCAATGTTACTGATAATTAAATAAATGGAACTTTTTTTAAAAGGAGTTACTTTTCACTTATATTGGAGAGAGAAATGGCTTAGACTTTCTCAGGGCGGTGGGATTCTCAGATGAAGACAGGAAAAGTATTAGGAAGATGATAACTTTGTAATAAATGAATTCTGCAATTTGAAAAATGTTAGTTTTTATCAATTTTATTAAATTTATATTTCTGGTCATTTGGATACTTTGGATCTGTTTCACTCCCTGTGAAGGTGCCAGTTTAAAATGAATGACAAACACCCATAGCGATGTCTTGTGAAGACAGGATCCTTAGAGGGATTTTGCTTGATTCTGGGTACCAGAGTCTTCATCAAGATCCTCCGTGGCTGGGCAAGTGTGTGTCCTGCCTGGTGGGTGTCTTTAACTGAGGCCATGACAAGCTTTGTACCATGTGGCAAAGGGATTATCTCACTGCTGAGGCATCTCGTTTTCTCGCCTCCCAATTTCTGCTGATTTTCTCTCTGTTTCCCATTGTTCTCATTCAGTAGAGATTGTGCTAAAAATATAGTACTTTAAAAAAAGCCTCCTTCTAGCTACTTGGGAATAATTCTTAGCCTTGGCTCTAATGCCATAGCTCAAAGTTCACTTGAAGCAGAAATCAATAGATCACCATGCAGGCTCCCCCCAGTCTGCTCTACAGAAGGGCTGGTGGAATACTTGACTTGTTTTCACCAAAGTAACTTCTCTTTTTCATTTAGTAATCTTTGTTCATGTGTCAGTTGCCTGCCACAGTCAATGCATGTTCCTGGACTATGGTGATGGAGGGCTTTGTTTAATCTCTTCATTCCCTTTGGGAAGACAGGGAGTTTTTTTTGTTTTTTTGTTTTTTTGTTTTTTTTGCGGTACGCGGGCCTCTCACTACTGTGGCCTCTCCCATTGCGGAGCACAGGCTCCGGATGCGCAGGCTCAGCGGCCATGGCTCACGGGCCCAGCCACTCCGCGGCATGTGGGATCTTCCTGGACCCGGGCACGAACCCCTGTCCCCTGCATCGGCAGACGGACTCTCAACCACTGCACCACCAGGGAAGCCCAGACAGGGAGTTTTTTGATTCGAGGTCCCAACTGAAAATGGATCCCTCATTCAGGCGGACCATGGTGCATCACATGTAATACAAGCAGACAGTGCCCAGGAGCTGCACTCGGGGCCTGTTATGGCACCCTCGCACCTAGCATGGTCCTGGTATATGGAGGGGGCCCAGTAAACATTTGTTGAATGAATAGTTGATGTTCAAGCATTTCATGCCCAGTGTTGTGTAGGTCACCTCTTATCTCATCTCAAAATCTGCCTTCAAGGCAACAAAGTAAGGACATCTCACAAACAATATTTCAATACTCAGTAAAGATTTAATGAACGCCTAATGGGTTCCAGGCACTGTTCAGTGGTGAGGGTCCCTCCCTGTTCTCAGTCTTTCCATCCACTGAATGGGGAAAACCCTATCAACACTTCAGGAGTGTTAAGATTAGAGGGTGCCTGGCTGTCTAAATACAAGTGGTCTCATCTGTCTGACTTGTATGTGTTATTTGGTTTTCTGGCCACACAGGTCTCCTGGCACTGGGCATTTGAACAGGGGGCATTTTTATATCTCTAGTGACCAAAAGTGGAGAAATGGGTGAACCAGCCTCATATGTACCATCTATGAGAAGATATTTCCTAAGTCCTGGGAGAACCTGGTACACATTTGAGAAAATGGCTACATAATTTGTGCATCCCAGTGCAAAATAAAAATGCAGGGCCCCAGTTAAGAAATGATTAAGAATTTCAAGATGGCAAGAGCAGAGCATCCAACAAAGCATGGGCCCTCACTTGGGGTCCATGAGCCTATGGTGTTTGGAGCCCTTGTGCACATCATCCTGTCTATTGCTAGTCCCTGTGAAGGGCACAGTTCCTGATTACTGGGGAGTCCTGCAAGGAGATTCTTCATCAATGGGACACACGTTGGGCCTTTGTAATCGATGCTCCAGGGAAGACTGGAACAGACTTTGAAAGTCCAAATATTTTCAAAGATGGACCTTCAGGGATGTACGGTCTTGTGTGTCAACAAGTGGGAAGAATGAAAGGCATCTTCCAAACCCCATCTGATCCGTTTTGTTTCCTGATGATGCCCTAACTTAGTTTGGTAGAGAAATGGAGCTTCCTTTTCCGGGCCATAGGACCTGGCTTTGCAGAGACCGCCATGGGTGGTCCTGGGCCAGTCCTGGAGTCCAGGTCTCCATCCTGGAAAAGCAGGCAGAGAGCGATTCAGGACATCCTAGATCTCTGGAGAAGTTGAAATCAGATCTGATGCATGGCAGAAGACTATTTTGGAAAGGGGATACGATCCACAATGGCTCTCCTAGTCCACTGTATTTCTGAGATTGTCCCTCCAGCTATAGGTGGGTCCTTGTTTAGCTGAGATCAGATATGGCCACACACATCAGAGAAACCCAAATAGAAGAAGAGAAGTCTCTTCCCTTATTGCATTAAGTTCAGGGGGAGGGAGTCCAGCCCGAGTAGGGGGCTCCATGAGGTCTGGGGAGACATGGATTCCTTCCGAAGCATTGCTCTGCCACCAGAGGATGTAGCCCTCATCCTCGTGGGTGAAAACGGCCACCAGACTTTCAATGCATCTACACTTCAGGCTGCTTAATGGAACAAAAAGTAAAAAGGCTTGGTCTAGCTGTCTTTTAAGAATGTTTCCTGGAAGCTGCCATTCAACACTTCTGTTTACACCTTGCCGACCAGCATTCAGTAACAAGGTCTGAATGCTGGCTGCAGGGGGACCTTGGAAAGAGAGTCTTTATGTGCAGAGGGTGTTAATGTCTTTAGCGTTAAAAAAAAAAAACACTTAACACTTCTGTTGGACTCCCCTGTAAGCTACCACGTGTAGTAAGGTTACTATGTGTTCTGAGTTGAATGGTGGCCCCCAAAAGATATGTCCACATTCTCGCCCCCAATACCTATAAATGTGACCTTATTTGGGAAAAGGGTCTTTGCAGGTATAAAGTTCAGGATCCTGAGATGTCACCCTGGATTAACTGGGGGAACCTAAATCCAATAAGTTTCCTTATCAGAGGAGAACACAAAGGGAAGGCCAGGTGAACATGGGGACAGAGGTTGGAGTGATGCAGCCACAAGCCAAGGGCTAGAACTGTAAGAGAGTACATTTGTGCTGTAAACCTCCGAGTTTGCGGTCAGCTGTTACAGCAGCTTGAGGAAACGCATGACCTGTGCACCTTATTTCAGGATGTACCTACTCTTCGATGCTTGGGCTGCGGCTCACAGCAGATTAGAAGAAAATCTCTGGCTTATTGAAGAGCTGGGGCGTAGATGCTGCCTTTGGAAATCTTCCAGGCTGTTACTCCTTGTCTGAACCATCCCAGCTCAATTCCATCCGCAGAGGGGACAACAGGGATTCAAGGGGAAATCATGGAACAGAGAGATGGATTCTGTGTGTGGCATCTTCACATTCTCAGTTACCAAGTTCCGTGTGCTTAAATAAGCCAAATGGCTTTTGTGGATCTTATTTCAGAAGGGGTGGTGCCTTTGTTAACTGGTGGGATAAGAAAGCTTTCTCTTTTCCAAGGCTGGACCCCATCAGATGCAAAGACAATAGCTGCTCTAGGGTTCTATTCCTCCACACTGCTTGCCCTTGAGTGCATTCCCCACTGAACTTTCCTAGATGCCCACTAAGGACCTGAGCTGCTAAGTCATCACAGGAATGGAGGTCACTGTGGAACTTGGCGTTCAGTGGTCCTCCTAGGACTGCCTCTCATTTCTCCCAGGAGGCTCATTCCCGCTGGCAGGGCTCTGCTCCCCTTTGCCTGAGACTTTGATCAGAGACTTTGAGTATCCGATCTCAAGGGACAGCTGCCTGTGCTTGAGACGACTCTCCTGTCTGGTCCTCAACTACTGTTTGTTAAGTTAAGAGATGTTTGCGATGAGCAGAATGTGTTGCATGCTGGGAGTAATCACAGATCAGGGTAAAGGTGGCCAAAGCGAGATGTGAGCTTTCTTTGACTGTGAGCTTGACCTTGAGCCTTCTAAAAACCTGTGCTGTCTTTTCTTTCTTTTCCGTTCTCGCCTTGTGCATAAGCCATCTGGTGGTCTGCCCCTTCCCCAACCAGAGCGCTATCTCCAGGAGGGAAGGATGTTTCTTTTTCTTGTTTTTATCTTAAGTACCTCACCTTGTTACAGTAAAAGTGCTTACTATATGTTGGCTGAACTGAAATAAATGTCTTTGTATCCCCCAGGCCTACTAAGTGCAGTGTTTTATATGCGGTAGGGGGTCAGTATTAAACTGATACTCTGGCAAGGGTCTTATTGATGAACTGAAATAACAGAGGGCCATGGCTCCTTGCCCAGGTGTCTCAGGTGAGGTTCCTCTAGAGGCTGAGATAGAGATTGGGTGCAGGACGTATATTGAGGAGCACACTTGGGGCATGATGGGCTCAGACTGGGCAGAGGGAGAGGATGAACCGCAATGCAGTTGCAGCGGAGGCCTCGGCTTACCCTACGGGAAGCTCTGGGGCTGGGATGGCATTCAGAGTTGTCCTGAATCGAACTCATGGGCTGAGCCTTGTACCTTTGCACCAACTAGTCATTGGATGCAGGCTGTCCTCAGGAAGGAGTGTGACCTTGATCTCAGCAGCTCCAGGAAGCTGGGGGAGATTTCCATAGAGGGACTCAGCGGTGAGTCATCATCAGCCGTGACTTTAGCAGCTGGGGGAAGGAAGGCCCCAGTCCTGAAGGGGGATCAGGGTGTCCCATCACAGGATCCGATACCGTCCACCCCACATGCTGGAGCCACGTGTTTCATATAACCACGTTACCGATCTGGGAACAGCTCTTCTGGGATTTTGCTTGGTCTGATTTCCAGGGGAGCCTCAGAAGAGGAAGGTTAGTGGGACAGGTAATATCCACCTTGCTGTGGCTGGTCTTGAGGCCTCCACTGATACTCATTATGATACTCAACTGTTCTACTCCCATTAGGAAGTACCCCAACCCTTGGATGGCACCTCTGTTTGTCTGCATGGCTTACCTGCAGAGGGAGACCAAGACCCACATCTCTAAGTGGGTTGAGCCCTGGTCACCATGCTCTGCTTAGGCCATGGATGCTGGGCTTGTCCATTTACCACAAAGCTTTGGCAGGGAAATACCAGAGGATTACTCGGCTGCCAAGCATTTTCTTCTCTTAAACCTACTGTGTGATGGTAAACCAGCCTCCTGCTGACTATGACGACCAGGGTCATTATGAAGACTGCTTTCCTTGCGTGCTGCTTTCTTGTCACAACGACCTGGAAGAGAAGGGGCAGCTGGATCTTAAAGCTTAATAGATTCTTGCTGTGTTTCTTGGTAGAACCAGGACCTCTACACTCACCGATCCTAAAATTATGAAGAAGGAAACACATATTCCCCTAAGTGGGTCACTGGGAATGATGGTAAGTGGAGCTACTCCTAGTTGTACGCATTGGTTCCTGAAGCTGCATATGGTCTACCTACCGGGGATACACTACCATACAATGCTCGTTGTCTAAGGGTGGTTATTGAACTCAGGAAGATGGAGTCCCATCCTTGAAAGGTATCATCTCCAAGATGGAGCCTCAGCTCCACCCTACAAAGGCCATTCTACCTTCTCTCAGGCCAGGAGGCTCTGGGTGATGCTATACAGGATAGGACCATTGGATCCCATGGTACTGGGCCCTCCTTTGCTTTAACATACAGCCCTCGGTTCAGAGTGATGGTGTGTAGTGTCTTATATAGATGGACTGAACATTTCCAAGTCCTCAGACAATGTTGGCTGAGGCCTTGCAGGTAATGGCAAACACATACTGAATTCATGTCAATTGCAGTCAAGACAAATGCCTTTCCAGGGTGTCAGGGTATCAATGTAATCAACTTACCCTCAGAAGGTTGGTGGGACTGAAATGGTGCCCCATTTGGCTCAGCATTGGTTTCTGTTGCTGGCAGATTTGGTGGCGGCACAGGCTGGATGAAACAGCTGTTGAGTCATGCATTCCTGTCACTGCTGCCATTCCTTTTGTGAACCCACTGGGCCAGTGCTGGGGTGGCTAATGACAGAGGCTGGCTGACTCTAACTGGCTGAGTTATCCCTCTGCTGGGCTGTTTAGTGCCTTTTCTATGGGAGGTGCTCGCTGGTGGGTGTTAGCATGGGACCCAAAGATCTTCACACTCCTTGTGCGCTTCCATTGGCCCATCCACCTGCTTCCAGCCCAGATGTTAACCATATTGATGGTCAACAGCACAAGAACAGC
Source organism: Lipotes vexillifer (assembly GCF_000442215.2). Lineage (NCBI taxonomy): Eukaryota > Metazoa > Chordata > Mammalia > Artiodactyla > Lipotidae > Lipotes > Lipotes vexillifer. The sequence continues at coordinate 880,221 of NW_006790710.1, read as the reverse complement.
TTTAAGTAAGTGTTTAAATAAGCATCAGCTCTACCCTTTCAGGCAAAATCTCAGGCTGCTGTTGCTGGGGGAAGCGTGGCAAGTGCTCGGTGAAGACACACAGGAAGGAACAGGGGCCCTGTGCGACTGAGGAACGCAGCACCTCATCTGGAAATTCTCTTCCCAATAAAACAAACAAAAACACAAAGACATAAACACACAATGAGCAGTGCATCGAATTACTTCTGGTCCACCCAGGGTTCTGGAAGGTGAGGAAAAGCAGAGACAGCCAGTCTTCCTCCGAGCCCTCATGGGAGAGGAGTGAAACTCCCCAGGTTTGCATATGCTATGCAGGTCTGTGCAGCAGCCTTCAGGGTTCAGGAATCCAAAGCTCTGGAAACATCTGTGGCGAAGACTTGGAGGCTGTACTTAAATTGTGAACATCAAGCACCTGAGAGAGAGAGAGAGCAAGAGTGAGAAGGAAAGGGCTATATCTGTATTGAATTCTTGGTGCGAGGATGCTCAGAAGGACAGCATAATTTAAATAGAGTTAGAGGGAGGGACTCCAAAGAGGATCTGCTTGGCAGGAGCTGGGTGGGGGGATTTCTTTTGTTAAGAATTTGTCCTCTGTCTTGGCCATTATCATACTTAGATGAGATGCTTAATGTATACCCTTCTTGCCATACTAATCCTTTCTGCAATCTTGGCAACACTTTGGGTTCAGGGGACTCCTTCAGGAAACATTAATTGATAATAATATCTATCTATCTTTTATAATAATATTTATCTTTTTGGGGGGCGGGTACGCGGGCCTCTCACTGTTGTGGCCTCTCCCGTTGCGGAGCACAGGCTCCGGACGCGCAGGCTCAGCGGCCATGGCTCACGGGCCCAACCGCTCCGTGGCATGTGGGATCTTCCAGGACCGGGTCACGAACCCATGTCCCCTGCATCGGCAGGCTGACTCCCAACCACTGCGCCACCAGGGAAGCCCCAATATTTATCTTTTCTTGAGCACTTTCGTAATGCCACTGGGCTAAGCACACAGTGTCACGATGAATTCCCATAGCAACCCTGAGACCAAGCACCATTATCTCTAGTTTAGTTGAGAAAATGAAGGTTTGGAGAAGTCAAAGAATTAGCTCACAGGGCTGGGGAGTAACAGAGCTGGGATCTGAACCCAGATAAGGGGGAGGGTCCTGATCAGGGGGCCCTCACTGGCAAGTAGGGTCGAGATTCAAGTTCCCAGAGTGGGCAGAAGAGGGAGGAATGTCCTGCTAGGGGGGAACTTACATGAGTCTTTCCCTGGCTGGGCTTTTTATGTGTTGTGCTAAGCATGGCCTCTCATTTAATTTTTCGTTAACAGTGGGTGATCGTGCTTTTAGAATCGTGTTACTTCCAAAGCCATCAAGCAGCGACGTCAGCACTGATGGTCCAGAGTCTATTTGTTTTGGTCAGATAAGGACTTGTTCTCTGATGATGTGTTCTCAGAACAAACTTCACATCACACACTGTGTCTGACTTTAAAAAGCTTTTGCAAGTGATCTAACACACAACTGACTTATAAGGTTCTCTTAATCCTACAAAATGAAAACTTCGGTGCATAAATCCTCAAGAAGGACCTTGGTCTCAACTGGTGAAAGATTCCCGTTTGCTGACCATCTTTCTAGGTCCAGTTTACTTGTGCTATCTATTGCGCTTTGCTTTCACTCTGAGTCATGTCTTCTTATATTCCTCTCTAGAATACTCTAGAATAGAGGAAGTGTCCTTGGATCACCAACTCTTTAATTGTACATTAGATCTGGAATATGTTTTTCCTTCTAAGTGATTCATTTATTTCAAATTATGTCTCTGTTTTCGAATTCATTTTCAACAAACTCATCCAGATTTGGTCACCTCAAAGATCTATGCAAATTCCCAGGCTTTGGGGAAGAGAAATAAGAAGAAACTAAAACTAATAAAATCTGATCCTGTGCCCAAATCACGCCCTCCTTGGTGTTCCCAGAGCCCGGGGTGCCTGGCCCCATGTCAGCAGTTGCTTCACTGCCTCATAACCAGCGTCTGCCTGGAAGTTTTCCCCATGCGTCTCTGGTCTAGCAGTGGGGCTGCCAGAAGTCCTGTACAATTTGCTGAATGGAGCAATGAATCTAGCAGGCAGGGCTGAATTATGAAGAGGAAAGATGTGAAATATGGGCAAGGTGAGTATTAACGTGATCAAAGGGTTTGAAAGATGAGGAAGACCTACGGGTACATGCATAGAAATGAGGGAATATCAGATGAGACACAGCCTTTACAGCAGAATGATGATCTCCTCAGAGGGAATTTATCTAGAAGACTTGCTCTTGGCTCCAGTATAATTCTGGGTTAAGTTACAACCAAAATTTCCACATGAAAACACAAAGCTGTGCCACATCTTCTTTATCCATTCATCCGACGATGGACACTTAGGTTGCTTCCATGTCCTGGCTGTTGTAGATAGAGCTGCAATGAACATTTTGGTACCTGACTCTTTTTGAATTATGGTTTTCTCAGGATATATGGGGAGGGGGAAGGGTAAGCTGTGACAAAGTGAGAGAGTGGCATGGACATACATACATTACCAAACGTAAGGTAGATAGCTAGTGGGAAGCAGCCGCATGGCACAGGGAGATCAGCTCGGTGCTTTGTGACCACCTAGAGGGGTGGGATAGGGAGGGTGGGAGGGAGGGAGACGCAAGAGGGAAGAGATATGGGAACATATGTATATGTATAACTGATTCACTTTGTTATAAAGCAGAAACTAACACACCATTGTAAAGCAATTATACTCCAATAAAGATATAAAAAAAACCCACAAAGCTGTGAATGATAAAGTCTTAATGTTTGGATAGCACTCTGGTTTTTACGGCTCTCTCAGAAGCGTGATTTCTTTTGAGCTTCTCAAAAAGTGTCATGATTCCTTTTTAAGGATGGAGAAACTGAGACAGGAGGGGTTAAGTCAGAAGCCCTAAGTCACTTGTATAGTTGGTTGGGGTGCAGCTGGGTCTAGAACAGTCTGATGATTGTTTTCACTGCTTGAGAAAACTGGACACCAAGGGGGTCTGCCTCACCACCCTCACTTGCATGAAAATTACAAGAAAGCGTATTTATTGGAAAGCTCTGCTACTCTTCTAGGGAAAACCACTTTTGAAGGGCTTCATACAAGGAAACGTAATGGGGGCAATTATCTTCGTCTCAATGGCCCCAGACATCTGCAGGGCTGGTGGGTCTGGGATCCCGGTGATGGTAGGGAAGCAAGGTCTGTGAGCCACTTTCAGCCCCAGGGAGGGCTTGTGAATCACTGGGCAGGTGGCCTGAGCACAACTTGCCATCCTGGCAGCTCTGCTTTTTCCCGTTTCAGCATTCTGTTGTCCCCTGCTTGTGGGCCAACGTTCCCTGCAGGATGTGAAAGGAGGTCAGGAAACATGCTTTGACTGTCGGTTTCATTGCTGTTTCTCACGGAAACTTACATGGCATCACCCAGGAAAGCAACCCCCGTGTTTTTCCTCCACAGCAAATACCACCACTCCCAGGAATTTTGAGGGGTCATTTCGTTTCGGTGTTTGATTTGTAAAAACCCTTTTCAGTCTCCAGTATTTCCCTTCTTTGCTCTGCCATTGGTCTTTCTTTCTAGCGGTTGAACCATATGTTAATTTCCCTCCCTTTCTACATCCTCTCCTGTTCAATCTGGGTTGTAACATAGCAACTAAAACACGGTTAAGCTGTAATACGTGCCCGTGGTAACATTTTAACGTGTAGGG
>NW_006790710.1:826197-876414 GCF_000442215.2 Lipotes vexillifer | reverse complement strand
GGAAGGATATTTGTGAAAAGTAGGGGCGGAGCTCAGTTTTGTGGGGTCTGAAGTTTAGACAATTCCAGGGCCCCTCTTTAAGGAGAAAAACTTTGGCAGCTCTCACAAAAGCATAGGTCCTTATGAGCACATTGGGACCCCCATCCCCTCTCCCAGGGCCTTGAAAGGGGGCTGTGCTGAGGGTTCCTAAGCTTGAGTCTTCACAAAGAATCCAGGCCTCAGGAATAGAAAATTCCTCCCGCCCGGCCCACTGCACCCTGGTATCTCCTGCCCCAGTCACTGTGACCGATTCCATTGCATCACTCCAGAAAACGTCTATGCAAGCCCAGTGTAGATGAGAGTATCAGTTTTGAGCAATTTCCAATATTTTTAAGGGGTGTATGGTATGCAGTACATGCCTGACACCCCATCCCTCCCCGCCAACCAGCACCTCTAAGGATGACTGAGCATGACGGGGAAGTTCAGGATGGTGTATCTTCCTACGACCAGGGCTGGTTAGACAGTCTGGGGTCTGTTACCATCTGTGGCAACTGAGATGGAGGGAGGCGCTCAAAAGGCTTATTGGGGACAAACAACCACGAAAAGAGACGTAGGGGCACTGGGGGGGAAAGCTCTCAGCCCACGCACCGTGCAGACCCTACAAAGTCCCTGCCTGTCTGGGAGGCCCGGAGCAGACCTGCCCATTAGGGGAGGCCCTCGTTGGTGGAAATGGCCAAGCTTCCCTAGCCCCGAGTCATTGGCTGGACCACCCTGGGAGACTTTGACCTTGGCATAGCTGCAGTGTCCCCTGACCACTCCCCGCAGTGGGCAGCGAGTCCTAAAAGCCCCAGGCAGTTAGACGACATTTTTTTTGGTCTCAGTTTCTTTATCTTTAATAACTTTTTACTTTGTTGTGGAAAGATGAAATAATAATGATCGTTATGGAGTGTCCATTCCCAAATTCATATATTGAAGTCCTAACCCCCAGTACCTCAGAATGTGACTGGATTTGGAAATGGGGTCTTCAAAGAGGTAATTACGGTTAAATGAGGTCGTATGGGTGGGGCATAACCAGTATGACCGGTGTCCTTGTGAGAGGAGATTAGGACACAGACACGCACAGAAAGCAGACCACGCGAGGACACAGCAAGAAGAAGGCCGTCTGCAAGCCAAAGAGGGAGGCCTCAGAAGGAACGAACCCTGCCCATGCCTTGATCTTGGATTTCAAGCCTCCAGAACTGTGAGGAAATATAGCCGCCTACTGTATTTTGTTACAGTAGCCCTAGCAAAGCAATATAATGATGGATTCCAGTAAGTTGTACTTTTACCAAAGAAGTCCCCCTCCCCTGACAATTTAAGCACTGCCCAGTTGTAGCAGCATCTCAGACCGGGCCCACCCTGGCCACCCCCATTGTATTTAGTTCCTGTTCTGGGGAGAGGGGAGGGGGAGTTTGTCCTCTTCCAACGCCTGGAGGTGTCTTTAGAACTCACTTGTTTTCTTTCCATACAACAGAGGGAATAAGCTCCTTTAATGAGGTTTTCCAGAGTATTCTGACCTATTACTATTGCTATGATTATCAGTGTCATTATTAATCAGGGCAATGGCTAGCATGTGTGTAGGACCTTAGGATTTCTGCATGGTTTGCCCAAGGAGTATCTGCTCTGTACACCACTCCCCACACTTGCAGGGCAGGTATAGCAAGCAGCACCTGGCCCACCTCTCTGAGTCCAAGGTCACAGGGCTGCCCAGTGGTTACTGTTGCGGGAGATGTGCAGGGGTCTTCTGACTTGGTCCTCTGCTCTCCCTGCCCCACTTCTAACAATGGCTCTTTTTGCTTCGTGGACCAGGCATGTGGACACAGCTTAACCAGGGTCTAGCCATGGAGCGTCAGAGGCCCTGGTATAGCCCAGGCAGCTGTTTTTTATGGGTTGCTCTCCAAGGGGGAAGGAGAGAGGGCTCAGGTAGGGACAGGGCATGAGGGGAATGTGGGGTCCCTTCGCTTCCCCAGCTCAGCCCCACAGGCCACATTCAAGCCACAAGGGATGATGTTGAAGGCACTGCTCCCCAGGGGCCTGAGTTGTGGAGGCAAAGCAGTGCTGCTGAGGGGCCCCCAGGACACCCTCCCCCTCTTTGAGGACACGTGATTCCTATCAGAGGGACTCGTCGGGTGGGCTTGGTGCCCTGGGGTTGGGGTCGTCCCTGGGGTCAGTGTTCACATGCGGCATCCCAGTGGCCAGATGCCTGCGGAGGACCCCTGGGGTGGAAAGCAGCATCCCGAGCACAGAGCCCTGGGGGCTCCCAGAAGTGGGGGAGGGACCTTTGGACAAGGGGCTGGGATCCGGAGTCAGGGCTCTCGGGAGGAGTGGGGGGCCTTTGTGAGCTTCGCTTTGCTGTCGGTGTGGCTGATTTTTGGCTGCCTGCCAGTGATGTCCTGGAGTTCAGTTTATGTTGTCAACCGGATGGTCCCAACGGGCAAGTCAGGCGATCAGACGGGGGACACTTCTCACTCTTATTAACCGAGAACATCTGAAAGTCACATACAAACTTCTTTCTCCGGGCCGTCTTGGAAAAGAGGGTGAGCCTTCACAGGAAGGAGAGATGTTGCCAGGCATCTCCCGAGTCACCGCCCCATGTGGGGTCCGGACTCGCAGCCGGGGAAGAAGGAAATTCTCCCTGGCTTTTCTGACTTTCTTTCAAAAGTAGGTTCCTCTGGGGCTTCCCTGGTGGCGCGGTGGTTGGGAGTCCGCCTGCCGGTGCAGGGGACACGGGTTCGTGCCCCAGTCCAGGAAGATCCCACATGCCGCGGAGCGGCTGGGCCCGTGAGCCATGGCCGCTGAGCCTGCGCGTCCGGAGCCTGTGCTCCGCAGCGGGAGAGGCCCCAACAGGGAGAGGCCCGCGCACCGCGATGAAGAGTGGCCCCCGCTCGCCGCAACTAGAGAAAGCCCTCGCACAGAAACGAAGACCCAACACAGCAAAAATAAATAAATAAATAAATAAAAATCAGTTTAAAAAAAAAAAGTAGGTTCCTCCATGGCCCAGCTCCTGTGGGATTACGACATCCCTAGGATGATCTTTTCTATAGTTTACACTGGGCTTTGTTATGGGCGATCACGTGGATACGCAGAAGGATCTAAAGGAGAGATGCTTCACCGGAAACGGAAGCTCTGTTCCTCCCGCTGCAGGTTGCCTGCATGTGCAATTAGCATTTAAAATCTCTGGTGGGTCCTTCCTCCTTATTAGAGACCAACTTTATGTCCTGTTTCTTTTTTTTCTTTTTCTTTTTTTTTGCGGTACGCGGGCCTCTCACTGTTGTGGCCTCTCCCCGTTGTGGAGCACAGGCTCCGGACATGCAGGTTCAGCGGTCATGGCTCACGGGCCCAGCCGCTCCGCGGCACGTGGGATCTTCCCGGACCGGGACACGAACCCGTGTTCCCTGCATCGGCAGGCGGACTCTCAACCACTGTGCCACCAGGGAAGCCCTGTCCTGTTTCTTAATTTAATCTTCACCCCTGAAGGCCAGCGCTGGAGGTGATGCTAAGCTTTACCTGGAGTTAGTTGAAATCCAGACCCGGGCCGGGTGAGGGAATAACGTGGTGGGCTTGGGAGCCAGAAGGCTCACCAAGCAGTGAATCCTGAACACACTGAAATGTTACTAAGAGGATTTATTTTTGTAAAATATGCAAGAGGATGTTTTGTAAATATTTATAAAATAGCCTGGATTTCCTTCTTTTTTCCCTCTACTTCCCTCCCTCCCCCTTCCTCCCTCTTCTTGCCTCCCAGCTCCCACCTACAACCCCCTTCTCCGTGATCCACCCTTATACCTGCACACCCCTCCCACCTGTACCCACACCCTCCCACCTGCCTGCACTCCCTTGCACCTGTACACACACCCCATTCCCACTTGCCCTGGTCTCCCTGGTTCCTGTCCTTTTGTGTCAGCTCTTAACCACGCTCTTTTATACCCCTGAACCCCGTCTTTGGTGCCACACCCAGATCTGATGGACTCCCCAGTCAGGTTGTATCCACACTGTGGACCACATTGTCCCTGGCTGCTTTGAAATCTGCATGCTAGACCCCTCCCCAAGGCAGGGGCTGTGCCCCGGCCCCAGGACCAGGTGTGGGACAGTGGTCAGTCGGTCCTGGGACTTCTGTGGCAGAGACCACCCAGTTCCATCACGCTCACATCTTAGATGTGTTTTAAATCTTGTAATACGTGTCCTGTTCCCAAGGTGGTCTCAGAGCCAGCGGAGCCAGACATGGGGAGAGTCCTGAGGCTCCCAAGCCCCAGCTTCTGAGTTTTTAAGTAACTGATTCAAGCTGTCAGCACTGTCACATTTTCTCTTGCTCATGGGCATTTTTGTCAAACCTAATTATTTTGTTATATCTCTCTTCCACGGGCAAGTCAGCTTTCCAATGGATCCCGTTGCTTATAAAGTGCCTCATTAGCTGCTGCAGCTCAGTTATGGGGTTCCCACTGCTGCTCTGGGTGTGAGTGTGGGCGTGTGACACACGCAGGGATGCAGGGCTCTGCAGGGCCAGCCCTGCTCCGGTGGCCTTGCTCCCCTGGGGGGTGCCCCGGGGAGGCAGGTGTGGTACCCAAGCACAATGAGGGATGCTGCAGGCCTGTGCTTTACAGCCTGCTCCCTTTACAGGGGTTACTGCTTCAGGGAAGCCCTGGCAGTGACCATTTGCTGGATGTTTTTGGGGTGAAATACTCCAAAAGGCAGCATCACCCTCAAAGTGATGGGAGGTGTGTGATGAGTTTAAAACCGTGTTCCTGGTCCTGGGGGCGCTGAGCTTGAAGAATATCTGGTAACCAAACAGTCCAGGGAGGCCCTGGGGAGGTTCCCTCTGCCTCACAGGATGGCGAGTGCCTGGAATCGTCTTTGTCTTCCCAGCATGGAACCCCAGGCTCACTGATGAGTGTGCCTGCAGGTGTGGGTGTGTGTGCAGGTGTGAAGCTGTGTGTGCAGGTGTGAGGGGTGTGCAGGTGTGAGGGTGTGTGTACAGGTTGATGGGGTGTGTGCATGTGTGGGGGGTGTGTGTGCAGGTGTGAGGGGTGTGTGCAGGTGTGAGGGATCGTGTGCAAGTGTGAGGGTGCTCACTGAGAAAGGCGTTGGAGATGGGAGCTGGGAGGCAAGAAGAGGGAGGAAGGGGGAGGGAGGGAAGGAGAGGAAAATAAAGAAGGAAATCCAGGCTATTTCATAATTGTTTACAAAACATCCTCTTGCATATTTAACAAAACAAATCAGGAGCTAAGATGAAGTGTCCCAGGGAGTCTGCTGTGAAAGAAGCAAGTGTCGACTGAAAAAAAATAAGAAGCACAACATGAGAGTTGTGAGTTAAGTTTTATTTGGGGCAAACTGAGGACTGTTTGAGGTGGGGGGAAGGTCAGCATATATGTGACTTTGCCGGAGGGGGAGAACACATAATCGAGCACATTTTCTTTTTCTTTTTTTTTTGCCGTGCGCGGGCCTCTCACTGTCGTGGCCTCTCCCGCTGCGGAGCACAGGCTCCGGACGTGCAGGCCCAGCGGCCATGGCCCACGGGCCCAGCCACTCCGCGGCATGTGGGATCTTCCCGGAACGGGGGACGAACCCGCGTCCCCTGCCTCGGTAGGCGGACTCTCAACCACTGCGCCACCAGGGAAGCCCTCAAGTGCACATTTTTGCAGAAGGTTGCTACTAGTCTCATGAAGGTTTCTGCTAGTCACGAGGAGCAGACGTCACCATGAAGGATTTTAGTGCTTTTCGAGATACAAGGAGATGCAAGAACTGGGCTCATAAAATCTGCTCCGGAAAATATCTATCTGAAGACCTGTTCTGCCAGTTCAGAGTGCCTCATTGCTGGTCTCCACCCTGAACTCCTTTCAGGCGGTGTTGAAAGTCAGTGGTTGCAGCAGCTTGTGATGTAATCCTTATAGAGGCAGGTGGCAAGTGTCAATTTGTAGTTGGCACAAGGGTTCTGGGAACTTTCTCCTGCTGAGTGCTGGCTGTGTCACAGGGCTGGTCAACTGGTCAGAAATCACTGCGGTGCAGCTTTAACAGGATTGCAAACCGAATCCTGCAGAGAAGGAGGGGAAATCTAAGAAAACCAACAGGTGAGTGTGAGAACAGATGTTAATGTCAGAGCAGCAACAGAGATGGGAGGCGGGTGGTATGGCGGAATGGGAGCTAACGATCACAGAGCTAGTGAAATTCAAACCCAGGAGGTTCTGAGCTCTGAACCATGTTGTCATTAATGGAGTGATTCAGGCTCACGGAAGGAGGTGAGCCTGCGGGGAGCCCAGCTCTGTCCTCCTGCTGATAGAGGCTTGGCTGGGTTACCAGAGAACAATGGGACCTCAGGAAATTTGCCAACGCCCCCATGGGTGACACCTCACTGGTGTCTGCAAGTGTTGTAAAAGCTCCGCGGGGCTTGTGCACAGAGCTGAGTGTGGGTGAGCAGCCACCTGATGGTGCACAGAGCCTGCTTGTTTCGGGAGAGCCACAGCTGGGTTCCACCTTTGAGTGGGTCTCATCTGCCCCCACAACAAGTGCTTGAGGGATTAAAAGCCCAGCCAAGGGTGCAGCCTTCTGGTCACGGATCCTCCCCTCCGGACATCTTTACCTGGCCTCCCAGTGCTTGGTCTCTCAGACTTGCCTTCGCTAGGAAGTTTTCATCCTTACTGAGATTCACACCTCAGCTCCCCACCATCCCCCCACGACCCCCCAGCCCATGCAGCATCCCTGGCTCCCCTTTGGCGCTGTCACTGGCCCAAAATGCTGCCATTGGCTCCCCGAAGCCTTAGACTCCGCCTCCAAGCTTCACCTGTTTCTCTTTATTTGTCACCTCGGACTTTCTTTCACTACATCGTGCTCTAGGATCTGTCTTATTTTCTCGAATTTTCCACTTGTTTTGCTGCAGAACCTCCTCAAGACGTTGACTCAGAAAAGGTGCCTGGGAGGAAGTGTTCTGAGTCTTCACTTGACTGAACCTCATGGAAGCAGAGGTAGAAAGTGGAGGTGCCCTTTTGGGGAGGGAAGGAGAGACCACAGCCTTGCGCGATCAACTTGGGCCCCTCAGAGAGCTTCTCTCTCTGTGGGACCATCAGCGGCCTTGTTGTTGACCAGTAAGCAGTGAGCACAACAGGGGCCAAAGCAGAGCGTAAGGGCAATGCTGGTGGGGGCTAGGTTGGGGGCAGAAGAGCCCTGAGACAGAGACAAAGATGTGATGGTCAGAAGGGAGGAGAGAAAAAGGAGGGTGAGGCCTTAAGGAGTCAAGGAGGGAAGAGTTTCATGGGGAAGCAGGTGGTCAGTACTGAGGGTGATTGTAGGCGTAATCACTTATGAGTGTTTTTCTGGGCTGCTTGCTTACCTGGGGAGGGAGGACAGTTTGCCTATAACCTTCTCCTTTGCCCACACGAGGCACTCTTATTATCCTTTGTCATTGTCTTTCCTTATCTCTTAACCAGGGTGCTAATCGTCTCTCTTCTCTGTCCTAGGATATTTCACCTTCACCTTTCCCCTAGCTGACACATAGGAGGTGTAGCGCTTCTATCTTGCTTCATCACAAGGAAGCAACCTCATCTTCTCACTACTGTTTCCCAGCCCCCCTGGATCAGAACCCTGCTGTGATGCTTTGTTACTTTCCTGGGGCAGCTGTCACAAAGTACTGCAAACTGGGTACTTTTAAACAACAGGAATGTATCCTTTCACAGTTCAGAAATCAAAGTGTCGGAAGGACCGTACTCTCCCTGAAGGCTCTAGGAGAGACTCTATTCCATGCCTTTCTCTTCCCTTCTGGTGCTGCCAGCAGTCCTTGGTGTTCTGGCTTGTAGATTCATCACTCAAATCTCTGCCTCTGTCATCACATGGACATTAACCAGATTGGATTACGGCCCACCTAATCCTAATTCCAATGGAGTATGACCTCGTTTTAATAATTACATCTTCAAAGATCCTATTTTCAAATAAGGTCACATTCACAGACACTGGAGGTTAGGACTACAACATATCTTTTGCGGGGACACAATTCAACCCACAACGGATACCTCGCTTGTTCAGGTGGATGGAGTGTCTCCATTCCTGTCTGCAGCCAGCCCCTCTCATCCACTGCATCTCTTCCCTTTCACTTCTCAAGAAATTCCTTCCTGTTATTATCCCATTTCTCCCTGTCTATTGGATAATTCTTATCAAAATGAAAACACGCTATAATATGTCTCATCTTGAAACAAAGAGAAAGAAAATAAAAATCATACCCCACATTCCTCCTCCTCTTACCCACCCCAGTTCTCCCTGCTCTTTATTCCCTTCCTCCTCAAAAGAGCTGTCTCCTTCCTCACTTCCCATTCTCTTCTCCACACACACCAGTTGTATTTTCAACCTACTGCTCCAACAAAACCACTCTTTCAAGGCACTATGCTTGGAAAAAGAAGACCATATGTCTCAGTTTGCCTGTTATGGTGTTGGCTTGTAGCCAATTACTTAATTGTGACTCCTTTCACTCTCAAAAAGGCCTCGGTTTGTGTGATGAATTATGTGGCCACCCCACTGTTGACCTCCACATTGCCAAACCAAATGGTCATTTTTAGCCTTCACCTTACGTGACCTCTCAAAAGAATGTGCCCTAGTTCATTACCTCCTCCTTCTTGAAATGCTCTCCTCACTTGGCTGCTGTTCACTGTGCCTCCATATCTGCTGCTATATATCACGAGATGTGGTTGCCACAGTGAAGAGATGCTGAAACTGGGAGAGGACTTATGACGTGCTGTGGCCAAGGGATACATTTCTGGTACTTTTAAGCAACCCTAGTCAGGATTCTGATTAGAAGCAAATGAAATGAACGCTGGCTATTTTAAACAACAAAAAAAAGATTCTTAGAAGGCTAGAGAAGCTTATGAAACCAATGAGAGTCTACAGCCCCAGGCTTAGGAAAGCAGGAAGAAATCAAAAGGCACTTAAATGGTTCAGATGTGAATGGGAGGGAAGGTGGGGAGATAGCAAGTGTAAAAGGGAGTTAGAGAATAATAGGTATGACAAAGTAAAATCAAAGGATGGGTCTCTTTTTAAGAATGGGTGGGGCATGAACACATATATTGACAGAGAGAAAAGTAAAGGCATGAAAAGGGAGGGTTTCTCAGATCATAATGGAATTAAACTAGATATTAATAGTAGAAAGTATCTGGGAAAACCTCAAATATTTTCAAATTAAACCAGAAGCATTTAAATAACCATGAGTCAAAAAGGAAGTCACAAAGGGTATTGGAAAATATTTTGAACTTAATGGAAATGAACACACAGCATATCAAGATTTGTGGGATGCAGGTAAAGCAGTGCTTAGAGGGAAATTAATAGCATTAAGTGCTTATATTAAGCAAGAAGAAAGGTCTCGAGCCAATAATCTATATTTCCACTTTAAGAAATGTAAGAAATTAGAAAAACAGGTAAACTAATCCCAAAGCAAGCAGAAGGAAAGCACTAGTAAAGATAAAAGCAGAATTGATAAAATTGAAAATAGACAAACTATACAGAAAGATCAATGAAACCAATTTATGGTTCTTTACAAAAGGCAGGGTAAAGAAAGAATGTGTTTGTGTGTCTGTGTGGGGATGGGGGAAGGGATCTGTGACTAACTGATGAAGGAATATCTGACTTACTATTTTTCCTTGTGAAATTGTAGGTGGGGTGGTCTGCTGAGAAGTGAGGACCTAGAACTGGTGAAGAGAGAGGTGATGTTTTGGGTATTTTCTGGAGGTATGGGAAGAATAATTGTGCTGTTTCCTACTGCTGCTCTAACAAATTTCAATAAACTTAGTGGCTTTAACAACACAAATTTATTCTTTTAAGTTCCTGGAGGTGAGAAGTTCAAATAGGGTGTACTGGACTAAAATCAAGGTGTCAGCAGGGCTGTGTTCCTTGTGGACTCTAGCGGAGGATGTTTTCTAGACTGTTCCAGATTCTAAAGGAGGCCCACATTCCTTGGCTCAGTGCCACATCCTCCAGCTTCAAAACCAGCAGTATCACATCTTCTAATCTCTCTGTCTCTCTCTTTCTCTGACCTGCTTCCATCATCACTTCTCCTTCTCTGACTCTGACCCTCCTGTCTTCCTCTTATGAGGATCCTTGTGATTACACTGGCTCATCAAATAATCCAGGATAATCTCCCCCATCTCTAGTTCCTTAACTTAATCACATCTGCAAAGTTTTTTTTTTTTTTTTTTAGTTTTTGCCATGCAATGTAGCATATTCCAGGTTTTGGGGATTAGGACAGGGGAAACTTTGGGGCCATTATTCTGCCCATGACAGTAGATAACCAAGAATGAGTAAACGAACTGAGAAGAGCACTCAGGTCCACAGGGGCTGGAGAACATGAACTGGCTGTGTCCTGAATCTGCAGCTTAGGATGGTTAGGAATTGAGACAAAAGAACTAAGTTGTCAGGCTGCAGAGCTAGGACAGGGTGTGGCATTTGCTGGGAGTATATAGCAGAAGGACAGGGATACAGAGAGTAGGAGTTTTATTTGCTGAACAGTGGGATCCAGGCTGGGTAAGCAGAGACAGGAGAATGCACATGAAAAGGGAGTAAATAGAAGCAGCAAAGGGTGGTAAAATGTATAATCCAGGGCTTCAGATATGCTAGATGGTATGATAAATGGATACTAATAACTTAGGAGAAACATTCTTAACATAGAATTCTCCACTTTCATTCCAATGAATACCAATTCGTCAGACTCTGCAGAACTTTCTGATAGCATATATTTCCCCTAAAGGAATGCATTTAATCTACTCTTGATACTAGTCAGAGGTCTTGGAATAAAAAAGGTGTCTACTTTCTCATGGAGTAATTTCTTACAGCCTATACTTATATCTAATTGTTTTCATCTGTCAGAGATAATCTTTTCACTCCAACATCTTAACAGAGAAGTTGGCCCTATTTGATCTTTTGCCAAAGATCAAATAGGGCCATTTTGATCTGTGTACTATGAGTAATAATTTAATCTAAAAAGGAGACACATTTATTAAGAGGTTACAGAATATTTTCCTGAGCCAAAAGAGTGAATTTGGTGATTGTTACTCCTGAGGGCCGAGTTATGTGTGTAAGGAGTGTTGGAATAGGGTTGGGGGAAGTAATTAAGAATATTGAAGGATGGCTCTCTGCAGTTTGTTTAAGAAACAGGGACATTTTTGGAGCTGCTTTTCTTTTCATTTTAGATATAGCAGAGTGCAGCCTGAGTTTGGATGCTGGCAACACCACCTACCTGCTGGTGAACTTGGATGGTTGTTTGCCTGTGTTTCCTGCAGTATGTCAATAGCAAAAGTACCTACTTTTTAGTTTTATTATGAGGACTCTTGAATTAATATATGTATATGACTTAGAACATATCTGGCATAGATGTGTTTGTTAAATAAAATAAAAAATTTTATCTAACAATGAGATTCTCTGAGAAAGCTTTGTAAATGCATCAGAGAAAGCTGCATTGGTTCAGAGTGGCTTTTACATACTTTTTTTTTTTAAATGAATTTCACCTCTTTTTACTTTTTTATTTCTTAAATTTTTTTATTATTTTTTTAATTTTTATTTATTATTATTATTATTTTTTTGCGGTACGCGGGCCTCTCACTGTTGTGGCCTCTCCCATTGCAGAGCACAGGCTCCGGATGCACAGGCTCAGCGGCCATGGCTCACGGGCCCAGCCGCTCCGCGGCATGTGGGATCTTCCCGGACTGGGGCACAAACCCGTGTCCCCTGCATCGGCATGCGGACTCTCAACGACTGCGCCACCAGAGAAGCCCTACATAATTTTTGACTTAACCCTGAAGAGTGTTGATCCATGATCTTCATTTGAGTCAAACATTCTTGACAATTTTCTCTACCTCATCAGGGATAGTGATTTTATTTCCCCTCCAAATGCTTTGAATTGCAGAAAGTTGGCCATTTTAAACAATCTGTATTGTTGATCATGTTCTACTTGGCTGAAAATGGAAGCTCGCTAACCCAAAGGCAAACAGACAGCTAAGTAGGTAACGTAAGCCTTTCTATGCCTTGCAATCTAGATATTGATCTTCATAGCAAGATGAGGGATGTGGCAGGTGGGTCCGAGCAGAGCTAGTGGTTGATGTGATGTGATAAGAACGTGGTGGCTCCAACCCAAATCCTCCCACCACCATCAGTCTGGCAGAGAGATGGCAGCAACTGAGCTGAACATCCGTGACTATCTCACAACTACTTAATTGTGCCCAAGAGTGGCTGAGATGGGTCAGCAGAAATTTTCCTGGAGACAAGTAGTTCCTCAGTCACAGTTCTCAAAACAGGGCCTTGTCATGAGGTTAATGTGACAGCTTGCTGGAACCATCAGGGTGGCAGCAGAGGGGTCACAGGCGTCTTTGAAGACCCCAGGGTTGAGAGTATTTTCCTTCCTATTATTTTTACATTACTTGAGCAAGTTACTCAACGTCTCTGAATCTCTAGTCTAATCCAGATAACACCCACCTGGAAGAGTTACTGCGAGACTTCAGTGAGGAAACACATCTTCACCAAGCACAACACCTGGTATGCAGTGGGCAGTCAGAAAATGTCCAGATTCTTTCTTCCCCATTCCCATTTCTGCCTCTCTCAGCTGCTTGTCTTTGAAGCAGGAATAAGACCTAGCTAATTCCCTGAAGAATTCAGGAACCATTGTATTAGAGTGACAAAACTGAGCTCTTTCTCTTTTAAAAGGTCATTAACTCTAAGAAATTAGTCCCTGAGGGCGAGAGAGCCACTCTTGCCTCTCTTGTCCAGGAAGCCACATGTGAGAGGGCAGGAGATCTGGTGGGGGGGGGGTACCTGGGGACCATCAAAAGGGTGGAAGCCATGGTGCTGCCTCTGGGATCCAGCCATGGTCATTGTCAGGCATTATTATAAATTAGGTCAGGGAAGCTGCTTCCTCAAGACAGGCCAGGCACGTTCCATAATTCCAGGCACATGTGCAAATTTCCAGGAACTGCAAGTCACTGTGCTCAGTCAAGGGTGCCAGAGGACTGTCCACTGTCCTCTGGGGATAAGTCCCTATAAGTGTCAGTGAGTGTGCAGAGGTCTCAGCATCGGATGACAGCTGCTCGTGTCCTTCCTCCCCATGACCCTGCCTCCCATCGCTCCTCAATATTTCTGCTCTCCTGTTCATTACGGGACCTCAGAGCCCAGAGTTGGCCTTTGTAGAAGGCAGTTTGCACATATTCAAGGGCATAGAAGGAAAAGAATTTGACTGTTACATTTAGAAAGAACTCGATGGCAGACATGGCGTTCTGGGAGCTGACCTCGCCTGCTCCTGGCATGGTCTCACCCCATCAGTACCCCATTCAGTGGCAAAAACCAAATGGGGGCGGGGGAAAGATTCATTTCAGTAACTCCTGAGCAGCTCCTAAGCCCTTCTCTCCATCTCCATCCTCTGGGAACTCCAGTCCACTGATGAGATCCAGTTGCCTGCCTACAGCTCCACAGGGGGATCACGTGCGCATCTGCAGCTGAATTGGCTAAAACCAACTGATCAGTTTGAACTGCACCCCAACTTGCTTCTCATCCAGGTCTCCTTTGCCCCGGCTGCATACAGGACTTACCCTGGATTCCTGTCCTGCCCTCACCCCTCCCTAAAGAACTCCTCGTTCTTGAAATCCTCCCCCCGTCCCCCATCTCTGCACTTCCCTTTATCCCACTCTCAGCACACTGTCCATGCCCCCATCACACCCCCTGGATTACCTGGTAACCATCTAACGGACTTCCCTACTCCTTCTAGCCCATCTACATCAGTGGGCCATCTTTGGAAACAGACCAGAGCCCATCAGTCTCCTATCAGACCCTCCAGTGGATCCTGTCACACCCAGGTGACATTTGTCCCACCTGCCTCCCTCATGTCTTCCTTTCCTACGTTGGCTTTTGTCTGTTCCTCAGACACAACAAGCACCTTCCTGTCTTGAATCTTTGCAATCACTCTTGCCTCTGCCTAGAAAACTCTCTTCCTGATACATTGGTGGCTGGCATCTTCTTGTGGTTCAGCTTAAATGTCACTCCTGCAGGGGACCACTTTGACCACCAGATCAAAATCAGACACCTCATCGCTCCCTACTACACCACCTTGTTGCAATTCTCCAAATAGCTCTTATCAGCATCTGCCACTTTTCTGTTTGTTGATTCATTTTGTGTCTGTCTTTCTCCTCAGCCCCGCGTAGAATATCTGCTCCAGGTGAGCAGATCTGTCTGGTTCACTGTTAAGTCTCCATCAGTTAGAGGAGTGCTTGACCCATAGCTGGCACTCAGTAAATACTGGTCAAATGAATGAATAATTAGTGAGAGCAGTCTGTGTTCTCCCTTAACCATATTTTCGGCTAATTTGGGAAACCAGTAGGGGCTTAGTTATGGAGGGATCTTATAGGGCAGTTTTCTCAACCTCAGCACAATGGCCATTTGGGGCTGAAGACGTCTTTATTTTAGGGGCTGTCCTGTGCACTATAGGATGTTTACTGGCATCCCTGACTGTTACCCACTAGATGCCAGTAGCAAACTTCAGCGCCACCCCCAGGTTGTGGAGGTGTCTCCAGACATTGCCAGATATCCCCTGGGGAGCAAAATCTGCCCTGCTACCCTGTGAGAACCATCCCCATTGTAGAGCCATCCACACCTCACAGGAATAATGACACCCATCTCCAAGTGGGGGTCCCGAGACCAAGAGAATGATGACGAGCAGGGGACCCATTTGGGAGGAGCAGAACTCAGGCAGTTGGGTGGGCAGGTCTGACACTGATCCCAGCTCCATCATGCACTAGCTGGGTGAACTGGCTTAGCTTTGAGGATGTGCGCTTCCTTATTTCAGAATGGGGTGTGTGTCCATGGGGTGGATAGGAGACCCACCGTGGGTTTGATAGGAGATGAGTGAACACAAACATGGGGCAGAGCGTGGTGACAGCATGGTGTAGGAGCTGGGTCACAGCAGGGGGCTTTGTGCAGCTGTCACTTTGCTGTTCCCATTTTGGAAGGGTGTGTTCTGGGTTGCAGACACACACGGTGCAGTGGAGAAAGGGGACTCGGCAGTTCTCCAATGAGCTCCACATGCACGTCCAACTGGCACACTGGCTCTAATCCCTGCTCCTTTGATTCACTCATTTGCTGGTTTTCACAAAGGTCTACTGTGCTCCCAGCAGCTGCAGCTGGTCAGGGCCTCAGAGAGGCTGTGGGCAGGGTCACAGGTACCACTGGCAGCTGCATGAAGAGTGTCCGAGCACCCCTCACTCTCCTGTTGGCGCCCAGCTCCCCAGCCAGCACCTGCTCAGGGTGGTGCAGGGGCGGGGTCTCCCTCCCCAGGCCTGTGCATTTTCCTGCCGAGGTGCAGAGGTTGGTGGGGGGAAGGGAGAGGAAAAGCAAGACAACAGAAAGAGCATCTGTGAGAAGCAAGAAGAACTACAATCCTGCAGCCTGTGGAACAAAAACCACATTCACAGAAAGATAGACAAGATGAAAAGGCATAGGGCTATGTACCAGATGAAGAAACAAGATAAAACCCCAGAAAAACAAGTAAATGAAGTGGAGCTAGGCAACCTTCCAGAAAAAGAATCCAGAATAATGATAGTGAAGATGATCCAGGACCTCAGAAGAAGAATGGAGGCAAAGATCGAGAAGATGCAAGAAATGTTTAACAAAGACCTAGAAGAATTAAAGAACAAACAAACAGAGATGAACAACACAATAACTGAAATGAAAATTACACTGGAAGGAATCAATAGCAGAATAACTGAGGCAGAAGAAGGGATAAGTGACCTGGGAGACAGAATGGTGGAATTCACTGCTGTGGAACAGAATAAAGAAAAAAGAATGAAAAGAAATGAAGACAGCCTAAGAGACCTCTGGGACAACATTAAACACAACAACATTCACATTATAGAGGTCCCAGAAGGAGAAGAGAGAGAGAAAGGACCAGAAGAAATATTTGAAGAGATTATAGTAGAAAAATTCCCTAACATGGGAAAGGAAATAGCCACCCAAGTCCAGGAAGCACAGACAGTCCTATACAGGATAAACCCAAGGAGAAACATGCCAATACACATAGTAATCAAATTGGCAAAAATCAAAGACAAAGAAAAATTATGAAAAGCAGCAAGGGAAAAATGACAAATAACATACAAGGGAACTCCCATAAGCTTAACAGTTGATTTCTCAGCAGAAACTCTACAAGCCAGAAGGAAGTGGCATGATATACTTAAAGTGATGAAAGGGAAGAACCTACAACCAAGATTACTCTACCCGGCAAGGATCTCATTCAGATTCGATGGAGAAATCAAAAGCCTTACAGATAAGCAAAAGCTAAGAGAATTCAGCACCACCAAACCAGCTCCACAACAAATGCTAAAGGAACTTCTTTAAGTGGGAAACACAAGAGAAGAAAAGGACCTACAAAAAACCCCCAAAACAATTATGAAAATGGTCCTAGGAACGTACATATCGATAATTACCTTAAACGTGAATGGTTTAAATGCTACAACCGAAAGACAGAGGCTCGCTGAATGGATACAAAAACAAGACCCATATATATGCTGTCTACAAGAGACCCATTTCAGACATAGGGACACATTCAGACTGAAAGTGAGGGGATGGAAAAAGATATTCCATGCAAATGGAAATCAAAAGAAAGCTGGAGTAGCAATACTCATATCAGATAAAATAGACTTTAAAATAAAGAATGTTACAAGAGACAAGGAAGGACACTACATAATGATCAGGGGATCAACCCAAGAAGAAAATATAACAATTATAAATATATATGCACCCAACATAGGAGCACCTCAATACATAAGGCAACTGCTAACAGCTATAAAAGAGGAAATTGACAGTAACACAATAATAGTGGGGGACTTTAACACCTCAATTACACCAATGGACAGATCATCAAAAATGAAAATTAATAAGGAAACAGAAGCTTTAAATGATACAATAGACCAGATAGATTTAATTGATATTTATAGGACATTCCATCCAAAAACAGCAGATTACACTTTCTTCTCAAGTGCGCATGGAACAGTCTCCAGGATAGATCACATCTTGGGTCACAAATCAAGCCTCAGTAAATTTAAGAAAATTGAAATCATATCAAGCATCTTTTCTGACCACAACACTATGAGATTAGAAATCAATTACAGGGAAAAAAAACGTAAAAAACACAAACACATGGAGGCTAAACAATACATTACTAAATAACAAAGAGATCACTGAAGAAATCAAAGAGGAAATAAAAAAATACCTAGAGACAAATGACAATGAAAACATCGTGATCCAAAACCTATGGGATGCAGCAAAAGCAGTTCTAAGAGGGAAGTTTGTAGCTATACAAGCCTACCTCAAGAAACAGGAAAAATCTCAAATAAACAATCTAACCTTACACCTGAAGGAACTAGAGAAAGAATAACAAACAAAACCCAAAGTTAGCAGAAGGAAAGAAATCATCATGATCAGAGCAGAAATAAATGAAATAGAAACAAAGAAAACAATAGCAAAGATTAATAAAACTAAAAGCTGGTTCTTGGAGAAGATAAACAAAATTGATAAACCATTAGCCAGATGCACCAAGTAAAAGAGGGAGAGGACTCAAATCAATAAAATTAGAAATGAAAAAGGAGAAGTTACAACAAACACTGCAAAAATACAAAGCATCCTAAGAGACTACTACAAACAACTCTATGCCAATAAAATGGACAACCTGGAAGAAATGGACAAATTCTTAGAAAGGTATAACCTTCCAAGCCTGAACCAGGAAGAAAAAGAAAACATGAACAGCCTAATCACAAGTTATGAACTTGAAACTGTGATTAAAAATCTTCCAACAAACAAAAGTCCAGGAGCAGATGGCTTCACTGGTGAATTCTATCAAACATTTAGAAAACAACTAACACCCATCCTTCTCAAACTCTTCCAAAAAATTGCAGAGGAAGGAGCACTCCCAAACTCATTCTATGAGGCCACCATCACCCTGACACCAAAATCAGACAAAGATACTACAAAAAAGAAAATTACAGAACAATATCACTGATGAATACAGATGCAAAAATCCTCAACAAAATACTAGCAAACAGAATCCAGCAATGCAGTAAAAGGATCATACAGCATGATCAAGTGGGATTTATTGCAGGGATTCAAGGATTCTTCAATATATGCAAATCAATCCATGTGATACGCCATGTTAACAAATTGAAGAATAAAAACCATTTGATCATCTCAATAGATGCAGAAAATGCTTTTGACAAAATTCAACACTGATTTATGATAAAAACTCTCCAGAAAGTGAGTATGGGGGAACCTACCTCGACGTAATAAAGGCCATATATGACAAACCCACAGCAAACATCATTCTCAATGGTGAAAAACTGAAAGCATTTCCTCTAAGATCAGGAACAAGACAAGGATGTGCACTCTCACCACTATTATTCAACATAACTTTGGAAATCCTAGCCATGGCAATCAGAGAAGAAAAAGAAATAAAAGGAATCCAAATCAGAAAAGAAGAGGTAAAACTGTCACTGTTTGCAGATGACATGATACTATACATAGAGAATCCTAAAGAAGCCACCAGAAAACTACTAGAGCTAATCAATTGAATTTGGGAAAGTTGCAGGATACAAAATTAATGCACAGAAATCTCTGGCATTCCTATACAGTAATGATGAAAAATCTGAAAGTGAAATCAAGAAAACACTCCCATTTACCATCGCAACAAAAAGAATAAAATATCTAGGAATAAACCTACCTAGGGAGACAAAAGACCTGTATGCAGAAAACTATAAGACACTGATGAAAGAAATTAAAGATAATACAGATGGAGAGATATACCATGGTCTTGGATTGGAAGAATCAATATTGTGAAAATGAAAAGCGGCAAGGGAAAAATGACAAATAACATACAAGGGAACTCCCATAAGCTTAACAGCTGATTTCTCAGCAGAAACTCTACAAGCCAGAAGGAAGTGGCATGATATACTTAAAGTGATGAAAGGGAAGAACCTACAACCAAGATTACTCTACCCGGCAAGGATCTCATTCAGATTCGATGGAGAAATAAAAAGCCTTACAGATAAGCAAAAGCTAAGAGAATTCAGCATCACCAAACCAGCACCACCAAACCAGCTCCACCCAAAGCAATCTACAGATTCAATGCAATCCCTATCAAATTACCAATGGCATTTTTTACAGAACTAGAACAAAAATTACTAATTTGTATGGAGACACAAAAGACCCAGATAATCAAAGCAATCTTGTGGGAAAAACGGAGCTGGAGGAATCAGACTCCCTGACTTCAGACTATACTACAAAGCTACAGTAATCAAGACAATATGGTACTGGCACAAAAAGAGAAACATAGATAAATGGAACAAGATAGAAAGCCCAGAGGTAAACCCACGCACCTATGGTCAACTAATCTATGACAAAGGAGGCAAGGATATACAATGGAGAAGAGACAGCCTCTTCAATAAGTGGTGCTGGGAAAACTGGACAGCTACATGTAAAAGAATGAAATTAGAACACTCCCTAACACCATACACAAAAATAAACTCAAAATGGATTAGAGACCTAAATGTAAGACCATACACTATAAAACTCTTAGAGGAAAACTTAGGAAGAACACTCTTTGGCATAAATCACAGCAAGATCTTTTTTGATCCACCTCCTAAAGTAATGGAAATAAAAACAAAAATAAACAAATGGGACCTAATGAAGCTTAAAAGCTTTGCACAGCAAAGGAAACCATAAACAAGATGAAAAGACAACTCTCAGAATGGGAGAAAATATTTGCAAATGAATCAATGGACAAAGGATTAATCTCCAAAATATATAAACAGCTCACACAGTTCAATATTAAAAAAAACAAACAACCCAATCCAAAAATGGGCAGAAGACCTAAACAGACATTTCTCCAAAGAAGATATACAGATGGCCAAGAAGCACATGAAAAGCTTCTCAGCATCACTAATTATTAGAGAAATGCAAATCAAAACTACAATGAGGTATCACCTCACACCAGTTAAAATGGCCATCATCAGAAAATCTACAAACAACAAATGATGGAGAGGGTGTAGAGAAAAGGGAACCCTCTTGCACTGTTGGTGGGAATGTAAGTTGATACAACCACTATGGAGAACAGTATGGAGTTTCTTAAAAAACTAAAAATAGAATTACCATATGACCCAGCAATCCCACTACTGGGCATATACCCAGAGAAAACCATACTTCAAAAAGACACATGCACCCCAATGTTCGTTGCAGCACTATTTACAGTAGCCAGGTCGTGGAAGCAACCTAAATGCCGACAGACCAATAGATAAAGAAGATGTGGTACATATATACAACGGAATATTACTCAGCCATAAAAAGGAACAAACTTGGGTCATTTGTTGAGACGTGGATGGATCTAGAGACTGTCATACAGAGTGAAGTAAGTGAGAAAGAGAAAAACAAATATTGTATATTAACGCATATATGTGGAACCTAGAAAAATGGTACAGATGAACCGGTTTGCAGGGGAGAAATTGAGACATAGATGTAGAGAACAAACGTATGGACACCAAGCGGGGAAAGCAGCAGGGGGCCGGGGGTGGTGGTGTGATGAATTGGGTGATTGGGATTGACATGTATACACTGATGTGTATAAAATTCATGACTAATGAGAACCTGCTGTATAAAAAAATAAATAAAATAAAATTCAAAAATTCAAAAAAAAAAAAAGTGACAGAGACACTAAGTAAAAAAAAAAAAAAAAGAAAGAGCATCTGCTTCCAAACAGTAACACCTAAAGCCCTCTCTGAGGCCTAAAATCCTTAGAGCAGTGAAAGGTCTTTGGGAAATTCCTGCCCTGGATGGTGGGAGGCTATAAGCATGGGGATCTTGGGAGACTTTCAAGTGGGAGAAAGAAAGGAAGCCTAGTTCAGTCTTCTCTTGGCTTGAAAAAATAAAGGCATGGCCCCGTAATTAATTAGGTGCATTCTAAGAGAGATGAGCATCATTATTTAAAATTAATTTTACATTACTGTATTGTCCCTAAAGTATGTGTCATACCTGTGTTCCATGGGGCAGGTGATGGAGGACGTGGTGTGTAGCCAAAGTGGAGAGCATCTCAGGCAGATGTCCACCTGCAGGGCCAGTTCTACTGGGCAAGTCTCCTTGACAGGAGTGCAGCTCCAGGGGATGAGTCAGGGGTTCTATTAGACCTGAGGTACAAGTAGGTTTACGGTCTCAGGAATAGAAGTGGGGCTCTGTGAGAACTGGTGGGGCTGAAGAGCCGGTGCAGCAAAGGGGAAGGAGGACCTCAGTGAGCAGGGCTGCTCACAGGCTGTTTTCTCTGACCACTGCGTGTCCCTGCCTGGCTTCATCTGCTCCAGATGCAGAAGCACCTTGTTCTTGGGGGAGGATCATGGTGAGACCCACCTTCACAGCCTTCCAGCCTTGCAACCCCAGGAGACAGTAATCACTGCTCCTGGCATCTGTACATTAATCCTGGGAAACAGACTCTACTGGGGTCATGTGCTTTTTTTCCATAATCATTTTTTTAAAATTGAAGAATAGCTAATTTACAATGTTGTGCTAGCTTCAGGTGCACAGCAAAGTGATTCAGCTATATATCTGTTCTTTTTCAGATTCTTTTCCATTATAGGTTATTATAAGACATGGATATAGTTCCCTGTGCTATACAGTAGGTCCTTATTGTTTATTTTATATATAGTAGTGTGTATATGTTAATCCCAAACTCTCTCCCTATGCCACTCTCCCCTCTGGTAACTGTATGTTTGTTTTCTACACCTGTGAGTCTATTTGTTTCATAAATAAGTTCATTTGCATCACTTTTTTTTAGATTCCACATGTAAGTGATATCATATGATATTTGTCTTTCTCTGTCTCACTTACTTCACTTAGTATGATAATTTCTAGGTCCATCCATGTTGCTGCAAATGGCATTATTTCATTCTTTTTTATGACTAATATTCCGTTGTGTATGTGTGTGTGTGTGTATATCGCATCTTTATCCTTTTATCTGTCGATGGACATTTAGGTCGCTTCCACATCTTGGCTATTGTGAATAGTGCTGCTGTGAACATTGGGGTGCATGTATTGCACCCCAGTTACTGACCTCATAATTGCTGCTGTGGTCCTAGGGCCTAAGCCCCCTCTGTATCCAGGGGTGAGGAGTGGAAATGTGTCAGCAGCTGCCACGGCCCCATGTGACTTCATGCCAGCATAGCAGCTCTGTGTCCCTCAATTCACTTCAGTTCATTCAGGGAGGGAAGAGATTCAGCCAAAATTTTGAGTTGGTTTCGTGCGAACTTAAGAGAAAACAAGAGTACCTGACAGGTGATATAGGAGGTCTGAGCTGTATTGACTCAGACTAAACTGCTCTTAGAGGCCCAGAGGCAACAGATGGAAACAACCCTTCCTTGAGGGCTCCCAAGGAATTTCCAGGAACCTTGTGTTAGGATTTCCCAGAAACCCTTGTCTCCTCCTTTGGTCACCTGGCTTCCCTGTAAGACTACTGGGTTCCAGTGAGTGGCCTGAGGCAGGAAGAGGGGGCTCCAGTGTCTGACATTTGCTTTAATATTGAATTTTTTGTCGTCACTAGAAAGTTTAGAAAACGAATGTACCATCTGTTATTTCCCGTTAGAAAATCCCAGGGAAAGGCTGCTTGAACCATGTTATGTAAGTCCCTAGTCCTGGATTAGTCTCCTGTGTTTGGACCTCTGTGACCAGCCAGATGTGGCCCTTGTGGCCCTGGACCATCGCTGTGGCCGGGGATTTGGGATCAGAAGAAAGACGGCAGCTTCCATTAGAACCACGTGATTGGGAGGAGTGTTTCCCAGAGGGGCAGACAAGTGGACAGTACCCTCTGCTGACTGAGCCAGAAGTGGTGGCAGAAAAAGCTGAGGGTCTCCCCTCATTTTGTGGTGCACATAGATGTTTGCAGGGTTGTTATTATTTTACTCCAAAGCCCTCAGCAATCCTAGTAAAAAATGATGCTGACTCATGTCTAGTGGTCATTTTGATGATTTCAATGGAATTTACTAGTAGGCAACCTAAAAGCCAGTGCGGTGCCTGCAGGGGGTAGGCTCTTAATGAATGTGGATTAGATAACCTAGAGGGTAGGTAATCCAAACTGAGTCATGGCCCTGCCATACTGATGTGATTCTCTTCCATTTCTACACACTGAGTAGGAATATCCCCAAATTAAGTTTTAATTGTTTGTGCAAATGAAAAGAAAAAAAACCCTCTCATTTAAAATTTTACAAAGGATATTATATTAGGCAGGATTTTACAGGGAAACAGAATCAATAGTTGGATGTGTGTATGTGTGTGTGTGTATAAAGGGAGAAAGAGAGAGCGAGAGAGATTTACTTTATATTAAGGAATTGGCTCATGAGATTACAGGGGCTGACACGTCCAAATTCTACAGGGCAGGCCTGAAGCTGGAGACCCAGGGAAAGGGAAGATGGTGCAGCTGAAGTCTGAAGGACATTTGGAGGCAGAATTCCTTTCTCTTCAGGGGACCTCAGTCTTTTCCCTTAAGACCTTCAACTGATTGGACAAGGCCCACCCACATTATGGAGGGTCATCTGCTTTACTCAAAGTCCACTGATTTAAATGTTAATCACATCTAAAAAAATACCTTTGCAGCAACGTCTAGACTTGTGCTTGACCAAAAACTGGGCACCGTGGCACAGCCAAATTGGCACATAAAATTGGCCATGATGAATATTAAAGATGGATTTCAGTAAAATGGAATATTTTACACTGTTTTCATCTTAAAAATGTCTTTCCTTGTTTGAATTAGTTTGAAGGTAACTCAGGTAGTTTTTGCCTTCACATGAAAACTGTGGTTCTTGTATTTTACACATAAGCCTTAAGCTTTATTATTAAAAGACATAACTGGGATGAAAAGATTACAATTTACATAATACAGAATACTAGATTTTTTTTTAAATCATGTGCCTTTATATGAAGAATTTCTAAAAAGGCTTTGCTTAAGGAGAACACTGTTATTATAGCAGGAAAGATAGCAACCACTGTAATTAAGAGTGGAAACATTTCTACAGGGCCAACATTTACTTCTATATCTACATATTAACTTTCAAAAACCTCTTTTAGTTTCCTAACATTTATAGGTAATTAATTTTAAGCCAGAAATAAATTTGAGCTTTTACAACTAAACAGGACAAAGAGCATTGATGGTTCAAATGTTGGGATATAAGGTCGATGCATTCATTCTTCCATGACTCCATTCTTCCATACATTCATCTTTCAACTATTTACTGAGGACCTAGTGTATTCTGGGCATGATACTAAGTACTGGGTAAGCAAAATGGATAAGAGAGAGGCACAACCTTCTTGGGCTTATACTCTAATGGGGGTAAAAAGATATAAAAATAACTGTTCTATGTGTGATAAGAAATATGGAGCTGATGCTTTAGGGTCACACTGAGAAGGAGTCTAAGAATAGATACATTTAACTGAGCACTTACTGTGTGAAGTGGTTTACATATGTCATTTACTCCTCACAGTAACCCTGTGATGTAGGTACTATAATCATCAGCATCCTCACCTTACAGGTGAGACAACTGGGGCACAGAGGGTTGGAATCTTGCCCAAGATCTCACAACTAGGTAGTGCCGGAGCCTCCCCCTCCAAGAACCTGATCCTGCTGGAAGAAAGGAGGTGATATGGTGTGCTGCACCCAGAGGGACACGGTAGGAGGCTACTGCAATAGTTCAGAGGGAGTAGAGGAAGGCTGAATGAAGGTGGTGGGCAGAGCACAAGAAGAGGTGGGTGTGGTCATAGGGCCAACCCTATATGGCAGATTGGCTGAGGGGCAGGAGGAGGCAGAGCCTAGCACGACTTGGGTTTACGGTCGGTGTGGTTCTGTTACTGAATCGGATTGGTGCACAGGAGGCCAGGGAGGTCTAGTGGGAAAGCTGGCAAGTGTCAGCTATAAAATAAACCTCGTGCAGTTGATGGAAACATCCAGAATAGCTGTATGCTTTGAAATCCCTGTACACTTTGAAATCTCTGAGAAGTATTTCTACTCTGTCCCTCTGCAGCTGTGCTCAGGCCGGGAACCATGGCGCTGCCCCAGCTCGGCCTTCTCTGCCAGCCGTGGTCTGGGGTTGGGGGGACCCGTGAATTTCCCTCAGGTTTTCTGCAGACTTCACACAAAGAGGGAGCCCAGCACAGCTACAGATGGGTTTTGAAAGCCAGCATCCAGGAGGGAGAGCAGGAGTCTGACATGGTCCCTGGGGCACTGAGCAGGGGACAGGGGGCATAGGGCACAGGAGAAGGGGTAGGGGAAATGACTGCTCCCTCCAGCTTCACTCACCAGGAGCCAAGCCCCAGGCCAAGAGCTTCATCCAGATGGAAACTCAAAAAGTCAGGAATTTACCTGATTCACTGGCAAATACTAACTTTATGCCAGTTTACATGTTCCATGTTAATTAGCTTTCCTAATCACAGAGTGCCCTAGAGTGCTTGGAAGTTATTGTGTCTAGGGGAAAGAATATTTACTAGTTCTGGGTAAGAGGTATTCCTAAACTCATCACTTAGTGAACAAAGTGGGGGTATTCATCAGCTTATGAACAGTGACCTTCAGAGCAGGAACCAGCAGCAAGGTAATGCAATTATGCAATGAATTGTGAATACATCCAGTTCAATCAGACTTAAATGGCTTCTAGCCCATGTTTTCTAAAGTTTGTAACTTACTCTTAGATCACGCTGATCTTTTCAATCATAGTGGCCTAATTGGTTGTTACCGTCTGAATTGGGTTTCCCTCCAAAATGTTGAGGTCCTAACCCCCAGTTTATGTGAAAGCAACCTTATTTTGAAGTAGGATCTTTGCAGATGATTGAGTTAAGATGAGGTCTTTGCGGCGGGTGCCCTTAATTCAATATGACTGGTGTCCTTTTAAAGAGGGATCTTTGGACACAGAGACAAGCACAGAGGGAAGACCATGGGGGCTGGAGGGTGGGGGGAGGAGATGACCATTTATAAGCTGAGGAGAGAGGCCTGCAACAGAACCTTCCCTCCTACCTCTCCAAAGGAACCAACCCTGCTGACATCTCGATTTCAGACTTCCTGGCTCTAGAACTATGAAACCTAAACTGTTGTTTAAGCCACCCAGTTTGTGGGGCATTGTTACGGCAGCCCTGGCAAACTAATATATGGCTTATCTCAAAATTTGAATTCCTAGAATCCATCATTCCTGTATCTGAGCTGCAAAGCTATAATGGCTGCAGGACTGGGACCATCAATTATTATAAAAGTGAAAGGAAGCCTATGGACCAGCTAGAGTTTACAGTCAGAGGCAAAAGAATGTACCTCTGCTGAGAGAAGTTGGATGGGATGGTGGGAGATGCAGGCAAAGTGGCATTTTTGTCACACCCTATGGTGGGATGGCCATGCAGCCAGGCTTTCTTCCCAGAGCTTGGTGTCCTGGGGTGTGCCCTCCACGGAGATCCTGCTAACAGCGATTTCCTACTCTGGCTGAGCATCAGAATCACTGGAGTTCTCATTCAAAATGCTGTTCCCAAGGCCCCATCATACCCACACAATCAGACCCCAGAGGTGGGGTTGGAGATGGGCAAGTAGATAGACACCCTCCTGGGAGGTGGCTACGGTGTGCACAGCAGGGGCCAACTTCTTACAGTGAACAAGGCTTAACCTTGCTTCTGTCAAAGAAATTGCAACTCAAAAGTAGTGAGCTCCAAGGAGCACCTCCATCTGCTGCAGTCTATTTTTGGAATTCCATGACTCTCTGTTAATTTGTTTAATAATTAATGTGGTATTTTACAAAACTGGCATGGCTCCTTTTCTCTCCAATTATGAAACACTGCTATTCCCTGTGCCTCCCTTCATTCTTTACTGAGCCAATTAACATAATGTATTCAATATGAATCTAGATGGCAATGGAAGAGATCACATCGGTACACATGCTGTGTTTTAAAATAAAATTTACTTCAGCTTTAAGTAATGAGAAGAAACACTGTGATACCTTGAGACTAGTCATTTAACCGGAACAAATGTTCTCATGTCACATATTGGTTTTCTCTCTTCCTAAATAGCAGCCATGGTAACTAGAGCTGCATTGCCCTGGACAATATGAAGCTGAAGTTATAAAGCAGTACCTCCAAACTGATGTACATGTGGCAACGAGTGGGGAGAATTTGTTAAAACATTCAACAGTATTTTGGATCAAAATAAAGAAAATATTGGGTAAAGATGACAAAGACCAAAATAGGAAATTGTGTATTTCCAAGTAAGAT
Organism: Lipotes vexillifer; assembly: GCF_000442215.2. NCBI lineage: Eukaryota > Metazoa > Chordata > Mammalia > Artiodactyla > Lipotidae > Lipotes > Lipotes vexillifer. The sequence continues at coordinate 849,147 of NW_006790710.1, read as the reverse complement.
GAAGCATGATGCCCAAGAAGGAGATGGGAAAGGGGAGTCAAAAATTCAGATTTGTGGAGAGACCTTCAAGATGGCAGAAGAGTAAGACGTGGAGATCATCTTCCTCCCCACAAATACATCACAAATACATCTACATGTGGAACAACTCCTACAGAACACCTACTGAATGCAGGCAGAAGACCTCAGACTTCCCAAAAGGCAAGAAACTCCCCACATACTTGGCTGTGTGGCTGACACGGCCTTGGTGCTCTGGCTGGGTGTCAGGTCTGTGCCTCTGAGGTGGGAGAGCTGAGTTCAGGACATTGGTCCACCAGAGACCTCCCGGCTCCATGTAGTATCAAATGGCAAAAGCTCTCCCAGATATCTCCAACTCAATGTTAAGACCCAGCTCCACTCAATGACCAGCAAGCTCCAGTGCGGGACACCCTATACCAAACAAATAGCAAGACAGGAACACAACCCCACCCATTAGCAGAGAGGCTGCCTAAAATCATAATAAGGTCACAGACACCCCAAAACACACCACCAGATGCAGTCCTGCCCACCAGAAAGACAAGATCCAGCCTCATCCACCAGAACAGAGTCACTAGTCCCCTCCACCATGAAGCCTACACAACCCACTGAACCAACCTCACCCGCTGGGGACAGACACCGAAAACAATGGGAACTATGAACCTGCAGCCTGCGAAAAGGAGATCCCAAACACAGTAAGTTAAATAAAATGAGAAGACAGAGAAACACACAGCAGATGAAGAAGCAAGGTAAAAACGCACCAGACCAAACAAATGAAGAGGAAGTAGGTAGTCTACCTGAAAAAGAATTCAGAGTAATGATAGTAAAGATGATCCAAAATCTTTGAAATAGAATGGAGAAAATACAAGAAACGTTTAACAAGGACCTAGAAGAACTAAAGAGCAAACAAACGATGATGAACAACATGATAAATGAAATTAAAAATTCTTTAGAAGAAATCAGTAGCAGAATAACTGAGGCAGAAGAACGGATAAGTGACTTGGAAGATAAAATAGTGGAAATAACTACCACAGAGCAGAATAAAGAAAAAAGAATGAAAAGAATTGAAGACAGTCTCAAAGACCTCTGGGACAACATTAAATGCACCAACGTTTGAACTGTAGGGGTCCCAGAAGAAGAAGAGAAAAAGAAAGGGACTGAAAATATATTTGAAGAGATTATAGTTGAAAACTTCCCTAATATGGGAAAGGAAATAGTCAATCAAGTCCAGGAAGTATAGAGAGTCCCAAAGCAGATAAATCCAAGAAGAAACATGACAAGACACATATTAATCAAACTATAAAAAATTAAACACAAAGAAAACGTATTAAAAGCAGCAAGGGAAAAACAACAAATAACATACAAGGGAATCCCCATAAGGTTAACAGCTGACCTTTCAGCAGAAACTCTGCAAGCCAGAAGGGACTGGGAGGACATATTTAAAGTGATGAAAAGGAAAAATGTACAACCAAGATTACTCTACCCAGCCAGGATCTCATTCAGATTTGATAGAGAAATTAAAACCTTTACAGACAAACAAAAGCTAAGAGAATTCAGCACCACCAAACCAGCTTTACAACAAATGCTAATGGAACTTCTCTAAGCAGGAAACACAAGAGAAGGAAAAGACCTACAATAACAAACCCAAAACAATTAAGAAAACGGTAATAGGAACATACATATCAATAACTGCCTTAAATGTAAATGGATTAAATACTCCAACCAAAAGACATAGACTGGCTGAATGGATACAAAAACAAGACCCGCATATATGCTGTCTACAAGAGACCCACTTCAGACCTAGGGACACATACAGACTGAAAGTGAGGGGATGGAAGAAGATATTCCATGCAACTGGAAATCAAAAGAAAGCTGGAGTAGCAATTCTCATATCAGACAAAATGACTTTAAAATAAAGACTATTACAAGAGACAAAGAAGGACACTACATAATGATCAAGGGATCGATCCAAGAAGAAGATATAACAATTGTAAATATTTATGCACCCAACATAGGAGCACCTCAATACATAAGGCAAATGCTAACAGCCATAAAAGGGGAAACTGACAGTCACACAATCATAGTATGGGACTTTAACACCCCACTTTCACCAAATGGACAGATCATCCAAAATGAAAATAAATAAGGAAACACAAGCTTTATTTATTTTTAAAAATAAATTAATTAATTTATTTATTTTTGGCTGTGCTGTGTGTTTGTTGCTGCGCGCTGGCTTTCTCTAGTGTGGTGAATGGGGTCTCCTTTTTGTAGCGGTGCACAGGATTCTCACTGTGGTGACTTCTCTTTGTTGCAGAGCACAGGCCCTAGATTGCATGGGCTTCAGTAGTTGTGGCTCATGGGCTCTAGAGCACAGGCTCAGTAGTTGTGGTGCACAGATTTAGTTGCTCCGCAGCATGTGGGATCTTCCCGGACCAGGGCTCGAACCTGTGTCTGCTGAATTGGCAGGCAGATTCTTAACCACTGCGCCACCAGGGAAGTCCCAAAGCACAAGCTTTCAATGATACATTAAACAAGATGGACTTAATCGATGTTTATAGGACAGTCCATCCAAAAACAACACAATACTCTTTCTTCTCAAGTGCTCATGGAACATTCTCCAGGATAGATCATATCTTGGGGTCACAAATCAAGCCTTGGTAAATTTAAGAAATTTGAAATCATATCAAGTATCTTTTCCAACCACAATGCTATGAGACTAGATATCAATTACAGGAAAAGATCTGTAGAAAATACAAACACATGGAGGCTAAACAATACACTACTTAAAAAGCAAGAGATCACTGAAGAAATCAAAGAGGAAATCAAAAAATACCTAGAAACAAATGACAATGAAAACACGACGACCCAAAACCTATGGGATGCAGCAAAAGCAGTTCTAAGAAGGAAGTTTATAGCAATGCAATCCTACATGAAGAAACAAAAAGCATCTCAAATACACAACCTAACCTTATACCTAAAGCAAATAGAGAAAGAAGAACAAAAAAACCCCAACATTAGCAGAAGGAATGAAATCATAAGAATCAGATCAGAAATAAATGAAAAAGAAATGAAGGAAATGATAGCAAATATCTGTAAAACTAAAAGCTGGTTCTTTGAGAAGATAAACAAAATTGATAAACCATTAGCCAGAGTCATCAAGAAAAAAAGGGAGAGGACTCAAATCAATAGAATTAGAAATGAAAAAAGAGAAGTAACAAGTGACACTACAGAAATACAAAGGATCATGAGGGATTACTACAAGCAACTATATGCCAATAAAATGGACAACCTGGAAGAAATGGACAAATTCTTAGAAAAGCACAACATTCTGAGACTGAACCAGTAAGAAATAGAAAATATAAACAGACCAAACACAAGCACTGAAATTGACACTGTGATTAAAACTCTTCCAACAAACAAAAGCCCAGGACCAGATGGCTTCACAGGCGAATTCTATCAAACATTTAGAGAAGAGCTAACACCTCTCCTCAAACTCTTCCAAAATATAGCAGAGGGAGGAACACTCCCAAACTCATTCTATGAGACCACCATCACCCTGACATCAAAACCAGGCAAAGATGTCACAAAGAAAGAAAACTACAGGCCAATATCACTGATGAGCATAGACGCAAAAATCCTCAATAAAATATAGCAAACAGAATCCAACAGCACATTAAAAGGATCATACACCATGATCAAGTGGGGTTTATCCCAGGAATGCAAGGATTCTTCAATATACACAAATCAGTCAATGTGATACACCATATTAATAAGTTGAAGCATAAAAACCATGTGATCATCTCAATAGATGCAGAAAAAGCTTTTGACAAAATTCAGCACCCATTTATGATAAAAACCCTCCAGAAAGTAGGCATAGAGGGAACTTACCTCAACATAATTAAGGCCATATCTGACAAACCCATAGCCAACATCGTTCTCAATGGTGAAAAACTGAAACAGTTTTCAGTAAGATCAGGAACAAGACAAGGTTGCCCACTCTCACCACTCTTATTCAACATAGTTTTGGACGTTTTAGCCACAGCAATCAGAGAAAAAAAAGAAATAAAAGGAATCCAAATCAGAAAAGAAGAAGTAAAGCTGTCATTGTTTGCAGATGACATGATACTATACATAGAGAATCCTAAAGATGCTACCAGAAAACTACTAGAGCTAATCAATGAATTTGTTAGAGTAGCAGGATACAAAATTAACACACAGAAATCTCTTGCATTCCTATACACTAATGATGAAAAATCTGAAAGAGAAATTTTAAACTCCCATTTACCATTGCAACAAAAAGAATAAAATACCTAAGAATAAACCTACCTAAGGAGACAAAAGACCTGTATGCAGAAAACTATAAGACACTGATGAAAGAAATTAAAGATGATACAAACAGATGGAGAGAAATACCATGTTTTTGGATTGGAAGAAACAACATTGTGAAAATGACTATACTACCCAAAGCAATCTACAGATTCAATGCAATCCTTATTAAACTACCAAAGGCATTTTTCATAGAACTAGAACAAAATATTGCACAATTTGTATGGAAACACAAAAGATCCCGAATAGCCAAAGCAATCTTGAGGAAGAAAAACAGAGCTGGAGGAATCAGTCTCCTGGACTTCAGACTATACTACAAAGCAACAGTAATCAAGACAGTATGGTACTGACACAAAAACAGATATATAGATCAATGGAACAGGATAGAAAGCCTAGAGATAAACCCATGCACATATGATCACCTTATTTTTCATAAAGGAGGCAAGAATATACAATGGAGAAAAGACAGCCTCCTCAATAAGTGGTGCTGGGAAAACTGGATAGCTACATGTAAAAGAATGAAATTAGAACACTCCCTAACACCATACACAGAAATAAGCTCAAAATGGATTAAAGACCTAAATGTAAGGCCAGACACTATAAAACTCTTAGAGGAAAACATAGGCAGAACACTCTATGACATAAATCACAGCAAGATCCTTTTTGCCCCACCTCCTAGAGAAATGGAAATAAAAACAAAAATAAACAAATGGGATGTAATGAAACTTAAAATCTTTTGCTCAGCAAAGGAAACCATAAACAAGATGAAGAAACAACCCTCAGAATGGGAGAAAATATTTGCAAATGAAGCAACTGACAAAGGAAATTTACAAGCAGCTCATGCAGCTCACTATCAAAAAAACAACTCAATCCAAAAATGGGCAGAAGACCTAAACAGACATTTCTCCAAAGAAGATATACAGATTTCCAACAAGCACATGATAGAATGCTCAACATCACTAATCATTAGAGAAATACACATCAGAACTACAATGAGGTATCACCTCACACCAGTCAGAATGGCCATCTTTAAAAAATTTACAAACAGTAAATGCTGGTGTGGGTGTGAAGAAAAGAGTACCCTCCTGCACTGTTGGTGGGAATGTAAATTGATACAGCCACTGTGGAGGACAGTATGGATGTTCTTTAAAAAACTAAAAATAGAACTACCATAGGACCCAGCAATCCCGCTACTGGGCATATACCCTGAGAAAACTATATTTCAAAAAGAGTCATGTACCACAATGTTCATTGCAGCTCTATTTACAATAGCCAGGACATGGAAGCAACCTAAGTGTCCATCGACAGATGAATGGATAAAGAAGATATGGCATATATATACAATGGAATATTACGCAGACATAAAAAGAAACGAAACTGAGTTATTTGTAGTGAGGTGGATGGACTCTGTCATACAGAGTGAAGTAAGTCAGAAAGAGAAAAACAAATACCGTATGCTAACACATATATATGGAATCTAAAACCAAAAAAAAAAAAAATTGGCTATGAAGAACCTAGGGGCAGGACAGGAATAAAGATGCAGACGTAAAGAATGGACTTGAGGACACGGGGAGGAGGAAGGGTAAGCTGGGATGAAGTGAGAGAGTGGCATGGACATATATACACTACCAAATGTAAAATAGATAGCTAGTGGGAAGCAGCTGCATAGCACAGGGAGGTCAGCTCAGTGCTTTGTCACCATCTAGGGGGCGGGATAGGGAGTGTGGGAGGGAGACACAAGAGGGAAGGGATAGGGGGATATTTGTATACATATAGCTGATTCACTTTGTTATAAAACAGAAACTAACACACCATTGTAAAGCAATTATATTCCAATAAAGATGTTTAAAAAAAAATGTTACACCAAAAAAAAAAAAGAAAAAATTCAGGTTTGCCTCCCAATTCCAGCCAAAGTGCAAATTAACTTTATCACATTTTACCATTTATAAAAATTAGAATTGGAAGGGTTAAACAAGAGAATGTTTGTGATGTTGTGTAGCGTAAGACTGTCTCAGAGTAATTGGTATTGAATTTCAGTTTCTTTTATAATTAAAAAGCATAAGCAGTTCTTACAAGGGTAGTACCTGTTTGGCGAAATTACTGAGTGATCCTTCATGAAAATCATATATGGTGTGTATTGACAATCTTCCAGAAATGTGCTGACAGTTGCTGACGCCCAGACTTTCATCCTTAGTTGTGGTCTGTGCACCACCAGCCCTGACATGACCTGGGAGCAGGAAGAGATGCGGAAGATCTGGTCTACCTGCAGATACACTGGAACAGAACTAGCATTTTAACAAAGTTTCCAGGTGCATTATATGCACATTAGAGCTAAGAAGCTCTGTCCTTGACTACTGGATGGCGGAGGGATTAAGGAGGATTTCGTTGGCTTATAGAAAAATAGAAGTATTCCTTAGAATATAATAAATATATATGTATGTATAACAGAACATAATGAAACATAACATACATATTCTACTAATTTCGAATTTGGTTAAGCACTCATCCTTTAAAAAGCAAATGGACAATTCTCAGGAAATGGCAGCACAATTTTTGAGATCTTTCTGAATCCCACATATAAACAGACATCTGGAAAGCAAAATTAAAGTGGATAGACAAGGTTTACAGCAAAGCTAGGTAATGCGGTATTCCAATACTCTCCAAAATTCAGTCAACGAGAACGTATTACCAACAGCTACAAGGTCTAGGTATTATCAGTGTCTGTGTGGGTGAAGCAGATTGGAGGAACAGGATGTCAAATGACCTTCGCAAAGGAGAACCCACTAAATAGCCAACAAGTGTTCGCTGGAAAGCATGGCAGGACAATGTGAGAAGAGTAGATTAAACTCTACTAAGGAAAAAAGAATTTTCCCCTGCTGCAAGAGTGGATAAATGCCCAGAGCCCTCAGTGGGGTCAGATTGTAATTATCAGTCTGGGCTCCCCTGAATGCCAGAAATGGAGCAGCCAGAGCTCCCTTTCAGTATAGGAACCTCACTGAGGAGAAACTACCTGAGCAGAATCAAAATTGAGCAGGATAAGGACACAGGGATGAAGGGGAAAGTTCATTTAGATAAAAATAGGAGAGGGAAACGAAGCCAGAAGAACCTCAGAAAGCAGCTCCATCCATATATATATACACACACATGCACACACAGTGTATGACCCTAACAAGTCTTAAAATGCAGGATAAACAAATTCACACAAAGATGAGCAGGAGAAAAGCATAAGGTCAAATTCCATACAAAGTCACTGTAAGAAAAATAAGAGATTAAGAAGCAGAATAACATCCTTGTATACTGGAACAACAATGCTCAAAATAGGGCTTCCCTGGTGGCGTAGTGGTTGAGAGTCTGCCTGCCGATGCAGGGGACACGGTTCCATGCCCCGGTCCGGGAAGATCCCACATGCCATGGAGTGGCTGGGCCCGTGAGCCATGGCCGCTGAGCCTGCACGTCAGGAACCTGTGCTCCTCAACGGGAGAGGCCACAACAGTGAGAGGCCCCCGTACCAAAGCTCAAAATGAACAGATCAGAATTGCAACATGCTTTTTCAGAATGAGCTCAGAGATACTAAGAAAAGGATACAAGATATAAGTGAGAAAAACTCAGAATGAGGTGACATAATTTAAGAAGGAATTGAAATAAGAAGGAGAATCATTTTGTTATGAAGATAAAATTGGAAGGAAAACAAGAACAAATGAATACAACAAACAGTGGCTTCAGAGAAATGGGAAGTGGAAAGTGGAAAATGTTTTAACTCATAAAGGAATGAAGGAGGTAGAAAGTATTGGAGAGAAAGTGGCCAATATTGAAGACAGGCAAAGAGGATCTAAAGTATGGGTAACAGGAGTCTACGGAGAGGACGACCAGAACTTAGTATCAACGATTCCCCCTCAAGAAAGTTTTCTTGAAGTTAAAAAATATATACTTGAAACGATGTGTTAGAAAAACTCTCTGTGGGCTGAGAATATCAATACAGAAAAACCAACACCAAGACTTGCTAATAAAATTATTGGATTTTTAAAGAAAGGAAAAAAGAAACTCTCTGGGCAACCAGGCAAAGGGAGGACTTCATATAGAAGGGAAAGAAAATTCTATTTTTGTTAGAATTTTTTACTATATTGCTTTGTGCTCAAAGAAAATGGAGTGATGTATTTAATATACTCAAGGAAAGCAATGAAAATACAGGATTTTATATCCAATAAACTGGCTGTCAAATATAAAGGGCACAATAAACTGTTATGAAAAAGGACGATGGCTCCTACAAGCCCTTTCCAAGAAGACCACCGAAGAATGACTTTCAAACCACCAGAATGACCGTCGTAGGACTGGTGGTGAGCATTGATCACCTCCATGCTTCTAGGACTAAGGCTGAGTGAAGGTTAAAAGGGAGGGCGTGTCGTATGGTGTGTAGGGCCTGTGTGGTCTGACGACTAAGATCCAGCACAACCATTGAAAAGCGGCGGGAGGTGGGGGACGTATCTCTGCTGTCTTAGCCATTATTGTTGGTGATGCTTGTGGTAGAGTCCTGAGATATGTGTATGAGAAGGAATAAAGCCTAGGGGTGATTATGGGATATTCTTTCATCCCCTGTGAGCACGGCAATGTGTGGGGATGCTGTGTAATGCAGGGACTTGGTGGGGAGCAGTGCTACCAAATTCTATGTCCTCACCCAGGAGGTGGTTACAAGATTTATTGTAAATAAATAAATAAAATAATAAATTGTAAATGGTTTAGTGGGGGTTCCTGCCTCTGGGTTTTATTCTACAGTGGAAGGTAAACAGGTGAGCCCAAAAAACAATAACAGCAACAAATGTTCCCTGAATGGTTAATCCTGCTAATATTCACGTGGGTGGGGATTATTTCAGTGAGGCAGGGGCACAGCGTGGTACAAACTGTTCCGAGACCATATCTCCGTTCTGCCTGAGTCCTTGCTCTTTGGGTGACCTTGCGCCTCTCCAAACAGCAGTTTTATCACAAGTGAAGTGTGTCCAACCACACTGATGCCTAATTCACAGGGATGCAGAGAGGCTCCGATGAGGAACTGAATGTGCGGGTTCTTTGTAAACTGCAAAACACTACAAATACTTGTTCCCATTAGATCCAGAATAGTGAGTTCCCCATAGCAATTATGTTTCTGACATTTTGCTCTGGCTGGTACAGTCCTCTCCCCAGCCCTCTCGTGAATATCTGATATATGGGACATGTATATTACCACTCTCAAAAGAGGCCAGCTGAACAGGTATTTAATAATGAGGCTCTGCCTTGGTATAAGCTTTAAGGGAGTTGAAACTCATGAAAACTAATGTTTCCTGGCCTGCTGTAACTACTGTATATAAACCACCAAATATTTATCAACTTTCCTCTTGGTCCCAAGCCCTGATCAAGTACCTGAGTCCATCGGTGGGAAAAAAAATTTCCCTACTCTTGGGGAGCTTATATTTTAGCAAGGGCAGAGAGATAACCCATTCAATACAGAAAGTATATAGAATATTTGAAGGCAGTAAGGATTATAGAAGAGAGAAAAAGTAGATCGGAGCTAAGAGGATTAGGAGAGCAAGGGTAGGGGTGTGGGCTGCAATTTTGTGTTGGGTGGACAGGTTGGCCTGACTGAAAGGTAGCATCTGAGAAGAGACATGAAGGAGGTGAGGGCCTGAGCCATGTGGCTATCTTGGGGAAGTGCATTCCAGGCAGAGGGAGCAACCAGTGCAAAGGCCCTGTGGCTGCACATGCCCTGCTTGTCCGAGAGACAGCGGGGCGGCCAGCAGGGATGGAGTGAAGTGAGTGTTGGGGAGACAGAGGAGATGAGGCCAGGAAGAAGTGGGTAAGATTGCCAAGGGCTTGCGAGGCTGTTGAAAGGGCTTAAAGACTTACTCCTGCTCTAAGGAAAGTGGGGAGCTGTGCAGGCTGAGGAGCAGGAGGGATTTAGGTTTTTAAAGGATCCCTCTGGATGCCATGGTGAGAGTACCTTAGGGGCCAGGGAAGAAGCAGGGGGACAGGTTTTGAGTAAGAGATGAAGACGGTGTGGATTACGATGGGTGTAGCTGAGGAGGGACAGGGTTGTCTGGGACTCCCTCTCAAGCCCTGAATGCAAGTAAAGGCATCTGAGGGGCCCTCAGGGCCACTGGGAGCAAGGACCGAGAAGAGATTGAGCAAAGTTAGGGTCTACACACACACACATTTTTGAATGAAGCTCCAGGAGAGCAGAGATTGGTTTCATTTTGTTCATGGCTGTATCCCCAGGCTCCAAAACACATAGCAGAGCACACAGTAGATGCTTAATAAATGTTTGTGGAATCATGGACATAATAAATGAACATCTTGCACAGTTTAAAAAAAAAAGCAAGTAAAGGCGTCTGGGGAGGCTGGGTCTTGCATCCCTGGCAAGGCTGTGGTTTTCTCTCCCATGGCTGTGGTCTTCTTGGCCTGTCACTCTCGAGCAGCAGTTATGGGTTTCCCCTCCAGGTCTGATGTGCACGGGAGATTTGCTTCTCAGTCGGGCTTTCTGAGTGAGACTGGTTCCCTGAATCATCTCACACCTCAAAGCGACGGAAGTTCCTTTTCTTTGAGCAGCTCTGCCTTTCCCATTCAGTAACTCCCTTCTTTCTCCCTCTCTGGATTTTCGTTTTGTCGTCAGAACAATGGGGCCGGTGTTCTTTGGAAAACTTTCAACTGGTTAGTTTGCTGATTCTGAACTTCATGTGCACAAATGTGTTCACACCCATGATAAATTCCTGTGCTATCCTGCACCTCTAATTCTTACAAGCCCCAGCAAGATAGTTAGCTAATTAGAGAAGACTTAATTGTAGCCACAGACGGTATTATTGTACTGTAATCCTTCCCCAACCACAAACTCTTCCAACGTTAAAAGCTGGTATTAGTGGATTTACTTCAGATTTTCACATCAAGCACATGGTAAACCCTGAGCCAATATCTAAATGGGCCCCCGTGAGACCTCGGGCTTCTATGAAACCTTCTACATTTGCCTGTCATTCCTTACACATTTTTCGACGTGCTTATTGTCTCAGGAGGATACGTCAGCATCTTCTTTTTGAGATGCACATTGACATTTGGTGTTTCTGTTTCACTTTTTCACTTTCATTGCCTGCTGACTCAGTCATGTAAAAGTTTTAAAATTATACATTTACTCGAGCCTCCCTGGTGGCGCAGCGGTTGAGAGTCCGCCTGCCGTTGCCAGAGAGAAGATGGACTTTTTCCTTTCTACTTCATTTCATCTCGATTATTTGGATTTTTAAAAAAATTTACAGTGAACATATATAGCCATTCTAGAATACAAAAAAAAAAAAAAAAAAATATATATATATATATATATATATATATATATATATATATATATATATACATACTTACTCAAGTTTGGATAAAGATGAAGTGTGATGTCTACACTCATGACTCAAATTAGGGGGTGGCAAAAGTTTCCCAAAGTTGTCAGGATTAGGGTTACTAAGTGAAAATATTGTCTTTAAAAACTAATTTTGCTGATTTTTTAAAAACAGTATGAGATTCATATGGTATATAGTTTCAAAGATGAGAAAGGTATTGGGTGAGGAGGACGTCTCCCTTTCAACCCAGCATCTTTCCCCAGATTTCTATACAATTTACAGAGACTAAGTATCAATATACACAAGCAACGCATAATGTAACTAGTGTCATGTTTCTTGGTGGGTCCTGCCCAAGGTGAGAGCTGCAGTGTTGCTTGGTACTTATTCGATGTCAGATGAGGACATAATTCATAAAATAAAGAGGAAAAAACACCCCAAGATGACACAAGGCCAGTTATTAAATGCTGTACGGAGCAGCGTTACAAAGTTACATTAATATTCATTATATTCAGAACGCTGTTTTAAGAAATTTTTGTCTTAGTGATAGTTTATAAAACAGTACAACAGGCTGAATGAAAACATTAGCACCTCAGGCGTCTTTTCTTCCCCAACTGATTTGGGAAAAATAAAATGTATCCTAATAGAAAAAGAATATATATGTGTGTATATATATGTATATATATATATTATATGTTATATATATATATATCAATACACACATATATTATATATATGTTCAATAAAAAGGTATCCAAATAACTAAATGAGAATAAAAAGAGGTATAATTTACAGAGTGCTTAATAGTTACCAGGCACTCTACCTGTGTTGCTGTATTTGAGCCCCACGGCTAACCTTCTGAGGCCAATTGTATGTAATTAACCCTGCTTTCTAGATGAGGAAGTGACCTCGGACAGAGAGGGTCACTGATAGCAAGTCTCCCAGCTGAGAATCGGGTGACCTGGGCTGGGAACTCCGGGCCTCTTCTCTATCACACCACGCTGCCTAGGAAGTGGTAGAAATTCTCTTCTGATGGAGCATACCCAATGTTTTGGAGGTCATACTGCACAAAGGCTACTTTCCTTTAAAGCAAGAAGACTCATTTTGTTTCAGACCTATGGCTGAGGAAAGAACGGCAGAGGCATTTTGCAAAGTGAGAGGACTGGGTGCTTTTGTTCTGAAGGATTATTTCCATTGCTCCTAAGGTTTTCACTTTCTCTTCTCACTTATTTCCATATTAGCACATGTCAAAATCAGTCTTGGGTGTTTGGAAAGTCAAACTGAATTCTTAACTCTCCAATGAGCCTATTTATTGACATTGGGGAGGGTGCTCATTGTAAGAATAAAATGGAGATAGAAGAGAACGTCAAGGTGATGGAGTTCTGGAATGGCCAAGAGCATCTGTCCCTCTCAGTTGGCAGTGGCCATGAGGGGAATAAGTTGCAGACATGAGGGATGCACATCCCTTAATACCTTAGGATGCTTCCTCCGTGCAAGGGCACTCTCCTACATACAAGGCTCAGCTGTCCAAATCAGAAAATCGACATTGGTACATTTACACCACCAAACCCTCCAGATCCTGACTAATGGCCCCAACAATTTCCTTCATGGGTCAGGAGTCAATCCAGGGTCACACACTGCATTGGGTGGTCATGCCTCTTCAGTTCCTGCATTCTGTTTCATCTTTTCCTGACCTTGACAATCTTGAAGTCCAGGCTCTTATTTGTACAATTCTCTCAGTTATGTTTGTCTCGAGTTACATCATGATTGGATTCGGGTGATGTGTTTTAGTCAGGGATCTCACAGAAATGATGCTGTGTCCTTCTCAGTGCCTCAAATCAGGAGGCACACATTGGCAGTGTGTACCATTACTGCGGATGTTAACGTTTCTTATCACCTGATTAAGATGATGTTTGTCAGGTTTCTCCGCTGTATAGTTAATTAAGATGTACGATGAATGTGTTGATTAAGTAACTAATAAATATCCTGTGGGGAGATACTTTGAGACTATAAATATTTTATTTCTCATCAGACTTTTTCCCTCCAGATTTAGCATCTGTTGATGCTTTTTGCCTGAATCAATTATTACTATCTTGGTTACCAAACAGTGATTTTCTAATTCTATGATTTCTTTTGGATTTGTTAGTTGGCATTCTGCTGGAAGAGAGAGCTTCTCTTGCTCTTTTACTAATGAATGAATTACTAATTAATATGTATAATAGATTCCTAGTTTACTCAAAGACTTTGAATCCATTACTATCATGTTTTTCTTTTGCTCAAACTGTTCCAGACTTGGCCAGTGGGAGCCCCCTCAAAGTGGCTCTTTTGCTCTTTTGACATGAACTAATCATTCCTTAAGCACTTCCCTATTTTTTGGCTCAATAAGATATTTCTGACTTATATTTTCCGGGCCACAATCCCAGAGTCAACCATTTTGAGTGGTTTTTCAGTTAATTACTGGGAGAGGTATGTTAAAATCTCCCACTATGATAGTGGATATTTTCTTTTTTTTTTTTTGTAGTTCTGGCAGTGTTTTTCTGTATTTTTAAGCTCTGTTAATAGGAACATCTGCCTAGTGAATTGTACTGGTAGCTTTATACAGAAACCTTATTTCCAGTAACACTTTTTTTGCCTTAAGGCTTAGTTTATCTGTTATCAATTACATATTCTAGTTTATTTTTTGTTTAATATTTTCCTGGTCTACCTTTTTTTTAACATTTTACTTTCAATCTTTTGGTAACCATACCATTTAGTGTGTCTCATAAAAAGAGGTAGCTGGCTTAAAAAAAAAACCTGACCTAAAAATATAATATGCCATTTTCTTTAAACCTGACGTATCCAACCCTATTTTCAAATTGTAGTAATTGATATAATTGGATTTACTTTTAACATCTTCATTTGTGCTTTCTATATATTTAGATTTTTCTGTTTTCCCCCTCCTTTCTTGCTCTGAATTTATCATTGAGTAGTTTTTCTTATTTCATTTCTCCCCCTCTACTAGTTTGTTAGTTATATACTTTATTTCTCTTCTATTTTGTTTACTTTAGAAATTAATTTTAACGTGAATATCTACTTTTTCAAAATCCTGACCATTATAAGGGCATTAGAACAGTTCAACTGCAATTATTCTCCTTCCAAATGACAAACTATGCATATGAGTTCTATCTTTGAAAAATTTTTAATCCCTGAAGAAATTATTATTCTTTTATGCAGTCAATTTTGTTTCGATTCATCTACATATTTGTCAGCATCTTTGTTTATATATTTTTTTTCATTTTGTACCATGTGAAATTACTTTCCTTCTGCCTGAAGTACATTTGTTATATTTTCCTCTAGTGAAGTTCTGATGGTAAAGTTTCTCAGTCTTTCATTATCTCAAAATGACCTTTATTGTCCTCATTCTTGAAGGCTATTGTTTTCTTTCCACAGGATATAAAATTTTATTTACTATTACTTTCTCCCAGTTTACTGAAGATATCATCCTACTGCCTTCTAGCTATTTTTTATTATTATTGCTGCTGGGAAATCTGTGGTCACTCCAATTTGTCATCCTTTTGAAAGCACTTGGCTTTTATTTCTTTGTCTTTGGTGAACAGAAAATTGCACTATGATTTGTTAGGTGTGGATTTCTTATCCATCCTGGTTTGGAACTCATTCAGCTATTATCTTTTCAAATATTGTAAATGTCTGTTCTTTTTCCTTTACAGAACTGTGCTTAACTGCATGCTCAATTTTTTTCACAACATCTTCTATGCTTCTTAACTTCTCTTTTCCAATTCTTAGTGTCTCTACTCTGGAGATTTCTTCCTGTCTATCTTTTAGCTCACTAATTCTCTCTTTAGCTGTGTCTAATTGAATTTTTAATTTGAATTATTATAATTTTACTTACATAAGTTCAGTTTTGCTTTCCAAATATCCTTGTTCATATTTTAGCCTCTTGTACCTAATTCATATCTTCAATTTTCTTTCATTTCCTTAAATTTATTAAACTACTAATTTTATCCACTATGTCAGATCATTCAGTGGCTGAAGTCTTTGCATGTCTGACTCAGCTGGTTGAGGATTCTGCTTTCTCTGGGTCATGTTGCCTTGTTTCTTTTTGTGTTTTGTGGTATTTGAAAGTGAGCTCCTTCCTTGGAACTTTATTTATTTTTAGGAGTTCCTTGAGACCTGGCAGATGGTGACTGCACCAGAACAGACTTGCACATGCTTCTGCAGATGCTGAAGAGGATTGCCAACTTCAAGTTATTTTAACCTTAATTCTCAGTTTAAGAGTTTTCGGACTATCCACATCCAGGTGGTGTGATTTCAGACTTCAAACTGTATGAGGGCTAGTTTATTATTACAAATTTTCTGGTTGGGTTTTTCCCCCGCTCTTCAACCAGCACCACTTTTGAGGACAATTTCCTATCAGTGCCCTTTGATGGGGGCAGATTTATTGTTGGTTTATCCATATATTTATGGGGTCCTTTTACGCACTTTTATGCACTGAGTGTAGATTCCTATTTAAGTTATCACCTTGAGAGGTTCCTGGGCTTTTTCTCTGGTTCACTACATTCTCTGAGGCCATGGGAACTGACGGTCTAGTTCACTTTGATTTTACTAGTGCCCTTAAATGCTGCTCTCATGCTCCAGCTACCTCTTAGAGTTGCCAATTTCTGTTGTGTTAGTTTTTCAGGGCTGCTGTAACATTACCACAAATCAAGCGGCTTATAACATCAAGAGTTTATTCTCTCACAGTTCTGGAGGCTAGAAGTCCAAAATCAAGGTGTCAATAGGGCCATGCTCCCTCAAAAGGCCCCAGGGTAGAATCCTCCCTTGCTTCTTCCTAGCTTCTGGGGTTTGACAGCAATCCCTTGGCATTCATTGGCTGTGATAGCACAACTACAATCTCTACCTCCCTCTTCACATGGCCATCTTCCCTCTGTGTCTGTGTCTCTCTGTGTCCAAATTTCCCTCTTCTTATAAGAACACCAGTCACTGGGTTAGGGCCCACTCTAATCCAGTATAACCTCATCTTAACTTGATTACATCTGCCTATTTCCTGATAAGCTCATATTCACGGGTTCTGGGTGGGCATGAAATTTTGGAGGACACTATTCAACCCAATCTATATGTCTTGTGTTTTTGTGATCCTACCAATGTATTAAAAATTATATCTAAATTATTTTATTCAGGACGCTGTCATTTATTTGTCTCAGCAGAAGAGTGGGAAATTCCAGTATTATTGGGTCATACTTCAGAAATAAATATCTTTGTGCTTTTCTTTATTTTTTGTTAAGATGGTAAGCACCAGGATGACAAGAACTGTGTCCATCCATTCTGCTTGGTGTTCTCAGGATCTATCAGAGCAGAGAGCAGGTATTCAATAAACATTGGTAGCATAAGTGAATGAATGTTTTAATAAGTGAGTTTCAAAAAATAACAACTGGATTACAGCATTTGGAACAAGAGTTATTTGAGAATGTCCTTCCCAACACTCCAGTTTGACACATGGGGCTGAATAGTTTTCCATGTTCCTTGAATTAAAAATTCTGCTGGCTCACAGTTTTCTTAGGTCCTCTGCTGTTGCTCCCTAACACTGCCCATATCCTCCTGATCTGCAGTTTCATCCCTGTAATGGCTGCACATTACACAAAGCTTCAAAAATGTCCCCCTTCTCCTCTTTTACCAGGAGGTATAGCTGTCATGCATTTTTGTGCCAAAATTGTGCTAAGTGTATTCACATTTTGTCCCATGTAATCTTCACAAGCCTATAAAGGTATTGATAATACCTATAAACAAGGTATTGATATAGGTATTGTTAATACCTATAAACAAGCCTATAAAGTAGGTATTATCATATATCATGGTCTTCATCATGACCTATCACCACTACTACCATCATCATCATTATTATTTTACTGATAAGGAAACTGAGCCTTAAGGGAGGATAAGTAACTTGCCTATGGTTAGGTGTTTAAACCAGGAATAGAGCCCTGGCAATGTAACTCCAAGAGAGGGCCTACATTCTTAATTTATATGTGGTACCTACTTGGTCACGTTTCCACTTTCTGAAGACTACACTCCTTCCTGCCCTCCCTCTGTTTCCTGAAAGGGTTGCCTACCTACCAGCTTAAATCTAAATTTTCCTCAATCACCCATTTATCAAGCACCTATTAGGTGGAAGCCAGTTCTGGTCACCCTTCCTTGTAGAACTAGGAAGGGGCATCATGGCCGCCCTCCTCTCTTGACCACTATTCCTCCTCCACACCCTCTTCTATTGCTCAGTGACTCATCTTCTGCTCAAGTCCACACGTATTCACTTCTCTTACCTCTTCCCCACTCCTTGGTATAATCCCCGGAACTCCAGTGTGCCTCTACTCTGGTCAAATAATTTAGCATCAATTTTACCGTATTGCTACACAGTGAAATTCTTACCTTCGACCTGGTGCATTTTCATTTTAATAATGGTTCTACATCTCGACCTCCTCCTCCCCCTCCCTCTCGCTCTGCTTCTTCTTCCCCTTCCATAACTTTGAGAACTTTGTTATCAGTGTCTCTACCATATCAAATTTAAACTCTTTGTCCTGAATTTAAGGCCATCACATTCTAGACTTCCATTATTCTGTATCTCTTCATTTCAGGACAAACTCTGGTTGTACCTACTGCTGGGCAATTCATGAACATGCTATGTACTTTGCTCCCTCCTTATGATTAGATTGTATGATTGAGCTAATTCACCAGCCTCCTGCCATTGTAGGTGAAGTCAGGTGTTAAACTCCCACTATAGCTTAAGATCCTCTGATAAGAAGCAGAGTCCTTGGGAAATATCTTGGCCCCCACCACAGGGATAGCTTCCTGACCAGTGAGTCCATTAGTAGGCCCCACCGGCCCTTCCTTAGATTCCACATTTTCTGCCACCATGTATACTCCATGAACATCCGTTTTCACCAACCCTGTTGCTGACACACACATAATTTCTCTCAGGATATACAATATACAAAGAATAAATAACAGGAGGGAACCAGAGAGTGAGGGAAAGGTGGAATCGCAACCGTCCTGATCTGGTGTGCCACCACGCAATGCAGATTTTCACCTTCTGTCAGACAACCAGCCTGGTGCACTCACTCAGGTTTATGAAAGTGAGAGCAATGACCAAGGACAACCTGCTTGGCAGTTCATGACACTCCTCACATTGACAATGACAATGAGTCCAATGGCAAGCCCAGTGGGTCTGACAGGTTGAGTACAGGCCAAGAGAGCAAGATTATGAACGCTCAAGATGAAGGATGTCGGGCTTTCGTGGTGGCGCAGTGGTTGAGAGTCTGCCTGCTAATGCAGGGGACACGGGTTCAAGCCCTGGTCTGGGAAGATCCCACATGCCGCGGAGCAACTAGGCCCGTGAGCCACAACTACTGAGCCTGTGCGTCTGGAGCCTGTGCTCTGCAACAAGAGAGGCCACGACAGTGAGAGGCCCGTGCACCATGATGAAGAGTGGTCCCTGCTTGCCACAACTAGAGAAAGCCCTTGCACAGAAACAAAGACCCAACACAGTCAAAAATAAAAATAAATAAATTAAAAGAAGCCTCAACATTTAAAAAAAAAATTAAAAAGATGAAGGATGTTGCTTGAGAAAGGAAGGTATTGAGTTCATGCCTAAGAGGCACAGGCTGAAGATGAGAAGCACGGAGACAAGTGTCTCCCAGCACCTCACTCAAATCCTTTCAATAAGAAGCCACAGTAGGAAGATAAGAAACTTCAAGACAAGTGCAATGAAATCATTAAGGTGAGTCAGTCTATTTGACAACAGGAGTTTCCAAAAAGAAAGATCTGGAGAGTATTTTGCCAACCCAAACTCACAAGTCTGTCTAGATGACAGGGCCATGCATGGGGGGATGCCCTAGGGCTTCTGAGGGGCCAAGCTCCTTGTGATGGTTCTGGATCCATCATTAAGACCAGTAAACACATATCCCACCCAGCTAATCAAACACATGAAGAACATAACTTATTGCCAAGTCTGCACAGTGGCAGTATTTTACTTGGGCATTCTGATACTTGGATGTCCATTCAGGAAAAGAAGTGAAAAATTTCCCACTATCAGGTCTGTAAAAAAGTGGAAAATAGAATTCCTGTTCCTGAGAATAAATATCTATTTAAAATCATCACCTTAGAAAAGGAAGGAAATCAGTCTCTCCATCTCCTGAACAAGCATCAACAAAGAGTCCTTATGCATTTGAAGGAGCCCCGAGTTAATAACCTACCTGGGGAAGACGCGAGACTTGCAGCCCTAGGAGCTAAGGCAAAAGTGTGGTTATATAATTCTCATTGCTAGATACCATTTCATCAGACGATGGGTTTCGGGGGTTTTAAATTCAGAGAAGAATTTATCCTGTGGATCCTTCTGAAAGGAACATTAAGCAAGTTAATGACTAATGTCTTTGTGAAGTTATACAGAAAATTAAAAAATGTTTTTCATGGAGAGGTTTCTTAAAGGGACCCTTGAAAAAAAATCTGAGGAAACTCACACTCAGACAGGATCAGGTCTTTTTAATTCAAGTCAACAACTATTCCTTGAGAAGCTACTAGATGCCAGGCACTAGGCCAGGTACTAAGACACAGCAGTGAGTAACACATATGCTTGATTTATGTAAAGCCTTCAAACTTGTATTGTGATGTCTCAGGATTTGCATAAAAGGAGCAAAACAAATCACTGGCAACAAAACCTATTCACCAAGGAGAAAATAAGTTAGATTAGGGCAGAAAATTGTTTTGTTAATTTCCCTGTTCCTCTTGTTGATTTTAATTTTGTACTTTGTTCTTTCTTTCTTTGAAATTGAAGTTCTTTTTGATTTTGGGTCTATGCATGGTGATTTCCATTGTGACTTTGTATTATAATTTTAAATTTTTATTAAAGTAATACGTGCACATAGTTTAAAGGGTCCAATGGTACCACAAGGCTCAGGATGCAAACAATGGTCCTCTGTCCCTCTCTTTCTCACCCCCATGTCCACTCGCAAGAAATAATCAGTTTCAGCAATTTTAGCTATCTTCGTTTCTCCTGTTCTTCCATATTTCTAAATAACAAGGATATACTGCCCTTGGTTGATTAAAAAATTTTGACATTATTTAATGACTTCCCTCTGATCCTTTGGCTCTCTTACACCAGCTCCTGTGTTCCTCCTGAACTTCTCAACATGTAATGCTACAGTTTCTCGGATTGGCACTCTGCAATCTTATTATCTTGGCTATATTTTGGCAATATTTATGTTATTCACAGCTAAAACACATCACGTCCTATGATATCATTTTCTTTCTTATATGGCTTTTTATTTTTCCTGGAGTTAATAACTACCTT
This sequence comes from Lipotes vexillifer, assembly GCF_000442215.2. Taxonomy (NCBI): domain Eukaryota; kingdom Metazoa; phylum Chordata; class Mammalia; order Artiodactyla; family Lipotidae; genus Lipotes; species Lipotes vexillifer. The sequence continues at coordinate 828,132 of NW_006790710.1, read as the reverse complement.
GTCTCTTCTGGTTTCTGTGTATCTGTCAGTAATTTACTCTCAAACTCTGTTGGAACTCCATGTAGAGAAACATTGATAATCTCTCAGGTTCACGTTTTTCTTGGAGGGTTCTCTCATCTTCAGTCCTCTTGCTGTTCATCTGGTTAATTTTCAGTCCTACTGCACAATTGCTGTCCTGGGCTCTTTTCTTTTTTTTACCATCGTCTGGGAATACCTTCTCCTCTCTCCTATGTTGGGTCCCTGCTTTCTAGAGCCCTTCTCTGTTTTTTGTGGTTTACTCCTTTGTTTTGGTGGAACACATCCTGCAATAGTTTCCTATCAAAGTGCCCTTGGCAATAAAAGCTGTTGGAGAACTTGCATGTCTGAAAAAGTTTTATTCTGTCCTTAAACCTGATTGGCTTGGTATAGAATTCTAGGTTAGAAATCATTTCTTCTTAGAAGTTTGAAGGCATCACTCCACTTTCTCTTTAATTCTGTAGCTGCTCTTTTGAAATTTAATGCTGTTTCAGTTCCTGACTCCCTTTTGGCGACCTGAATTTTCTCTCTGGCAAGTGTTAGAATCGTTTCTTCATTCCTAGGTTCTAAATTTCCCGGTAGTGGGCTTTGGTGTGGATCTATTTTCATTCATTTGTGCTGAGTACTTGTGAAAAACCCTGCAATCTAGAAACTCAGATCTGTCAGTTCTTGGAACATTTAATATCAGATTTTTTTAAAAGTAATTACTTCTCATTCATTTTCTGCCTGTCTCCCTCTCCGGAATACTTATTGGACTTCTTAGGCTGTTAGACCTCATAGATTGAGCCTCTAATTTTCTTATTTATTGTCTCCTATGTTGTTTATCTTTGTTGCGATCTATTTTTCAGGAGGTTATTTCAAGTTCATATCAACTGATAGATTGGGCACCTGGTGAGAGAGAAAGAGGAGTCATGATGACTTTAAACATCAGGAAGAAGGGGGTCACATTTTCCTGATATGGGGGGCTGGGGGAGGAGCAGCTGGAATGGTGAGTCCCACCTCAGTCTAGGACCTGTCACATGTGAAATGCTGATAGACATGCATGTGGAGATGCAGTGAGTCTGGAGTTCCAAGGAAACTTAAGGCACTGTAAAAAGATATATTTAGAAAGTGGGATTGTAGCACATGCTATTTTGTAAACTGCTTTTTTTTTTTTGAACTTAACAATGTACTGAGAGCATTTTCTCCTCATTATTGGTACTTTTGATTCAGTTGGGCATCATTTATTGCCACCTGGGGACATCTTGTAATGTTCCCCCACTCCCACCCCCAGGCTCTAGCCAGGGACTATTTAGTGTGTTCTCTCTGTGGGTTCCAGGAGCTTGAGTGATGCTCAGGCCTAAAAAAACAGCACAAGGTACCAGGGCTTAGACAGGCATTGCCTACAGGCTGAGGAGCACAGGATGGGAGCTTGGTAATCATTCAGACAAGTGTTCCTGGGGGGTGGCAGTTATCCCTGGGGTGCCCTTGGGGCTTCAATGCACCTGCTATTGATAGGACAGATCGGCTGGCCTCTGGTTAGCGTTGTAAGGCACCTAACTGGGAAGAAAACCTGTGTGTGTGTGTGTGTGTGTGTGTGTGTATGCATGTGCGCATGTGTGCCAACATGTTTCTCCACTCCCAGGCGCACCCTCACATCTGAGATTGTGTCACTTTTCATTCAGGCAGGGAGGGCTCCTTGCCTGAGCCCAGTGGAACCTCGTGGGCAGCCTGACCCCTCACCCCTCATCCACACTCAAGGGAGCCTTTCTGGGTTCCTGGTGCTTTAGCTCAACCTGTCCTTTGTCTTTATTTTTCTCTTTCTTCAACTCTCACCACCCTCCTTCTGGCTCCAGAGAACCATCATGGGCTAAGGAGAGAGGCTGGAGTCCAGTCTATTTAGGGGGATAAAAGGAAGAAATACAGGTTCTGGGTTGTAGG
>NW_006790710.1:824735-826028 GCF_000442215.2 Lipotes vexillifer | reverse complement strand
TACCTCTTTCCCTGCATGCCATGACTGCAGCGAGATGGCTCAGCTGGGAGTGAGCATGCTAGAAAAACGGAAAGTTGTTTTCAGAAATTGATCCAGAGATGAGCAGATGCCTGTGTTTTGTTGTTGCCATCACTATGTCTTCTCTGCATGACATATTCCCGAAAGATGTTTAAAATGCTTTAGCAATCATGTTTCATCAACATCTCTTGACGGTAGGTGGGCGGTAAGGAGGCGGCCAGGCAGCTTGTTCTGTGGAGATGCTTCATTGCAAGTGAAGAGTGAAATCTGGACTGCAGGGGGAGGGGGTTTTGTAACCAGGATTTGTTCACATGGGTTTGGTAGGTAAAGATGACGGTCACCATGGTTCATTCATTCATTCAGCAAGCATTTATTGGGGTGTGCCCCAGGCCAGCATTGAGTGCTGGGAGAACAGCAATGAGGAAGGTCAAGGATTCTTTTGAAGATGGCAATTTGAGATTAAAAGAAGACATTTGGAAGGAAAAGAAACAGGTCATATTAGTAGTTTTGGTACAGAAAAGAATCAAGGTGAACATAAACAGTAACTTTAAAATATCAAAAGTACAAATCTGAAAAATAGTCTTTGATTACTCAATAGGAAAGCAGGAGATTTTTTAAAATTTAACTTAACTTTTTGAATAGATCATATATTTAGCTGATTTAAATATCCAAACAATACAAAAAGTTCTGGCCTAAAAAGTCTTGCTACCCCCTCTGGACACACCCATTTCTCCCTCACCTTGTGGGTAATTATGTTTATGAATTTCTTATTTACGCTTCTAGTGTTTCTTTATAAAACTTTAAGCAAATATGCATATACATTAATTCTTCGTTTCTTACATAAATAATTACAGACTCTATACAACAGGCATATTAATTTTCTGGGCCATGCAACAAATTAGCACCAACTTAGTGACTTAAAACAATACATATTTATTATCTCACGGCTTCTATGGGTCAGGAGTCTGGGTGGGCTTAGCTGGGTTCTCTGCACAGGGGCTCACAAAGTGGCAATCAACATGTTAGCTGGGCTGCATTTTCATCAGAGGCTCGACTGGGGAAAGATCTGCTTCCAACCTCCCTCAAGCTGCTGGCTGACAATTTCTTTGCAGCCATGAAATTGTGGTGGGTTTCTCCTTCAAAGCCAGTAAAAGAGAGAATCTCTAAACTAAAGAAGGGCCTCTTTTTTTTTTTTTTTTTTAGATTCCATATATATGTTTTAGCATATGGTATTTGTTTTTCTCTTTCTGACTTACTTCACTCTGTATGACAGAC
>NW_006790710.1:815660-824577 GCF_000442215.2 Lipotes vexillifer | reverse complement strand
CCCGTGTCCCCTGCATCGGCAGGCGGACTCTCAACCACTGCGCCACCAGGGAAGCCCCAGAAGGGCCTCTTTTAAGGGATTTTTACTTAATTAGGTTATAGGACCTCCCAGGTTAGTCTCCCTATTTGATTGACTCAGAAACAGCTGATTTGGGATCTTAATTACATTCGCCAAATCCCTTCACCTTTGCCATACTGCATTGGCTAAGGAGCAAGTCAGACTCTGTGCATTCAAGAGAAGTAGATTATACAAAGTTGTGGCTCATTGAGTTCCCCTTAGGGAGTGTCTGTTATGCCAGAAATTGACAAATTATACCCCACGGGCCAAATCCAGCCTGCTAGTGTGTTTGTAAATAAGGTTTTATTGGGACACAGTCACGCTCATTAGTTTATATATTGCCTGTGACTGCTTTCTGGCTAACATAGCAGAGTTGAGGGGTTGTAACAGAGAGCATGTATGACCTGCAAGACTAAAGTATTTACTATCTGGCTCTTTACAGAAAAAACATTATGCAATGCTCTGCATCATGCTTTTTCTCTTACCATTAAACCTTGGTGTCCTCCATGTCGGTGCACACAGATCTTTATCATTTTTCACAGTTTTGTAGGCATAGTATTCCCTGTGTGTGGCTATACCATGGTTTACTCAACTGGTCCCTGACTGCTGGACACAGTGGTTTCCAGTCTTTTGCTAGACATGATCTTGGAAGTAAGAAATCTTAAAATCCTGATTGAATAAAGTCGAATATATTTGTTTCTCTTTTTATTATGCTTTAACCAAAGCTCCTTTTGGTATTAAAAATATTTATTTTTTTTCTGATTAAAAATGTAATACAAAATTATACAAAGATCAAAACTTTAGAATAAAAAGTGTGGGACATTTTGGAGAAGATGATGGTGAAAAAACTTACCCCGGATATATTTTTCTCACAATCTCTCAGTTCTGCTATCAACTACCTTTCCTGAGCTCAGTGGAGGCAAGGGCCACAAGGTGTAAGGGAGGCCTAAAGGCTAAGGAAGGCTGGAGTCTGGTCTTCTCTGGGCCACGGAGAGCCTGGGCACCTAAGGAGAGCCCTGGAGTGAACCTTGGGCTCGACAGTGCCAGCTCATGGAGACCCTTGAGCGCATCTGGAAGGATGGAGCTAGCCAGTGTTGCATGGCCCGTTATGGAGGACCCACTGGTCTCCCTGGTCACAAGGAGCCTCAGAGAAGCTGATCAGGTGAGCTCTGCCTCTGAGACGAAGAGAGCATCAGCCTTGCAGAGGGAAAGTCAGGAGCCAGGTGCTACTCTTCCCAGCTGCAGGTGGGGACCCAAGCACCTTCAACTCTACACCATGGGCCCACGGGAGCAGAGTCTACTGTGTTCCCGCCATCTGTGGGCGACTACCACTGAGGTCCCCCAGCAGCTAGGCATGGCTCCAAGGGTGAAGGGCGCTGCAAGTAGGCAAGGGAGGAAAACAAGGCATCTTAGCAATAACTGGGGGAGGAAGAAGGAGCCATCAACTTGCTCAGAAACGGTCCTGCTGCAGAAGGCAGATGGCAGCTTGACTAGAAACCAGTAAAGGCGCTTAAGAGATTCAATTACAGCATATGGACTGGAACCAAAGAATTATTTCTGAATTAAAAAAAATTAAGTACCTATCTTCAAAGGGATGTCATCCTCCATTTAGACACAGATTAGTGGTCTGAAAGATGAGGTGCAAGACATGTGTCTCAAAACCCAGGGAAACATGTTTAGAGATAAAAATCATAAAGGGGAAAATAAGATAAAAATCATAAAGGGGAAAAGAAGATAAAAATCATAAGGGGAAACAAAATAAGAAACTTGCCTGCTAGAACCATGAAAGCTAATATACAAATGATAGAGTAACAGCATAGGGGAGGCGTTAACGGTAAACATGCTGGAAAAAACTTCCCAAGCTGTGGAAGACTTGAATATACAGATTAAAACAGTCAACTGAGATACCCATAGGCCTAGGTTGGAACCACCACTGCCCTTCAGGGCTTAGCAGAAAATCTTAGAAGCTTCCAAAGGGAAAGAACTGTTAGTTACAAAAATAAAAGAAAATGGGATTGCTGTCAGTTTTCTCACTCACACCAGTGGCCGATAGAAAGCGCCGGAAAAATGTTTATGTAGTATTGAAAGGAAAGGGGTGCTAATCAAGCCCGATGGACCTGCAGAGTCATTTGTCTGTCAGTTTGAAAATATCAGTTAGGACTGCATTCAGCTGAGAGTGAGAGGAAACCCTCCCGACCTCAGAAGTGTAATCAAATTGGGGTTTCAGTCATGCACGGGAAGTTTCTGGACAGGTGCCCCTGGGCTGATGTGCAGCTCAATGATAGAGTTTGGAACAGTGATATGTTTGGGAGATGTTTCTACTAAAAAATGATTCTCTCTTTATTTGAAATTCAAAATCACCTGGGCTTCTTGTATTTCTTTTAGATAACTATTAATTATTATTATCATTTTTGGGGGCTAAATCTGGCAACTCTATTCTTTGATGCCCTAAGGTACTCATCCTGCCTCAGAAATGGCTGTGACTGCTCCAGGTATCACACGCACAGTAGGAAGAGAGAGAAAGAGAAGAGTTACTAGCAGATTTCTGCTTATATCTAACTGGCTGAATCATGTCACGTGGCCACACATAGCTGCAAAGGACACTGAGGCATCAGCTGTAGCATTTATAGCGTGTACAGAAAAGGAAGACAAGGGGGAAGAGCTGGTAATGGGGTCAGACAAGCTAACATGCCTGCCTGCTTTGCAGGGACCCTGCTTATGGTGTGTAGGTCACACAGTAAACCATAGGGGGCCCCATTTTTATTGTATCAATAGTTTATGGGAAAGCCTCCCCTGGGGGTTGTTTAATCAGTTAACTATTTCTGGTATCAAACTATTTAGCTTAATATCTTTTTTTTTTTTTTTTTTTTTTTTTGTGCGCTATGCGGGCCTCTCACGGTTGTGGCCTCTCCCGTTGCGGAGCACAGGCTCCGGACGCGCAGGCCCAGCGGCCATGGCTCACGGGCCCAGCCGCTCCGCAGCACGTGGGATCTTCCCGGACTGGGGCACGAACCCGCATCCCCTGCATCCGCAGGCAGACTCTCAACCACTGCGCCACCAGGGAAGCCCTAGCTTAGTATCTTAAAACAACAATTTATTATTGCTCATGAGTCTGTGGGCCAGCTGGGTGGTTTGGTCCTGGCTGGACATCTGAAGTTGACCCTTCACTTTTGTTCATTAAATACATTTTTTAAGTGAAAATATAATATACACACAGAAGAGTGCACATACCATGAGACTGCAGCCTGATAAATTCCCACAAGCTGATCTCACCAGTGCAACTGGCACACAGATAAGCTACAGCACAGCATCAGTACCCAAGACTCTCCTAGTGTCTCCTTTCAGGCATTTACCTTCCAAAAATAGCCACTGTTCTCAATCTGTCACCCTGGCTTGGTTTTGCCTGTTTTAGAATTTTATATAAATGGTTGTATCTGATTTATTTCATTTACTATTATATTTGTGAGCTTCACTGATATAGCTGCATAGAGCTGTAGCCCATTTGTATTGATTATCATGTAGAATTTCATTCTGTGAACACACACCAGTTCATTTATCCATTCTAGTACTGATGGATACTTGGATACTTGTTTCTGGTGTGGCATTATTATGAATAATATTGCTATGAATATATTTGTTCATATCATTTTGTGCATATCTGTACAAACTCAGTTGGTTGTATACTTGATAGAAGAATGGCTGTGTCATGGGGTATGCATATGTTCAGTTATAGTAGATACTTCTAAAGAAATTTCCAGACTACACTTTCGCCATGTGCTAAGGTACATTCCCACCAGCAGTATATGAGAGTTCCAGTTGCTTTACATTCTGGCCAACAGTTGTCCTGCCATTTTAATTTTTGTCAGTTTGATGGGGTATAGGGCTATCTTGTTTTTTTAATTTGCATTTTTTCCTGATGACTGACAATGTTGAGCACCTTTTTATACATTTATTGGGCATTTTATATCTTCTGCAAAGTTAAATTCAGTTTTCTGCCCGGTATTCTATTAGGTTGTCTGCTCTTTACCTTTTTCTTTTAAAAATGTTTTTGAAAACTTCCTTGACTATTCTACATTCAAGTTCTCTGTCAAACATATGTATTGCAAATGTTTTCCCCACTCAGTGGCTTTTCTTTTCATTCTTTTATTGTTGCCTTTGTTGAACAGAATTTCTTAATTTTAATGTAGTCTAATTTTTATTATTTTTTCTAGTATGTTTCTTACTGTAACCTGCTAAAGGAATTTTTGCTACCCAAGATCATGAAGATGTTCTCTTACACTCTCTTAAATTATCTTCTAGAAAGATTTTTAACCCTTCACATTTATATCTATAGTCCAAATATAATTGATATTTGTTCAAGATGTAAGTAGGAATAAAGACTCGCTTTAAAAATATAGACACCCAATTGATCATTTATTGAAAAGATCATCCTCTCCCCCTGCTTTGAAATGTAACCTTTCTCATAAATAAAACTACTTTGTGTGGTCTCTTTTTGAACTTCTTATTCTGTTCTATTAATCTATTTGTCTATATTTGTGTCTTAGGTTCCTGAACTTTATAATAAATCTTGATATAGCTGGTTATTCAAGTCTCAACTTTGTTCTCTGAAATTGTCTTTGCTGCTCTTAGACCTTACATTTCATAAAAATTATATAATTGGTTTATCAGTTTTCGTAGAAATAAAACTTTCTGGGGTTTTTAATCAGAATTGTCCTGAATCTGTAGATAAACTTGAGAAGAACGGACACATTTCAGTTTTTAGTCTTACAATTCATGAACATGTCATATTTTTCATTTATTTATCTTCTTTACTCTTTCTCAATAATGTTTTGTGATTTTCTATGTGGAGGGCTTACAATCTTTTGTTTGAGTTATTCTTGGGTATGTAATGTTTTTGAATGCTGTCACAAGTGGAATTGTTATTATACATAATATTTTTCACCTTTTGTAATTGTCCCACAGTTCTTGTATATTCTGTTCCATCTTTTTTATTCTTTTTCTTCTTTTCATTTCAGTTTTGGAAGTTTCCATTGACATATCTTCAGGCTCACTGATTCTTTCCTTGGTCATGTACAGTCAACTGGTAAAAGCCCTTCAAAAGCATTCTTTTTTGTGTTTTTGATTTCTAGAATTTCCTTTTTGATTCCTTTTTTAGGGTTTCCATCTCTCTGCTTGTATAACCCAGCTGTTCTTTCATGTTGTTTACTTTTTCCATTAAAACTATTAGCATATTAACTATAATTATTTTAAATTCCTGACCTGATAATTCCCAAATCTCTGCCACATCTGAGCTGGGTCCCCACGCTTGCTCTGTCTCTCTTTAATACATATAGAACTATTCAGACTATTTTTTGCCTTTTAGCACATCTTGTGACTTTTTGTCAAAAGCTCAACATAATGTGTCGGGCCAAAGGAATACAGATCTTTACTAGGAGGTTTATATTTGGTGGCATGTGGTGCCTGCCATCAGCTAGGAGGCAGGCCATGGTACTGTTTGGTGTAGCTGTGATGGCAGAGGTTAAATTTCATCTAGCGTCCTTGATTCTGTCTCCCTGTTGTCTTTGGTTTTTCCTAGAGACTCCTTAAGTAGAGTTGAAGGCTTGCAGTTCTTTTAGTTTTAATCCCCCATTCTTATAGAGGAACCCTATTGATGTGGTGGTTCCATGGGGGATGGAAGGTGGGGAAACATCTTGTAGTCCTGTGATTAGCTCTAGGTCTTTCAGGGAGCCCGAGTTGGGTATTTCCTTTCCCTCAGGCTAATTAGGCCCTGGGAAAACAGAAGTTAGGCTCTGGTTAAATAATTTCTTTTGAAGGCAGCAAACCTTCCTTAAGAACAAAGTGCTACGGGAATATTTCAGAATGGTTACTTTTTACCTCTCTTTGCCGGAAGCAAGAAGGCATGCAAGAAGGCATCTTCACAGTGAGAACCTGATAACGGCTTCTGGAGGTAAAACTCCCAGTCATGCCAGGCAGGGGGGTGGGGGGTGGGGGGGTGTCTCCCTAAAACTGGGCCCCCTTGAAGTTTTTTGTTTTGGGGTTTTTTGTTTTGTTTTGTTTTGTTTTGTGTTGTTTTGCGGTACGCGGGCCTCTCACTGCTGTGGCCTCTCCCGTTGCGAAGCACAGGCTCCGGACGCGCAGGCTCAGCGGCCATGGCTCACGGGCCCAGCCGCTCCGCGGCACGTGGGATCTTCCCGGACCGGGGCACGAACCCGTGTCCCCTGCATCGGCAGGCGGACTCTCAACCACTGCGCCACCAGGGAAGCCCCCCCTTGAAGTTTTTAACTCTGGAACATGTCCACACGGAGCCCCCAGCAATTCATCAGTTACAATGTAGAGTTCCTCCTGATCTGGCTTCCAGCTGTGGGCTTCTGCTCCTCCTAAGCTGTGATCTTCTGTATCTGCCTGTCTGTTTCTCCAGCTTTCAGGGCAGCAGTTTGCCCGGTGACCTCAGTTCTCTGCTGGATGTAAGAATTGTTGATTTTCGGTTCCTTCAACTTTTTTCTTGTTTTGAGGATGAGTGAAGACTTCCAAGCCCTTTGTATGTTGAATCAGGAACTGGAGTCTCTGTGCATGTGTGTGTATGTACACATTTCATTGATTTTTGAATGGTCAACCATTCTCGCACTGCTAAGACAAACTCGAGTTTGTCATGGTGTGCTATCCTTTTTATATATGGTGGAATTCAACTTGATAATATTTTGTTTAGGATTTTTCATCTATACTCGTGTGGGAAGTTGCCTGGTAGCTTTTCTTTCTCATAATGTCCTTGTCAGGTTTCCATATCAAAGTTATTTTGCCTCATCAAATGAACTGAGAAGATGTTTACATTCTATGGGAAGACAATATTTAAGATAAATGTTAAAATATTTGAATGAATTTGGGCCTGGAGTTTTCCTTTAAATGTTTGACTTAGTCAATTTCTTTAATACATATAGAACTATTCATATCTATTTCTTTCTCTCAGTTTTGATAAATTGTGATTTTTCTAAAATTTGTATATAATTTTTTCATAATATCAATCTTATAATTCATGAAATGATGCCTTTTGTTGATATTGATAATCTATGCCTTTTTCATTTTTCTTGATGAGCGTTTTAAGGATTTGTTATTTATTAATTTTTTCAAAGATCCAGCTTTTTTTTTCTTTGTTTTGCGGTACGCGGGCCTCTCACTGCTGTGGCCTCTCCTGCTGCGGAGCACAGGCTCCGGACGCGCAGGCTCAGCGGCCATGGCTCACGGGCCCAGCCGCTCTGCGGCATGTGGGATCTTCCCGGACCGGGGCACGAACCCGCGTCCCCTGCATTGGCAGGCGGACTCTCAACCACTGCGCCACCAGAGAAGCCCAGATCCAGCTTTTGTGTTGACTTCTCCACTGAATATTTGTGGTTTGAACCATTATTTCTGAGTTTCTCATTTCTCCTTCTACTTTTGGGGCGCTTAATTTGCTTTTGTTTTTATTACTTCTTGAAGTAGACAGATCACTTATTCAGCCTTTCTTCTTTTTTAATATATACATTTACATTATAAATTTCCATAAGTACACCATTATTTAGAGCCTATGAATTTTTATGTTATATTTTTTATGTAATTTACTTCAAAATATTTTCTAAATTCCACTGAAATTTCTTCTTGTTTAGAAGTAAATGGCTTACTTTTCAAATATTGGGATTTCCTAGTTGTTCTTTTTATTATTATTATTATTGATTTCTAACTTAATTCTACTATGGTCAGTGAACATCCTCTGAATACGTTCAAAACTGAAATTTGTCAAGACTTACTTATGGCTTTTGTATGGTCAATTCTGGTAAATGTTCTAAATCAGTGATTCTCGAAATATTTAGTTTCAAGATCCCATTACACTCTTAAAAATTATTGAGTTCCCAAAAGAGCTTTTGTTAATATGGGTTGTTTATATATCTGTGTTTACCTTATTAAAAACAGAGAGCTTTTATAACATTTATTTATTAAAACAATAGTTTTAATGTTTTAAAACATTTATTTATTTAAAACAATAGTCATAAAACTATTCCATGTTAGCTTAAATAACATATTTTTATGAAAAATTTCTGCCTTCAAAACCAAAAATATTTAGTGGTAAGAGTGACATTGTTTTATATTTTTTTCAAGTCTGTTTGATGTCTGCTTTAATGAAAGACAGCTAGATTCTTATATCTGCTTGTGCATTCAGTCTCTTTCAATACGTTGTTTTGATTAAAGTGTGTGAAGAAAAATCTAGCTGAAAATATGTAATTGGAAAAGAGAGGAGTATCTGAATGCCCTTTTCAGATCATTGCCATTTTTCTTCAATACTGCACCAAAGCTTAGCAAGTGGTAGTTTCTTCAAGATTAAGTGCAATGTGGAATTTGAAACCATATTAATAAACTTTTAATGTCCTGTAGCATTAAAATTCACTGTTCTGTCTTACATATTGAATAGATATTTTGTCCATGCATGAGTTTGTAACATCATGCATTGATCACTTGGAAAATATTGGTCTTGACTTATGCAAATCCTCCAAATGTTGACACATTTTATTATACAATATCAAAAAATCATATTCATTACAATCATTATTAATCTTGTCAGAAAAGTGTTTATATATTGGGTAGCTATGGAGTTCGTGGTCACAGATCGAAGTTTTTCAAAATTCTAATTTTCACTTAAACTTTATCAATAGCAATATATACTGTGGTATTTTTCCTTGAAAAGACAGGCTAAAGGAAATTTGAAAGGCATATTTTAAGACAATATCTTACAATTCAAGTCTGAATAACCATAGTTTGTCAGTTGTTCAGCTTGCAACTCAAAAAACACACAATGACTTTTCCTTGAGACAACCACTGTATTTCAGTTTGCAGG
>NW_006790710.1:814517-815650 GCF_000442215.2 Lipotes vexillifer | reverse complement strand
CAGGAATGCTGTATATGTAATTTCCATTTCTTCATTCAGAATATTAAAACAATGTGTAATCAAGAGTCAAGATTTAATAAGATTAATAATTTTTACTGCTTTGTCATGGAACATTCTTAGGTGAAACTAGCTTTTTTTGTTTGTTTTCTGCACGTACCTGATGGTAATGGATACAATGACTAATGGTACACTTTGGTGCCATTGCCTTGATTTGTGAAAGATATCCATCATCAATTTTGCACCAAAAGGGCAAATGTCAACAAGGTAACACACACAAATATTGGGTGGCCAAAAAGTTCGCTCAGGTTTTCCCTAGCACCCTAATGAAAACCGGAACGAACTTTCTGGCCAAGCCAATAACATCCTAATATTACTTGAAAATAGTTCTGACCGCTTGAACCTCCTGAGAGGGTCCTGGAAGCCCCAAGGACCCGTGGACCCCACTTTGGGAAACACTGTACCAGGATGAGGTTCTTTGGGGCTTCCCAATTGAATGCCTGGGGTCTTTACAGGGCAGCTCTTACCTGTCAGGCCAGAAATCCATTTTTTAAGTCTTCTCCCTAAGACTGTGATCCCGTCAAAGCTCTGTGGGACTCCTCCGCCTTTGGGCTGCTATTTACTTTTCCCTGCTTCTCTCGGTCCGTGCCTTTACACACAGGCTAATGTCTCCACAGGGAACATGGATGAGGCTGTCAGGCTCCATCTTTTCTATTTCACTTTCCTCTGGGGTCTTGATCTCTCCAGTCTCGGCTGAGTTGGTGGCCCCTGAACTACAATGCTTGATTTGCTGGACCCATGAAACTACAGGAAACTCGGCTCAGTTCTCTCTCTCTTTCTCATTTATTTTCTCTCTCTCTCAGCAGCCACTTTCAGCTCAGCTTTTCAGCCTTTCTGTCACTCCACTTAGGAATCACTGAATGCCTTGAGGGAAAGTAGCATCGGACACCTGTCTCCCCTCATCAATTTCCCTTCTCTGTGGGATATTGGCTCTTCAAGTCCTGGCTGTTTGGGTAGGTCTTAAAGCCCCCAAACAGATACTCTTTTTTTTTTTTTTTTTTCCTGCGGTACGCGGGCCTCTCACTGTTGTGGCCTCTCCTGTTGCGGAGCACAGGCTCCGGACGCGCAGGCTCAGC
>NW_006790710.1:775483-814446 GCF_000442215.2 Lipotes vexillifer | reverse complement strand
CCCGCGTCCCCTGCATTGGCAGGCGGACTCTCAACCACTGCGCCACCAGGGAAGCCCCAGATACTCTTTTACATTGCTGTTCCACTTCTCAGGAGGTGGTCCGAGGTGCTATAAGCTAGCTACATCTTCTGGGCTGGGAGACACTCCTCTTTTGTCCCCCACCGCCATATTGCATTTATCATGGCAGTCTGCGCATGTCATGTCACTTCCTTGCCTGCACTATTTACTTGTGCTTGTGGAGGATACAAAATCCTCAGTGTAGAGAGACTGTACTCTTTGCCTTTATGTTCTTATGACCCTGCATGGAAACTAGCATATAGTAAACCTTAAATAAACGTTTCATGAGCGAATGAATATTTGAATAAATGATCATAGTCGTTCATAGGGACTGGCAATACAAGACATGCCTTAGGAATGGGTTTGTTTTGCTGCAGGGAGAGGAAAGAAGGGAACTCCTGTCTATTGAGCACATATTATATGTCAGAGCATCTTTAAGATACTTTCACTTATTGAGTTGGGACTTAATCTGATAAACAGAGGTTGGAGGCCATCTAGGGCTGACAAAAGAGATGTGACCATGTGGCTTGTCATGATGGAACAGGTCACCGGATAAAAGTCTCAACAATATAGTCTGGTCACAACTTTTCAACCTACTGCCTACTCTGCTCCTTTGGGACAAGGGTGATTTTTTTTCTAGCTGCCAACTGGGGTAAGAGGGAGAGGACTGACACACGCCCATGCACCATAATAAAGCATTTAGACCTGTTACTTGAATCTCATTGGAACCACTGTGTTAGTTTGCTAGGGCTGCCATAACAAAGTACCGCAAACTGGATGGCTTAAAGAACTAATTTATTGTCTCACAGTTCTGGAGGCTAGAAGTCGGTGTTAGCAGGGTTGGTTACTTCTGAGGCTGTGAGGGAGAATCTGTCTGATCCTCTCATCTGGTTTCTGGAGGTTTGAAGGAAATCCTTGGCGTGCAGAAGCATCATCCCAACCTCCACCTCCACCTTCATGTGACATTCTTCCTGTGTGCTTTTTGTCTCTAAATTTCCCCTTTTTATAAGGACACTAGTCCTAGCGGATGAAGGGTCCACTCTACTCCGGTATGATCTCCTCTTAATTAATTTCATCTTCAATGACCATTTTTCCAAACAAGATCACGTTCTGAGCTATTGGAGGTTAGGACTTCAACATATGAAGGGGGTGGGAGGGGACATAATTCAACCCATAACACCTGTCTTACATTCCCTTAGGTACCACGTCTATCGATATCAATATAGTCCCATATCCTCCCCTCCGTGTGTGTGTGTGTGTGTGTGTGTGTGTGTGTATGTAAATCTCATTCATTTCCCTATCATGCACAGCTGGGGACACCGGAAATCTAGGAGAAAACAATCTCCAACAGGGTCACTGCCCTCAAAGAGCTTACCCTTTGTCAGGTTAAGGTAGACAATAAACTGCTAGGCAGATGAAAGAGGATTCATCTAGAAATCTATGTGTCCCAAAGAAAATAGGATTAGCTAATGAATTAGAGTCTGGCTGGAGGTGGAATCGTGTTGTACTAATTTAGAGTTGATCTGAGAAGTCCCCTGTGAAGAGGCGAGGAAGAGAGCGTCCGTGGGAAGAGAGCCCCAACAGATGGCACTGCCCAGGTGAAGGTGGAGGCCCTGTGGCAGGATGAGCTCCATCTCTTCAAGGAACAGCGAGGCATATGGCCAAAGAATGCAAAGAGCAGTAGGAGATGAGCTGCAGGGGCAAACCGTGGTCAGAGTCTGCAGGGTCTTAGAGGCCATGGCAAACTTGGCATTTTATTTTCTCTAGAGTGGGCAGCCCCCTGGAGGGGTTTCAGCAGGGTTTGCTGTAGTTTGCATTTGGAAGCATTTTTTGAAGTGTCCTTGAATGCCTTATTACATAACTGAGACAGAAGCCAGCAGGCAGAAGGTTGGAGGGCTTCTTTTAGGTCACAAGCTTTTAGGGGCAGGCTTTGACTAAAATAGACATCTCTAAATCCTCCTCCTGTCAAGCAGAAGGGAGAAACCTGCCCTCTTCCTCTCCTGGGGTGCCGGGAGGGGAACTTGGTAATGTGTGCAAAGTCCTGTGTGCTTTTTGGACACAGAAATCAAGGCTGTAACCTCTAAATTTGTTTCCCATCGAAATCTTTCTCAGTGGAAGACGATGAATTTTCCAACCCAGACTTTCATTCCCTTCACCACCCTACGTTGGCTTCCCACAGAAAAACAGGTCACACGTAGAAAACGGGCTGGTATCAAACAGAAAAACTGTTTGGTTTCATCAGATGGCTAGTGCACCAAGCGTCTGCAGGAGCTGAATCAACAATCTAAAGTCTTTGTGACACAATGATATTGAAAAAAGTACATTTTACCCTGAATCTCCCTTCAGTTGGCTCAACCTGCATTATGGGATGGCATGAAGACTTGCTAGCTTATGGATTTACATACAGGTTTGAAACCCAGACAAAGATTCATAACTGTGTATGTTGGTTGTCACTTTGTGCCTCCCCGAAAAAATGAACGCTGGTCTTTGATATGATTTTCTTAAGGGCATGGCTTAGGGGTACCAGAGCAGGGACTCTGGATAGAGCAAAAAAAATATCACATCACTGAACCAAACACACGGAGACCCTAATGACACGCTTGTGTAAGTAGGAGTCAATTCCATCCTGCTGTCCCTCTGTATACCTAGCACTGGCTAGATATGCTGGCTTCAGGTGGTCAGAGCAAGGTCCTCAATCTTAGAGGAGCCAACCCCAATGGAAATAGAATATGAGCTGATTATGTAATTTAGAATTTGCTAGTAGCCACGTTAAAAAAAGTAAAAAAGAAGCCCGGTAAAATTAATTTCAACAATATATTTTAGTGAATCTAATATATCCAAAAGATTATCATTTCAATATGTAATCAATAGAAACCATTATTAGTGAGATATTTTCATTCATTTCCCACTATGTCTTGGAAATCCAGTGTGTATTTACACTTACGGCACATCCCATGCACATTTCAAGGGTCAATAACCACGCGTGGCTTGGTGGCCGCCATCTTGGACAGCCCAGCTGGCCAGTGAATTGGCGCCACTCCTTTGCCCTTTGTGTCTGTGCTCCTGGAAGAAACGCTCAAGAGGAATTTGCCAGCGTGCTGTAGCAATGTTCTGTCGCTGAGGAAGATCACCTCCTCCTCCAGAGGCCTTCTCTTCCTCCCGCTCCAATCATGGGTTTCTGGTGGGGCTGCAAGCAGAGTACCCATAATGCTCCTAGTCTTGGTGATGGGTCCAGCGGTGGGTTTGTGACCTCAGCTGCCCAACTAGTCTTTCCCTGTGCTTTAAAAAACTGTAAGTGGGGAGAAGTCTTTGCCTTCTCTGGTTAGGAGGTGTAAGGCTGCAAGGCTTATGGGGGATAGAGAGCTCTGAGCTGTACGATAGACTTCCTTGGCCAGCTGACCTGAGGGAATGAGGGCAACTCAGAAAGAGAGATGGGGTGGGTGTGTGTGTGTGTGTGTGTGTGTGTGTGTGTGTGTGTGTGTGTGAGAGAGAGAGAGAGAGAGACAGAGAGAGAGAGGGAACTTGAAAGCAGCATAGCTATTGCTGGCCTCACTCTGTCCTAAGGGTTTGTGAGCTATTAATTTTCCTTTTCCACTTAAGTTATTTAGAGTTGAATTTTGTCCCCTGAAAAATCTTGGATCTGTATACTTTTTGGAGGAGCACGATGCTCTTCTCTAAAGACTCCTGTCTTCTTCCCAAAGCTGTGGGGCTAAAGATGATTTGAACCATAGATTAAAAACACAGCCTCAGAGCCATCTTGTATTCAATTAACGTCTGTGTTAAGAGAAGAGTAGCCTTTCTCTAAAATGACGGATTTGATTATGGAATCCAGTCTGCCTTCCTCCGACGCGCTCTTAGTGACATGGTGTTTCTCACTATTACAGTCCCAGCAATCTCCTGGGCAGTGACTATCTTTTTAACCAAATGGTAGAGTGTTTTTGTGAAGTGTTTACTTGCTTAATTAATCAAACCCTCTCTAAACTCAGCTGTTTTGTGCTTGAGAAAATTTTAGCTTCTAATTTTCATTTGAAAAGAAATAAACATGTCACTTGAAGCGTAACAGTTGGAGCAGTGAGGGCAAATTACACGGTTCCCGTCCTTCCTTTAGACTCTTTTTAACTCCATCCTGTTAAAAGAGCTTCAGGTCAGCCTCATGGTGATGAGATACTTTTGCTGCAGCATTTCCCTCACTACGAGGCAGTACATTTTAAGTCAATACCCTTTTTATACCCATCTAAGCCATGATTAGCTACATAAACCCCATGTTCCCTGTGCCATTGTATTCAAGGATCCAGAAAATAGTATATGGCAGAGTTCTAAATATTGTTACTCAATCTACTCTCTGGAACTCCCAAATCCTATTTAGCTGTTCAGTTCTTCCTCACCTTGGATCATTGGAAAGCCTGGCTTCACCCTGGAGTGTGCTGTTTAGAGGCCTTTATGAAACTCAAAAGTTATATAACCCAGTTTTCCAGACACAGGGTAGGTAGGGGGAATGCACAAAGTAAGACCGGGGGCATTAGGGACACAAAAAGATCAAAGCATTGGCTTTCCATAGGGGGTCCTCAGTGATGCTTGGAATCTCTGCACCAGAGTCTCCTTCGCCTTTAGGCCCAGGCTGAGGGTGCTCTCATGCTGACCATGACCATGAATACTTCTCTCTGAAATCCGGGTGTCCTGCTGTTGGTCCCATGATCCCTGGATGGTCAGTCCAGGCAAGGGGACCAGGCTTTTTGTCCAGCTGCCTCATGTGGAAGGTACCAGTGCTCTCATTGTAACTGCTTGACACAGTCTGAGGTCACTAATCCTGAAGCCACTTCCCATGGCCCTTGATGTACTGGAGGTGAGGAAAGATCTTCCCAGCATCCAACCCATCCAGTGTGTGGAGGCGCCCCAGTGGATCCCTCAGGCTTTCTAGTTCTGCAGCCCCCACCCACCCAGGCCTGTTGGCTCTCAGCACACGTGCTGCTTGGGGACATCTGAGAACACGGGCAGTTACTCTGTGCAGGGGAGCACCCCGTTCCCCCAATTCTCTGTCATTAAGTCAGTGACTCGGGAAAGGAGATGCTTTGGAAACCTCAACCCACGGGAAGAGCCCACTTGATAAGGGTCTTTGTCTGCCTGTCCCTGTGTTCACTCAAAGGCATCTGTTCTTACTCTAGAAATAATCTCCAAAGGGTTTGGTCACCCCTGCTGCAGGGAGCTGTTTCCCGCCTGTGAGGATCTCCTCTCCCATGGTGGGCTCTGTGGGTGGTGTTCATGCGGGGATACTTGGGGAGTTAGAATCAGGGAACCACATGCAACACCTCACCCCATTTCAGCTTGGACACTGTACCCCGACTTTCCCCACAAAGCACTGGAGGTCGGGCTCTGACCTCCTCTGCCTTCTCTGCCATTGTCCACAGGATGTCACTCTCATATCCAGGCTTCTCAAATGGCAGGAATGGCCCACTTGCATTGGGCCAGGTTATGTCTTCCTGCCGCTTCTGTCTTCTGACTCCAATTTCGCCCTCCCGAATCATAACAAATAATCAGCACATTCCCGTCCTGGTTTTGGAGATGATTTTCTCATCCTCCCAGGACTACTCTTTTTAGTCCAAACATCCCCAATTCTTTGCATCAGTCCTTATCTGCTGTATTTCCAATGCTGCCTGTCTCTCGGTACTTTATGGGCAAGCTCCAGATTGGAAACGAATCGGGTCCTTGCAAAGCCCCTGCCAGGCTTGAGCTCTGCGGGTGGTCTGTTCTGCAGAGTGGAGCAGAGTGTCTGCCGCCTTCTGCACTGAGAGCAGACCTGCCGTTGGGGTGGCTTTGGAGCGGATGAGCTCTCTTGGAATTTCACTGCAAGCTTCACTAAGTAATCCAGTTGTCCTCTCAAGCCTTCGTCCTAAGTCTTCTTGTGGTTTCTTCACATAGTGTTGACCTTTGGCAGAAATCAAACCTCGCTGAGCTCTTCCCCGCCACGGCTGCTTCCTATCCTTTGTGCAGATCCAGGTATGAGGTTCAGCTCCTTTTCTTGACTTCTAGAACCATCTGTTTCTATGCCTGGCTTAAGTGAGCCCTGGGACTTCTGGTTCCTAAAGTCCCTGACTATTGTCACCAACCTGGGCTCCTGTGTCCTCCCACCCGTTTGCTCTGTCCTTTCTCCTTGGCTCGGGTGCTCTCCCCACTTGCAGCAAACCCCCAGATCTTTCCCCCTTTTAATATGCAGAACGGTTGTGCTCTCTGTTTTTTACCCTCAAGCGAGGCTCTGAACCTTTCTCTGCAGCCCACAGACTGCTCAGGGTCCTCTCTACGTGATGGGGCATCCACTTCAAGTGGTCCTCTTTGCCCCTCCTTTACCAGTGTCCTCAAGAAGAAGGGGGTAGAGAGACTTAGTTCCACCGCTACGTGGATCATATTCTCTATTCCCACCGTCTAAGCAGACAGGGCTGAGGTTATCAGTTTCGTTTCAGATAACAAATGTTTCCTTCCATTACCATTAACGTAATCAACTTTGGAAGTCTTGAAGGCATTTCCTGTTCTCCAAGGAAGTCTCTAGAACATTCCAAGGAGCCTCATTGGCCCCCAGCACTGCCACGGAGTCAGAGGAGGCCTTCTTGCTGCTTCACAGGATCAAGGGAATGGTCATTTTGTGGGGTGTGTCCTTTGCCACTTTTACCCAAGGCCAGGAATGATATCTAAGAGGTTAATATTTACACTCTTGGTCAAGGTTCCAGGAATACCATGTTGGGAAAAGTAAATTCATAATTGTCTGAGAACCACTGTGGTTTGAAATCGTTCTTCTGAACGCCAGGGGTCAAGCTTGGATTCTCTAGAGGTTTCTTTAAAAGAACTTGGATTTGTGGCCATGTCCATCTCCACTCCTTAATCCAGCCAGTATTTACTGAGCACATGCTATGATCCAGGAACTTGGACATGCACTAGAACACAGCAGGGAATGACATGGAGTCTTTGTCATCATTGAGCTTAACGGCACCGTAGGGAATACAGATGCCAGAACAAATTAATACCAGTGTAATGAGAATTACAACACAGAAAATTCAAACCACATATTAACTGCTCCCTTTAAGGAACATGATAGGTCTTCCTGTCTGCAAATAAATTGTAAAGCGTTTGTCTAGGACTTCAACACACCTCAAGAGAATTGTTTCTGGGTATTTCATATTTATTGTTATGACTGTGTATGGAATTTTCCTCCCATTACATTTTCTTCCAGGTTATTATTGGTGTAAAACAAAAGCTTTTGATTTTTACAGATTTATTTTGTAAACTGGACACCTTATTAAACTCTTTTATTGTGTTTTAAAATTTGGTAATAGCTTTTCTACTGCAAGAAATTTTCACAGACCTCTGGATAATGTTCTCTTTCCAAAACTGCCTTGTCTCTTCAATTGCATTGAGAGTAAAAATTGTGTATTAAAAGACACTTTGGAGATAATTCTGTCCCGCTCCTTGGAGCAAGTCCACGTCCTAGGGGACATTTGTTCTAATTCATCAGAATCGTGCCCTTCCCTGTAACTCCTTCGTCTCTTGTACGTCTGGTGATTTTCCTGCTTTGAATTCTTATCAGAGTGTGTTTGTTCACGGCAGGGCTTTGAGGTGGCGGCTTTCATAGATCCTGCGTGTATGTGTTCAAATCTTCAGTCTTAAGTGAAATAGGTATTGGGGAGTGTGGGTTTTCATGACTATGGAGGTTAGACCCATAGCACTTGTGTGAGCGTGATTCTTGCCATTTTATTTAAGCAGCAACCTCCCTCATCTTTACCCTAAACTCTCACTCCCTCACCTGCTTCTCTGAATTTCCAGATATTCATCACTCGCTGCCTCAGGATCTACTCAGCTGTTTGTGGCCTCTGTGAGAACGTAATCCTCATTATGGGGGACTCAGACGCTCGGTTCATTCCCGAATTCCCAGGAGTTGAACCACGGCTTGGCCTTCTCTGGGCTCTCAGTAAATATAGGTGAAATGAATGAAATCAACAGCCCCTGAGTACCTGCTCAGTGCCATTTACTGCGGGGGTTCTGGAGATGGCCGGTGAGCAATCAGATTTGGGTTTTCCCCTCTTGGAGAGGCCGGGTAGCGTAGTGCTGGGACCCCCAGAGAAGTTTCCTGTCCCTGTGTGGTTGCAGAGCATCCTCACTTCTGCCTCAGAGACGGCTAGCAGCAGAACTGAGCTGGTTCGGGGTGAGGACTCCAGAGCCCTTGCTGTGCTCAGTGCATCTGTTCCCCACAGATCGGCCGCCATCTTGCTCTAATGGTTGGTCCCTGCTGCTCTGCGTTTGGAGATTTGAGGGCAGTGTCGACAGAAATAATCAATAAACAATCTATAATAGGAATAGAAGAGAGTTTCAGTTGAGCCAAACTGAGAACTGTAGCCACAGGAGACAGCTTCTCAGAGAACTCTGAGAAATTGCTTGGGAGAAGCATGGATTTCAGCACAGTTTAATATCTTGTTAGAACAAAGAACAACAAATAAGTCAGGGATACATTCCTTCAAGGTTTCAAAAAGCAAACAAAAAAACAACAACCAAACAGTAGCCAGACCGTATGGCCTTGGCACCTGGGAAGGGAGTTTTATCATTGAAACAGGACAAGCATTCGTGTCCCAGGAAGGTAGGCATTTAATCTTTTTTTTTTTTTGTGGTATGCGGGCCTCTCACTGCTGTGGCCTCTCCCATTGCGGAACACGGGCTCCGGACGCACAGGCTCAGCGGCCATGGCTCACGGGCCCAGCCGCTCCGCAGCATGTGGGATCTTCCCGGACCGGGGCACGAACCTGCGTCCCCTGCATCGGCAGACGGACTCTCAACCACTGCGCCACCAGGGAAGCCCGGGAGGCATTTAATCTTTATTTTCAACACAGACATTCTTCACTTCTGGTCAATGCATCATTTTCTTTAATGATTAAAGCAGATGTACAATGTATGTTTAAGAGGCCACAAACAGCCTGCTTTAGTTAGCATAACATTCAAGTTAACTCATGCATAAGCCAGAATGACTTCCCCAGACCTCAATATGTGAAACATTTCTTCCATTAGCATCCTGTCCACTTACTGTCTAGGTGGACTTCACTCTCGAAGGTGTGGAATCAGAGTGGCTGGGATACCCTCAACCTACCTCTATCTCTACCATATCTCATATCAATTCCAGCTTCTATCTATATCTACCCCACATCAAACCCTCAAAGTCACTAGCTTGGTTATATACTGTTCTGTTTTCCAGCCCATATATTTTTCATATATCTGAGTCTTTGGGGACATTAATCATTTATTGGGAATTTTAGGAGAAAGGAGAGTTCAGAAATTGGCTCAAGTTATCTTAAAAATCTCGACTGTGGTAATTAATGGTGATTATCAGATATGTTTCTCCAAATTGCTAGTGGGATAATTTCATTCAATTTTGCCACTACTGTTCCTTCTCCCCTCTTCTATTTTTAAGGTCAAGATTATCTCAGATACCACATTTCCTTGATTCAAAGATGCACATTCCTTTACATTTCACGTTTGAAATTGGGATGCATGCTACATTTGGTGGCTTCCTACAGTCTCTGTTGTCCTGACAACAGTTAGGATATCTTTGTCATTGACTGCACAGTTGTGGAGTGAAACTGCATTTACTTCTGATGGACTGTTTGGACCATGGTGACCTCCCAGTGTTTCAGTCAACAGCACATTAGCTGGGCATTTGAAAAAGGAATTTAAGCCCTGGTTGTTGCCTGACAGCCTGTCATTGACACCTTCTGGTGAGATCCAGAGAGTTCCAGTATTAAAAACTGCATAATTGAAAGGAAAATCCAAGCATTTAAAAAAAAAGAAAAAAATGTTTCAGTAACATGAACATTGATGGCACTAAATTGGAAAGAACTCTGTGTTAGACTGTAAATGTGAACAAGTTTTAGGAGTACCTTAACCAAATTATGCCCCTTATAGGATAAACATCTAAATCTAAATAAGCCTTAAAGAGTTTTTTCAATAGCACAAAAATTCCAAGGTGTCAGAAGACATTGTTTCATAGATTAATTGGAAGTTTCTTTCTTTTTTTCTTAATGATACATAAAATTATGACTCATTTTATAATTATTAGTATCTTAGATTTAATGGAATACATGATACATCGCCATAAATTATATTTGCCGAGATTTGAATGATCGCTCCCCTGGTTTTTCCTTCACACACCCCTCTATCCCATGCTAGAATACTTATCTAAGGAATAATGCAGTTCAAATTAAAAGATCCATCTTCCGTCAAATTGGAAAAAAAGTGGATGCCCTCATACATGCATGTTTTTATATCTAGACTTATTTATTTATCCTGATTGGAAACACAGGGTTTCTGGATTTTTAATTACTGACCCGGCCATCTTCGTGCCAGCACCCCATGCTCCAGCCTCCCTCAGGGAGATGTGCTGAGATCCAGATGCGCTGTGCGTGTCCAGGGGTTTGTACCACAGGAGAGGGACTCCAAGACTCTGAATCTTGAAGCTGATATAAGAGCTGCAGGTACAGCTGCTCGTCTTCTCCCAACCCAGAGAGAAAGAGAGCTTGTGTTCTGGGATAGAAACAAACTCTCTGCTCTCCAGGAGAGAACAGGAAGGTCTCCAGGTCCATTATCCTTTGGAATGTCTACCCCTGTCTCCAGGGGCGAGAG
Source organism: Lipotes vexillifer (assembly GCF_000442215.2). NCBI lineage: Eukaryota > Metazoa > Chordata > Mammalia > Artiodactyla > Lipotidae > Lipotes > Lipotes vexillifer. Next base: position 803,739 of record NW_006790710.1, on the reverse strand, counting down.
AGCTGTCAATCTCCCTAGGGGTCATGACCTTCAACTTCCAATGCTCATTGCTATTCAAACATCTTCCTCTAGGGTTGCCACTACTCTACTCAGAATGCCTTGACCATGCAGAAACATGAAAATAGTCATTGTTTCCCAACAATCATACTATTTTTATTTACAGCAATTTCTAAAGAAGAGTCCTGTGGATGGGGGGAAGGGGAACAGGTAAACTCCACTGCGTATTGGTTTAAGTGAGACGGAGAAACTTCAAATCACCAAAAGTCTGTAATGAGAGAATGAGAGCGAGCTCTGCGTTTGTTCAGAGGAGTTTTATTGATGCACTGACTGTGGGTAGAAGCTAATACCTTAAAGGGACTGAGGATACAGGATAGACCCAACTACGGGGGCCCAAATCAGGTGGGGCGTGTCTTGCTTGTCCTGGAAGGAATGGGGAAGACAGGAGGGAAAGCAGTACGGAAATTCAGGAGATGCTCTCTGTGTGGTGTGTGTGGGACTGTTTCTCTGACAAATAAAGTCTTCAGGACACGTCAAACAAAAATCACAAGACACTTGATGTGAATGGAGTTCACAAGCGAAATTGCTGAAGAGGCAGGATTCTGTGTCTCAGGGTCCGTTGGTGGTCACAGGGGCACAGAGGAGAGAGAAGCACGGAAATCAGGTGAGGGTTCCAGCCAGTCACACGCTATGGCGCTGGGATGGGTTAAGTTCAACCAAATCTCTGAGGGGTAGAGGGCCCAGATAATGTGTGGGTTACATTTAATAAGTCTACTACTGTAGAATAGCGACATGGTTGATTTGTTGTCTCATGCTTTGAGGCACAATTTTTCTGGGTCCTGTTTGTCAGCACACTGGGGCAGTGAGCCCAGGACTATGGACCCAAGCCTGTCCCAGGCCACTGGCCCTTCTCAGCCTCATGGACGCAGGTTATACCTTTGCAGCCAAGCCTCTTATGTACGGATCCTCCTGTTCCTAAGGCAGCGCAGGGGTCAGGCAAGTGTCTCCTATTGGAAAGACAACTCAAGTCCCATTTTCTATTAATAACGATGGAAGAAAATGTTCTTTGTGGATAAAGTGTGTACGTATCACATAGTCTTCATTCATTCCCTCACTCATTCATTCAACCAGGAGGCACTAGGCATAAATGATAAATTCCAAGTCCTCAATTAGCTCACATCTGGAGAGGGACCGATATGAAGACAGGTAGAGTCACAGGCTCCCTGTACTGACGTAGTAAGCGCCAGCACAGAGGCACGTACAAAGTGACTATTTCTGCCTGGAGTCTTGGCAAGGCTCCACTTAACAGCAGAGCCTTGAAGTGTGGGCTGTGTGCTGACTGCCAGTGGGGAAGGGGCAAGTTGGCATTTTAGATTGGAATAAAACATGGGACAAGACAGACTGCCAGGGCAAGGTGGGACCCCTCTGTGGAAGGATGTAGGGGATGGGAGTGAGATGTGTCAGAAAACAAGAGTGCCTGCCCCACTGTTATTTCTGCAGGACGTTATTATGAAGGTTAATAACAATGGTCTTCATGCTTAGGATCAGGTCATAATCCTGCTGTTGATAAAGTGCCCAGGGTACATGGTGGTGGCAGGGACCATGCTGGTGTTCATCGACTGCATCTTCTGGGTCTGGTACAGGGCTTTGCACAGACTCAGCATCCAATGAATATTTACTGAAGGAAACAAATGAAGCCTTTAGTAGTCTACTTTCATGTACCAGCAATTCTCACATGCATGCTAGCCTAAGTGGTGTCTGGGTACTATCTGATGCTCTTGAAGATATAAGAATTCCTTATTGAGTCCCCTGGTGCATATAAGTCAGGTTTCCAAGTCGAGAGATCACATCATAATTTTACACATCTCAATAAAAAGGCAGACAGGAGAGGAATCAACAGAACGTGCTGAGTGTAGTGACTTGAAAATCGTCCAGTTGTTCCATTGTTTTGGACTTTATATCTGTTTTGTAGGGACAAAGGCGTTCCCTGAACTTCTGGAAGGAATGTGCATCTTCTTGCCAAAAAACTGATGATAGCCATGACATTTCTAGCAATTGAACACATCCTGGGCTGAATCCCAAGATTCAGTACATAATCGACTGGTGGTCAGCTCTGTGCTGTTGCAATGCTGAGCTTTCACCCGGACACCCCAAAGGGCTTTTCTCTGGATCAGTTGCTGACCGGCATCCCTGGAGGCTGCATCCTCTGACTGTAATTCCGCAGAATCTATTCCTACCACTCATGAGACAGATCTCTGGGGTGAAGCGGGAAGACTTGAGAGCTAAAGCTGCTGGGGTTATCCTAGCAAAAGTATTTCTAAGATATATATTTATATATCATGTTATACATATCACATTTCATATATATCACAAATATCATATATATGTGCACATACACAGTTAAGTATAAGACAGCCATCCACCCGCTATGATTCTGAGGGGACCGTCCTGAGCCCCCAAAGAATAACCACACTTGCTTTGCTTGGCAATTCTGTACTGCGTTTAGACATTTTATTCTATAATCAGAGTTATGGATTAAAATTTAAATGCCCTCTGACCCATTAATTTCACCCCAAGGCAAATAACAACAGTTAACATGGAAAGACATTCCTGGAAGGATTATTTTAAATGAAAAAACATACAAAGTACCCAGGTGCCCAGTGAGGAGAGACAAATCATGACGTATCAACACATTGGAATATGTACAATAATTTAAAACGGTTCCAAAAATTTACAAGTAGGAATATTCATACTATAATCTTAAATGGCAGAAAGCAGCAACTCACATAAAACTGTGCTCATCACAGGATAACAATTATGTAACATGTACACTCATGTGCACATGTGAACACACATGCCCAGCTTGAGCCTGAGCTTACATTGACTTTGACCACGAGGCTGCTGATGTCCTACCCCGCTTCCCATTCTGTCTATTTGCCTGAGTAATTGGCAAGGCCAGTGAGGAGGGAATTTGGGGAAGAGGTGGTGCAGGCGAAAATGTATGGGGTTATTTTCCCAAAGGCAGATGACAAAATACAAGAGAATTGGGGAAACGACATTTTTCCCTTTCCTCAAGGAGTGTGGCAGATGGCCCCTGGAACTCTGGGGGTATTTTAGGGCTCCTTGGTGAGGGATGTGGTGTCCTCCCGAGTGGCAATTTACTTCCTTGCCATTCTGGAGGTGAGAACTTTAAAATGGGTTGGCAGAGGCTGTCTTCCTTCTTGAGGCTCTAAGGGAAAATTTGTTCCCTTGCCTTTTCCCAGCTTCAAACGTCCCTGCATTCCTTGGCTTGTGGCCGCTTCCTCCGCGGTCAAGGCCAGGAGTGAAGCATCCTTAAATCTCCCTCTCTTTCTGTCTCTCTGTCACCTCTGCTTCTGTCCTCACATCACTTTCTCTGACTCTCCTGCCTCCCTCTTATAAGGACCCTCATGATGACATTGGGTCCACCTGTATAATCCAGCACAATCTCCCTATTTCAAGACCCTTAATCACATCCGAAAAGTCCCTTTTGCCATATAAGGTGACATATTCACAGGTACTAAGGATTCGGACATTGACCTTCGCCCCCACAGCCCCTCGTGTTGAGTGTAGGATACTGCTACTCCACTGGAGGAAATGACATGATACATAAGAATATCCATGGGGGCTTCCCTGGTGGCCCAGTGGTTGAGAGTCCGCCTGCCAATGCAGGGGACATGGGTTCAAGCCCTGGTTCGGGAAGATCCCACATGCCGCGGAACAACTAAGCCCGTGCGCCACAACTACTGAGCCTGTGCTCTAGAGCCCACGAGCCACAACTACTGAACCCACGTGCTGCAACTACTGAAGCCCGCGCGCCTGGAGCCTGTGCTCCGCAACAAGAGAAGCCACCGCAATGAGAAGCCCGCGCACCGCAACGAAGAGTAGCCCCTGCTCGCCACAACTAGAGAAAACCTGAGCGCAGCAACGAAGACCCAACACAGCCAAAAATAAATAAATAAATAAAATTTATAAAGAAAAAAACTGGAGGAAATGTCAACCTCTTTAGAATCAGATCTATGGGAGGAGGCAAAGGAAACCTACCTGTGTTGAGCACAATAAACAAGACAATGAATTCCACTAGAAGACTGAATTTCTTGAGAGGTTTCATTAGGGGAAAAAAAAGCCCAAAGAGAAAAACCAACTAGTTCTCACTTGGGCAATTTTTTTTTCTTTTTTGAGATCTTATTTATCTTAAGTCAGAGCCACCCAAAATGGGGATTTTGAGTGAGTCCTAAAGTTTCTTCTTATAAATAGAGCCCATGAAGACAGAGTGCAAATGGGCTGTTTGCTGGTGTGTCCAGTCATATTCCCCTCAAAGATATACATAGATTTCTGTGCGAACATAGATATTCGAATGCAAATGGATTAATTTAATAGATGAATGTTCTCACATGTCAAGCTCTGTGGTAGGTTTGGGGGATATATACATGGATAAGACAGTCCTGGCACTTCCCCCATGAGGTTTTTCACTCCAGTGGGGTGGAGAGGCAATGAAAAATGTACAGATAAATATGCATTAGTTAGCACTTTGGGTTTTTTTTGTTGTTGTTGTTGTTTGTTATTTTAAAATTTTTTTAATTTTATTTTTTTATACAGCAGGATCTTATTAGTTATCTATTTTATACATATTAGTGGGTACATGTCAATCCCAATCTCCCAGTTCATCACACCACCACCACCCACCCCGCCGCTCTCCCCGCTTGGTGTCCGTACATTTGTTCTCTACATCCGTGTCTCTATTTCTGCCTTGCAAACTGGTTCATCTTGGATATTAAGGGCAAGAAGCAAGGTGAGCAAGGGTGGAAATAATGCTAGTTTACCAGGAACGGTGTCACCTGGAGGATGACGACATAGGTGAGATGTGGGGACAGGGCTCGTATCCAGGCGCACTTCCGTCTTCTTCACAGGTACCCATTTGCTGAGACTTTGGGGGAGCTCTGGGTGGGTGGTCAGCACCTGGGCATCACCTACTCCCCCGACCCCTTGTCATACCTGGGAGCAGGGCTGGGGAGGTTTGATGATCAATCATCTCAGGATTACTCAGTTCCCAGCGGCTCTGCATCTCCCCGTCGTGTCTCACGCTGAACAACTTGCCCCAGTTTTTCACACTGAAATCTAATCGTGGCCAAAGCAATTTGAGACGAAGCAGAACCCCCCACCCCCACCCGCCGTCCTGCTTTTTTTTTTCTCTACAGAAACTGGATTCTTCAGTGGTGTGTTCTCTCAAAAGAAAGCTCAATTTTTCTTGAATATGAAGAAAACGTATGTGATTATGTTTATGAAGCCTGTGTCTACAGCTTATATCAAAGTAGTAAGGACCTAATACTTTACAAGGGAAAATAGGCCATGGTGTTCTCAGCATCTGTCCAGATTACAAAGCACTCATCGCTTTTGGATCTCATTGGATTTGAACAAGAAAAACAACTTGAGTTAATGGAAATTATATAGAAACAGTTACAAATAATTAAGCATGGACACACTCTTAATCAGAGTTTCTATCCTCATTTCTCTGCTCTATGTTAATAAATTAACTCCCTTGGTACCCCTCTGCTACCAAGTCATCCACCTTAAAAATTGTTACATTTGATTTGTAAAACGAAATACTTCCAAAGTTATTGGACTAAACTACTGATGAACTCAAAACACTTGGTCTGCCCTCGTGACTGCATTGAGGGTTTGTCTGTGTCTTTTCTAGAAGCTTGTTCTTGGCGGAAGTGTATGGGCATCTAAACAACCACTGAGGCTTTGGGTGAAATTGAGACAGGCTGGGACCTGGCACCCTTTGCTGCAGTGCTTGCACCTGGATAAACCTCTCTTCCAGCAACAAAATACAGAGAAACTATATGGGACCAAAAATAACTGTGTGCATGTGCAGTTGGAGCAAATTCTGGACAAAAGATACAAAGAGACCAAAAAAACCCCTACTGCCACTTTTGAAGAGCCCGGAGCAAAAACAGGGTGTTGGGAGCAAAAGCAGGGTGCTGAGCATGCCCCCGGCACACAACACCACTTAAGGGGTGGGCAAAACGCCTAAGCCACCCCTCTGGCCTGACCTCTGGACACACCCCTACCCTCACCCGTATAAGGAACAAGCTTGCCCCGCCCCCTCCAGGAGTGGGCAAGCAAGGGAACCTGTGGTTTGTTCTCGCTCCCCGTGCAAGACACGGGGCCCCAATAAAGCCTTGCCTGAATTTCTTGTCTGGCCTCTAGTCAATTTCTATTGATTGGGGAAGGCCAAGAACCCTGGTTGGTATCAAAATGACATCAGCTTAGACAACAGTTTTCAGCCTTGGATGCGCATTCGAAGCACCTGGGACCTGGGAGCTTTTTAAAAGCACAGCTGCCCCAGCCCAGATGAATCGATCCTGAATCTCTGGGGATGAAGACGGGCACCTGCGGGTTTTGAAAATTCCCCCAGCCCTTCCGACACACGGGGAAGATTGAGGACCATTGGAGTAGAAGATGCAGTTTTTCAGCTATAGATGATGATGGTCTACATCCTAGTCATCTGTAAAGTCAGAACAAGCCGGTACAACTAGAGAATCTAGGGTAAAAAGGAAGAAGTCTTGGTCTGATAACAAGAAAGTGAAAAAAATTTTCACATTCTGCTGCCTACTTTCCTTTTGGATCAAATTTATTTTAGGGACAGACGTACCAAATTTGCCAGGAAGACATGTGTACTGATTTCCACGAGGTTTTAAGAACCGACATCACTGTCTATCTACCTAGAAGGTCCACCCTGGTCTTTGTGGAGAAACGCAAACCAGGCTCATCCTCACCAGCCCCCAGCGAGACTCAGTCCCTCTGTCTCCCCTCCCACCACGAATATAAGTCCATTAGGCCGTTCACTAGTGAGTGGGGGGTACTTCCCGGGAGGGCTTGCGTGACGGGGTGCAGACGTTGGAGGGAGAGCAGAGATGGATGCTCAAAGGCCCCAGAGGGTCCTTGCCTGGTCTGGCCCCTTGCCCTGCTGCCCCCTCCAGCTTTCCTCCCAGCTCTCCCTCCCGCTCAGGTGGCGCCACTTTCCCTCCGCCCGAAGCAGATGCCCACAGGCAGCCTCAGGGGACATGGCTGTCCCCACCCACCCCCTTAGAGGGAGCTGAACACTGACTGGCCTCTCCCCTTCCCACGCCAGATCTGCAGATAACAAAAGTTTCACCACTTCACACATCCACCGCCCCCCGTTTATGTGTCTCAGCTTCTCTTTGCCTCTGGCCTTTCCCTCCCTCCCAGCCTGTCTGGCTTCATCCATCCATCCATCCATCCATCCACCTATCAATCCATCATATGTTTGGCAAACACCATGTGTCCACGCTGTGCTGGGTGCTGGGCATGAAATGAGGGGTGGTGGCAGCAGCAGGGCTGTCCTTCCGCAGCTCACCTTGGCTCAAAAGGCAGGTCCGAAATTCATCCCATAACCCCATGAACAAAGGCGAAACTGTGGCAGTGACAAGGCCTCCAAGAAGAGGGATGTGGCCCTCCCAGGACTTCTGGGGAAGGTCGCCGGGGGTCAGTGCAGAGCCCTGAAGGAGGGGCGTGTCCCATGGGACAGCCGACTGCAGGTGGATGGAGTGGGAGTGTTTGTCAAGGGAGTGTGTTAGCGAGAGGAAGGGTGTGCGCACAGGGCTGACAATGCAAGCAAGTGAATGTGTGCGGGCGTGTGGGTGTGCAAGCAAGTGTGCAAGCTGCGGGAGCGAGCACACAAATGCAAGTGTGTGAGTGTAAGGGTGTGTGTGCGAGTGTGTGGGTGATGTGTGTGCAAGAGTGTGTAAGTGCAAGGGTGCGTGGGCAAGTGTGTGAGTGTAAGGATGCATGTGCAAGTATATGAGAGGATGCGTGTGCGAGTGTGGGGGTATGTATGCAAATGTGTGAGTGTAAGGATGTGTGTGGGATGGTGCGTGTGCAAGAGTGTTTAAGTGCAAGGGTGCGTGTGCAAGTGTGTGGGTGTGAGTGGGTGCACGTGGGTGTGTGTTTGAGCGTATCTGAGTGTGTGGGTGCACATGGGAGTCACATCTGGCTGGGCAGGGCCGATCAGGGAGCAGTGGCTGGTGGGGGGGTCAGGAGGCAGTGCCAGGGGCAAGTTGGGCTTGGTTTAGCATGCTGATGGGGGATCTGAAGGGATCCTTCCACTGGGGACTTACCCGGAGCCCCCTTCGCCTCCTGCCACAACAGGCGAAGTTTAGCCAGCAGGGACCTGGTCCTGGGCATCTTCTGAACCCAATTCCAGGCTAATCCTGCTCCTTTGGGGTGTGTGAACCTTGTTCTCTGGCTTCAGTTTCTTGGGCCCAGGGGTGGGTAGGCTCCAAGCACTGGCCAGCGCCCCCTTCTCTGCTCTCCTTGCCAGCGTGTCCCCGTGGGTGGCGGTGAACCCTCACGGAGGTGAGCTGGCCTCCCGGGCAGCCGCTCTCTGCTCCCACATTGGCCCGCGAGCTTTGCTCTAAGTACAGGGAACAGGAGGACACAAGCCCAGGTCCGCTTCACCTCCGAAGGACGATACAGCTCTTCCCCCACCCTTGTGGCCCCACTTCCTCCATCCCTTCTTCCCAGGGCCATCCTGGTCTCTGTTTCTCACCCCCTCAGCTCCGGCCCCTGCAAGCCCACGGCTTCTTACAGTGTGGCATCGGCCTTGACTCAAAGACTCCACTTGCTGGGGTCACAGGGACCTCGTGGCCAGGGTCCCCTGCCTCTGGCTTCTGGGCAGGTTGGCCACACAGAGGCCCTGGTGGAAGATTAGAGAGCATCAGGGGAGTGGAGGTGCCAGGGATGCGTCCTCCGCTCTACTCAGCCGACCCCACCAGACTCAGCTCCCCTCACCACGCTCAGCTCCCACTGGGCAGCGCCACCAGGCTCCCTTCCCACAGCCCCAGCTGTCACCTCTGCTGTCCCTCCAGCCTAGGGTGACAGTGACTTCCCGTTGTGCTGACCCCTGGGTTAATCCCTAGCCCCTTCTGGGCCCTCACCTCTTCCATCATCCCCATCACAAAGTGCCCTGCGTTGGTTTCTCTCTGTTTGAATTGAAGACCCTGCCACAGTCTTGTTTATCCTGATGCTGCTCTGAGGGATACACCTTTAAAAGATGCCCATGCATCTTTCCCTTGATGGGGCTTCACCCTCTGGCATCATCTCAGCTCTCCCCTCTCTGGTACGAAACTTCTTGAGAGTATTAACACTACTCACTGATCCCCACAGTTCTCTGCTGAAGTGGAGTCAGATATGGTCACCCCAACCTTGCTGTTCCTTCACGCTTAGCTCACTAGCCCTTTGGATTGTTGGGACATTTTACTCATGCCCCCAGGAGGAAATAAATGACCCCATCAGAACGGCACAGAGTCCCCAGACTTTTCTGAAGTTTTCGTTACAGTTCGGTTTTCTGACTTTTCCAAGTATGGTTATGATAAGAAAAATAATTGTCAACATCTAACACCTTTACTGCACAGGGTGTGTATTAGCACGGCTCTGAGTGCATCATGTGTATTAACAGGAAACATTTAATCCACAAATCACTCCTGTTTACAGACATGGGCTTCTCCCCCTCCCTTTAAAGGAGGAAACGGAGGCCACGACGGTTCAAAGGTCAGAGAGCCCATTTTGGGGGCTTTATTTCAATTTCTCCCTTCAGCGGGGCGCCTGCTTCTGCCATGGTTGCGCTCACCTGGTGACCTATGACCTTGTCTAGCCTACAGATGTGAACTGAGGGAGTGAGTCGTGGCAGAGAGAGTCTCGCATCCCAGTCGGGGGTGGGGTGCCCGGGGGCGAGTCAGGAGGGGCACCTCTCACCCAGGGCTGTAGCATGTGGAGTTGGTGGGGAATTACTTTTAATCACCTAAAGGAATAGAAAGTGTGAGCTGGGGGAATACTGCAGCCAGGTCAGCAAGCCAACGGGAGTTTCTTGAGGCGTGCAAGGCAAGCCCGGCGCTGAATGAGCAGACAGCTTCGGAGGGCAGGTGCGGATGAGTCCATACTTAACTCCCCGCTGCTGTAGGGTGTCCTCTGTGTTCCCACAGCGGCTTTCCTGACATTCCAGGCAGCAGGAGCTCTCCCACCCCTGACCTCTGAGGAGCAGGCAGGGCAAGTGTCACAAAAGGCACTAGGCGGCTGGCCGGGGGTGCTATAGGCAAAGCACTTGTCTCTGGATGCCGTGGCCCTTGTGGAGTCCCTACCGTCAGCTGTGTCAGCTGTCCCGCATTCTGGAATGTACCATACCTCCCCCACTTTCCTCGTGGTCTGTCCACAGCCACGTTTCTGGCCTCATCTCCTGCCACGTATGCCCTCACTCACCATGTCCCAGCCTCACTAGCCTCTTGATTTTCCTTTACCAGGTGTGCTCTGCTTTGCAGTTGCTGTTCCCCCTCTTCCTGGAACACTCTTCCGCCACCTGTCTTTGTGGCTCACCCCTCACTTCCTCCTGGTTTCTCTGAATTGTCATATTATCGGAGATGCCTTACCTCAGCTGACACAGAGGCCTGTGGAGACTAGAAACCTCCCATCCCACACTCTCCATTCTCCTCTATGCTGCCTTGCTTTTCCTGTCACCCTTACCATATCCCAGGAGATTCCATCCTTATTGGTTGCCTTTCTTCCCCCGTGGATTGTCAGCTCACTGGGGGCAGGGATTTGGGTTCTTTTTTTTTTTTTTTTTCACTGCTGTATCATTAAGGCCTGGAGTGTACTAAGTACTCAAAAATATGTTTTGCTGGCAAAAATACAAAAAGACAGATAAGAGAGAGACGACTGTAATCCTGTTAGCAATAAAAGAAGACTAGAAATCATAAATTTCATGAATAGGTGACCAGTGGAATAAACTGTGGTAAATCCTGGTAATCCAAACAGATTCTGGGGCTAGAAAAATGCAGGATGAGTCTAGAACTTGTCATAAAATCAAGTAAGGAAACCATAGGACTTCCCTGGTAGCGCAGTGGTTGAGAATCCGCCTGCCAATGCAGGGGACAAGGTTTCTATCCCTGGTCTGGGAAGATCCCACATGCCACGGAGCAACTAAGCCCACAAGCCACAACTACTGAGCCCACGCACCGCAACTACTGAGGCCCGTGTGCTCTAGAGCCCGTGTGTCGCAACTATTGAGCCTACGTGCCACAACTACTGAAGCCCGTGCAGCTGGAGCCTGTGCTCTGCAACAAGAGAAGCCACCGCAGTGAGAAGCCCGCGCACTGCAACGAAGAGTAGCCCCCGCTCGCCACGACTACAGAAAGCCCACACACAGCAATGAAGACCCAGTGCAGCCAATACACACACACACAGGAAGTAGGAAACCGTCACAGGTTACTATAGTCATGTCAAAAGAACTCAGGAATGAAAGAGGCAACAGCTAAGCTACAGTGACAGAAAGTAAGCCAGTGTTTGCCTGGGGACCCAGGTTTGGGGGAGGATAACCCACTGCAAAGGGAAATGAGACCAAGAGCTTGCTGGTTTTCTTCCTGAAGTTCTAGGTCCTTCTGTGGGAGGTGAAGGTGCTGGCGAACCTGGGCCACAGGTTAAAGTTGATGTGTCTGGGGAGCTTTGTGATAGGCTGGGCAGGTGACCACCTTTGGGTTTCCTGGTGTGGCCAGCTGGGGCACAGCCCGGTCACGGGAAGCAGAGATGGAAAACTGCCCTGTACCAGCTGCCGTCTCTTCTCTGCCCTCCTCCCAGATGACTGATTTGTTTTCTTAGCTTCTCTTCTGTATTTTGAATGGTTTACTTGAACTTTACACTGGATGCCTCATAGGTTTTCAGCGTTCCCAAATCCCAGGCTAATTTCTTGATCTGTTTACCCTGCCCCCTAAATGTTAAAATTACTTTAGGCTTCTCTATCTCTGGGAATTGTTGCCACCTTCTTCTCAGTTACTCAAATCAGGACATGGAGCTAACTTTGACTCTTTCCTTTTCTTCAGCTCCCAACACCCAGCCCATCAACGTGGGCTGTCAGTTCTGCCTTTGAAGCAGGTCTCAAACTGTCCTGTTCTCTCCCGGTCCACCAGCACCGCCCGCTTGTCTTTTTGGACCATGACAATGGCTTTCAAATTTGTGCCCCTGTGATCCACTCTCCAGGCAAAGCCCGAGTACCTTATAGAACAAACCAGACTCTATCCTTCCACATACTTAGTGGCTTCCTGTTGCACTTATTTAAAACCTCAGTGTGCCCTGTGGGGCCCTGCAGACGCTCCCATCACTCCAGAATCACCATGTATGCTAGTCTCTCTTCTTTTGATTTCTTGAATATTCCAACCTCTTCATCTGCCAGAGGGTCTTCACTCTTAGTACTTGGAAAGTTCCCAACTAGAGTTGCAGCCCCACCCGAACACGTACGCCATTCTCCAACTCCTGTGGATCCCTAAGGACTCAGTGTGACGTCAGTTCTTCACGATGGATGCCTTCTTCCCCACCCCCCTGACCTCAGGATAACTAAGGCTCCTTTCTATCCTTGGACCTTCTGTACCCCTGTACCTTCTCATCCAGCGCTCACTTCTGCTTCTAGTTATACATGAACTTATGGGTTTATTTGTTAATGCTTGTCACCCCACGAGACTGTAAGGTCCACGGGGCCAGGGTCCTGCGAGTTTTGTTTCCCACCACTTTGTCCCTCATTGAGGATCTCAGTAAATATTTGTGAAGTAAATGAATAAATGAATGACTCTTCACACTTCTGATATCATATCAACCTTCTCATTAAATGCCTTTAAAAGCCTCCGCTTTCCCATAAGGCTCTAACTTGAGGCTGAAACCCAAGCTGCTTCCGTCCTGGCCTCCAATCTATTTTTCCAGCCTCTTACCACATACTTTCACCTCACACTCTATTGCCAGTTTCACATTAGCCTAGTCACAATTTTCTTGGCCTCTGCAGCTCCGTTTTTCCTATGAAGACCTTTATTGTCCTTTAAAGGTCGTCTCCAACTCCACCTTTTGTGGTGATGGCTTGCCTGCTTCTAGAAGTCTGTAACATTTGCTCGTAAAGCTTTCAAGCTCATGCTTCTTTCTGCCTTCCAGTAAGTCAGGTGCTTTCATATCTTCCTTTTCTGCTAGATTGAAAAGAAAAATCTCTTGCTTGTTTTTATATATGTTTATATGTTATTTTAAAACTCTTTCTATGTTGTCCTAAGTTTCTAACTCATTGGAGTTGCTAGAGATGCATTTGTCAACTTAATGGAAGCATTATTTAATTACAGTATTGTCCTCTGCAGTTAACAAGATTCTGTCGGATGGATCTTTTAAGCTGTGTGTATTTCTCAGTATAATGCTTTCACAAAGGGATCCACCTTAAACCTTGCTAAGGACTGAGTCCCCTGGGGGCTTTGCTATTAATCATTCAGTGGTGGGGACCTGTCACAACAGCTTTGGGGAAAAGCAATGAGTGCGGAGAAGCAAAACCCTGCCCCCGCCCCCTGGACACACCGCCTGGTCTTTGAGTTGTCTTTGCAAGTGGAAACAACGGCATGACTCCAATGCTGCAAAGATAGACTATTTCCCTTTCTTTTACATTATACTTTAGGACCTAAATATAAATATTCCAGCTATTCATCTCAGCATGATTTGGTTATGGAAACATCATCAGAATTGTTTAAGAGACGGAGGAGGCTTCTATTTTCGTCCTGACACAGGAAGTTCAGCCTTTGTCCATTTTTACAGTTTGATTTATGTGAGGTTAAAAATTCATAACGCAGGAGCTAACCTCAAGCAAATATTGTTTTTTGCGATGAGCCAATTCAAACGTCCTCTCTGCTCGGGTTTCCTGTTCAAAAGGTTTGGAAATTGAAGCTTAGCTGCGGCTGATCTCTTTGATCTACTGCAAATCATTCGGCCTCTGTGTGTTCTGGGGTCAGCAAGGGCTCAGCCTGGGTGGCACAGAGTGGAACTGGGAACCATCCCCTGCTCAGGAGCAATTCCTGTGTCAGGTGCCTTATGTTGTTATCTTATTTAACCCTCTGGTAATCCCATGATGTATTTTCTGGACTTTCCAGAAGCAGGAACTGAGACAGGTGTATCACCTGCCTGAGCTTGCCTCGTGGTGAATGGCCAAGCTGCTTGGCGTGACCTCAGGGCTGTGCGCTGGCTTTGCGGCTGCAGCTGGGACAACACAGAGGTTGCACCACCCCGCTGCCCGGATGCTGAGATGTGGAGAATTTAGGTTTGCCTTTCCTATCCATCCAGAGACTCCCAACTGGGGGCGGTGTTGTCTTCATTTTCTTCCTGACAACGACACCAGGCCCCTGTGCTTTATGAAAGGTGGACACATGAGAGCATCCAACATCCAAAGGGTGGCTACTCCTCTCACTGTGGCTGGGGGACAGGTGACACCCCTTTCCCTGCGGACACTGCTGTGAATGCTTCACTACCCCTTCCACCCGCCCAAGGCTCCCACTGATCCCGGGTGCAGCCCCAGCTCACACAATCCTCCCAGTGTTCAGAGAGAGCATCAGAGCCTGATGGCTACCTAGTTGGTCCTGGGACCCCCGTGTTCACTTGGCCCCTGCCATCCTGCCTCCCGCCCCTCACATTCTGCCCGGAGGGAGCCCAGGGACACAGCGCACTGCTCCAGAGCTCGGGGCCTGCCAGGTCCTTCTTGTGTGAGTTCAGGTCCCAGAGAACAAATACGAACCACACCTGGTGTGAACTGTCTCCTAACTCTGGACCACAGAAGCCATGAGATAAGAAACATCAACCAAGAGAAACACCGATGTAACAGACAGGGCGGGAGACCAGGGTGGAGAAAGGGTGGCACAAGGGTGGCAGAAAGACACGTGTGAGGTTTTCCGTGTCAGTCCTGGGCTAAGTCAGGAGGTGCTGGCCTTCGCTCTGGTGCTGCCACAGCCGAGGGATTTGAGGAACCATCTGCAGATTCCTCTTCCTTCCCTGTAAACGAGGACAGAGATTTCGTGGTTCACGTAGAGCTACCTGACCAGGCCTGATAAGTTCTCTTCCACTTCGCATTAAGATACCTTGGGGGCTTCCCTGGGGGCTTCCCTCGTGGCGCAGTGGTTGAGAGTCCGCCTGCCGATGCAGGGGACACGGGTTCGTGCCCCGGTCCGGGAAGATCCCATGTGCCGCGGAGTGGCTGGGCCCGTGAGCCATGGCCGCTGAGCCTGCGCGTCCGGAGCCTGTGCTCCACAACGGGAGAGGCCACGGCAGTGAGAGGCCCACGTACCGCAAAAAAAAAAAAAAAAAAAAGATACCTTAAAAATAAAAGCATCTTACAGCTTTGAAAATGAAGGCCCCCACTGGACCTGCAGTTTGGAGTGACTACTTTTATTTTTTTAAATTTTTTCTTGAAGTCTAGTTGATTTACAATATCGTCTAAGTTTCAGATGTCATGATTCAGTTATACATATATATTCTTTTTTTAGATTCTTTTCCCTTATAGGTTATTACATAATATCGAGTATAATTCCCTGAGCTAAGTAGTAGGTCCTTGCTGGTTATCTATTTTCTACATAGTAGTGTGTATCTGTTAATCCCAGCCTCCTAATTTATCCCTCCCCCCAGCCCCCTTTCCCCTTTGGTAACCATAAATTTGTGTTCTGTGCCTGTGAGTCTCTTTATGCTTTGGAAATAAGGTCATTTGTATTTTTTTTTCTTTTAGAGTCCATACATAAGCGATATCATATCATATCATATCTCTGTCTGGCTTATTTCCCTAGTATGATAATTTCTAGGTCCATCCATGTTGCTGCAGATGGCTTTATTTCATTCTTTTTATGACTGAGTAATGTTCCATTGTATATATGTACCACATCTTCTTTATCTGTTCATCTGTCGATGGACATTTAGGTTGCTTAACAATTATTTTTTTTAACAAACACTTTATTTACTCTGTTAGTTAATAAACATTTAGTGAATGGCTACAAGGTTTCAGGCACACTGATAATAAGTAAAACTTTGAACAAAGCCAAACAGGTTTATGTGGAGCCCACAGCCCAGAGGTTCAGAGGAGATAAACAGGCAAACACGTACCAGCAGGACAGGTGGCATGGTGATGTGGGGACATGGTGTCTTGGTGAGGGACACAGGATACAAGTGGGAGGTCTGGCCCAGGGTCACAGGATGGCTTTTCTTGGAGAAAGTAAAGTCTGGCTTGAACCTGTGGATAAAGAGGATTTACGCTAAAGAACAGCGGGAAGAAAGAACACTGATCCCAGTGAAGAGCAAGCCCAATATTGTGGGAGCCAGAGAGGGCATGGTGGTTCTGAAGATCCAAACCAAGTCCAGTGAGGCTGGAGTGCAGGGTGGGGTGAGGGCTGCAGTGGTTGAACACTAAGATTGTACAGCACCACGGTCCCTGAGGACCAGGCAGAGGCGTGTGCATCCTGATCACGCTTTTCTACAGCTCTTTGCTCAGTGCCTGGCACATAGTAGGTCCTCAGTAGATATTTGTTGAATGAAAAAGTGAGTTATGTAAAAATGGCCGCAAAAGAGAAGAAAAGAAAACAGTTTTTAATTTGAATTACTAAAATTAGCAATGATAATATAATTCAGTCTAGATTGATAATGCAAAATTAATTTAACAAAGACTAGGAAATAATTGAGAGCATAGGAAAAGATCAAGGTTAATAAATGTTGTCTTATGTAAGAAGGAGCCAAGGTAATTGCTTTATTCTTTTTTTTTTTTTGCGGTACGCGGGCCTCTCACTGTTGTGGCCTCTCCCGTTGCAGAGCACAGACTCCGGACGCTCAGGCTCAGCGGCCATGGCTCACAGGCCCAGCCGCTCCGCGGCATGTGGGATCTTCCCGGACCGGGGCACGAACCCGTGTCCCCTGCATCGGCAGGCGGACTCTCAACCACTGCGCCACCGGGGAAGCCCTGCTTTATTCTTGACTTAGATAGTTAGGGGATTATACATTTAAACAGATATTTGAAAAACAATTAAAAGTATCCATACTTTTAAAATTAAAAGTATTGCAAAATGAAAACGGAAGCTGCAATAAAGCAAGGTGAGAGACGTAGGGTCAAAGATTTCAGTTATGATAATAAATATTGAAAGTTTTAACTCTACTCCTTCAAAGAAAAGTCTTGTGACAGGAAGCAAAAATTGACTACATGTTACAAGAGATAGACATGAAGGAGAACTCTTTTGCAATTTAAAATAAAGGACAAGGCAAAGAGAGAGTGAGGCTAGCTTACATAGCAGAAAGCAAGGATGACAATTTCAACATCAAGAAAATAAAAACACTAATTCAAAGAGGATATATTCACCTCTATGTTCATTGCAGCATTACTTATAGTAGCCAAGATATGGCAGCAACCTAAGCGCCCATTGATAGATGACTGGATAAAGAAGATATGGTATATATACATATACACATATATATACATATATACATATATACACACACAGTGCACAGTGGAATACTACTCAGCCATTAAAAAAGGAACGAAATCTTGCCACTTTTAACAACATGGATGGATCTAGAGGGTATTATGCTAAGTGAAATAAGTCAGACCAAGAAAGACAAATATTATATGATCTCACCTATATGTGGCATCTAAAAAACAAAACAAATGAACAAACATAACAAGACAGAAACACACACATAGATACAGAGAACAAGCAAGTGGTTGCCAGAGGGGAGGGGTGGGGGGGGGAGGAGTGAACTGGATGAGGGAGATTAAGAGGTACAAACTTCCAGTTATAAAATAAATAAGTCCCAGGGATGTAATGTACAACATGGGGAATACAGTCAATAACGTTGTAATAGCTGTATAGTAAGAGATGGTAACTAGACATAGTGGCGATCATTTGTAATGTATAAAAATATTGAATCACTATGTTGCACACCTGAAACTCTTTTAATATTGTAAGCCAATTATAGTTCTATTTAAAAAAATTTGTATGAGAAAATATGACATTAATCAAGAAGCCTTAGATTTCCAATAAGTCGTGTTATGTTGTGAAAGGTAATAATACTGGCAACAGTCATTAGCCTTCATGTACTGATAAACGTAGTATTGGCATTTGTAAATGAATACTTTAAAAGTCAAGAAGGAATGATCACAAATACAATCATTGGGGAGAATTATCAATACCATCACTCTATGATAGATCAATGGAAAGGAAATAAAGTTATCTGATTGTACTCATTGCCTGTGGCTGCTGTTAAGAAACTTCCACAGACTTGGTGCTTTAAAAGAGCACGGATTTACTCTCTCATGGCTCTGGAGGTCAGAGGCGGTAATGAGGTTCACTGCTGACATTAAGGTGTCAGGAGAGCCGTACTCCCTCTGGAGGTCCTGGGAGAAGAATCTGATTCCTGGCCTGTTCCAGCTCTGGAGCTGCTTCCCTAGGCTTGTGACCCATTCCTCCAACCTCAAAGCCAACAGCACAGCATCCTTCTCTTATCACTTTGCCTTTTCCTCTTCTGTTTTGAATCTCTTTCTGTCTCCCTCTTATAACGATACTGTGATTGCAGTTACGGCCTACCTAGATAATTCAAGATAATCTCCCCATCTCGAGATTCTTAACTTAATCACACTTGCAAAATCTCTTTTGTCATATAAAGTAATATTCTCAGGTTCCAGGGGTTAGGACGTGAATATCTTTGGGAGCCATTACTCAGCGTATCCCAATGATAATAGTAGGAATTAAATGTAAAGATCAAGCTCGCGTCTATGGGACTATTTACTTTCCAGCGTTCATGAAACATTTACAAAAGTGAGCATAAACTTGGCTTTATAAACACCCCAAAGCAAAAAGTGTTTGCCGACAGTCTTCTAAAATTCAAAATTTATCACACTTAGAAAGAATAATTACTTAGATATTACAAATAAAGTAAAAGCACTCACAAATAATGAATATGCCACCAGATATTATTTCAGATTATTTAGAAAATCATAAAAATGAGGACGGTACTAAGGCTGTCAGAGGTATCTGGAGAGGTTGATTTTTAAAACTAAATTATTTCATTGCCAGATACAAAAGAAAATAAATATATAAATAATCACTTATTCCAGGGAATTAGAAAGAACATGAATTCGATAAAAACAGAAATTAATAAATTAGAAAAGTGGTGAGATTAATAAGTAAAACAAAAAGTGATTTATTTGCAACGGCAATAGATGTCTCTGCCAAGAGTAATCAAGGAATAATGAAAAATCACAGCAAAACAAAATGAGAAATGAGAATCTCTATTACCACCATTATATTCCAATGTTATTTTAGAGGCTCTGGACACAGGATAGAAATAAAGAACATACACTCAATGTGTAGAAGATAGAAGTATAATTATTTACAGCCAATGTGATTATATACAAACACTCTCAGATGATCAGTCAAAGTAATATGTAGATTGTTGATAGAATTCAGTGGCTAAATAGGAAAGTAATAAATAAAAATCAGGCTTTATTGTCTCTATAACGACTGAGAAAATAGAATAATTATTAATATAAATATTATTATTACTCTTACCAAGAAATGTACCAAAACACTATGTTATATAACAGGTCCTGGATAAGACTAACCGTTTTGATGACAGAATTTCCCGAAACTTTACATCATTAAAATAATTCCAAGCAAAGTCTCTATCATATGTTTGGAGAAACTTGCCAGAACAATTCCAAAGTTAATTTGGAAGAATAAAGTGATCAGGATAAATTTTATATATTTGGAAGTGGAAGTATGATGAGGGGAAGGTTTTGCAAATATTAAAAATACTATAAGAGGCTACGTTAATTTGTAGTCCATTTAGCTCTATTATTAGAGAAGGAATCTGACTATATGAAGTTGGCAAAGGCAAATCGAGAAGTTATGGATTGTTTAATGGAGAGTCAGATACTACTTGTCAGGTGGAAATACACTGACTGATGAAAAGACACTCCCTGGAGCATGTTAAGGGGGGTGCAGTGGGGTTACTGATGTTCTGAGAGGTTTACTTAGCACCCCTACTCCCCCTTTCATAGAATAGGCGACCTGTAGATACCCAGGCAAAAACCCTGCAGTCTGATTTCTAAAATAATTGATACCGCAACCACATAGACCATCAGCAGAGAGAACCAATACCAGAGACCCAGCTTTTTTCACAAGCTTAAACAGAGAACCAAGATGCACCAGAAGATAAGGAGATCTAGACCCTCAACTGAGAAAGGCCTGGGCAAAGGAATAAAAAAATAGATCCCAGAAGAAACAGGGTAATTCAGGTTACAAAATGAAAACTAAGAACAATACTCCAATTAATAAGGAGATTTAAATTTTGAGTTCATACACCAAGAACAAGATGACGTGAAAAAGAAAAAATTGCAAAACAAGAACACCTTTTAGGGACTGAAAAAATAAAGTCAGGGAAATCTCTCCCAAAGAATAGAGAGATGGAAAATAAGAGAGAAATGATAGGACGTATGGGTCATGGAAAGAGAGAACAGTGGAATTATTAGATAAAGTGTAGGAGTGACTCAAAACTGATGAAGGTTATAAAACATCAGATGGAAGGGCTTGCTCCACAATGAATTATAAATGACTTCACCCTAAGGTACATCTTATGGACTCTTTGATCATGCAGCTGATCCTTTCCCCTTTGCATGGATTTCTGAAAATTGCAAAGGTAAATTTTTTAGCCTGTCTCTAGAAAAGTACTCAGGGATTGAACACTTTTCTTATCATGCCAGATTATCTACTGTCAGCTTATCACCACCACCACCACCACCACCCCCGTCACCACCACCATCATTATCACCACCAGCACCACCACCACCAGCACCAGCAGCAGCATCACCACGACCACTACCCCCATCACCACCACCACCTCCACATTGTCACCATCACCACCACTACATCCCTACCACTGCCATATGTGTCTAAGTCTGGAAACTACATTTCCCAGAATCCCTTTCCTTGTGCAGTTTTGGTTCAGAGTTTACCCATGAGAAGAACTCATGCAAGACTGTAGGATTTGGAAACTGAAAGCGATAATTGCCAGTTCTGAGCCTAGGCCTTAGGAGGCATCGCACATTTCCATTTGCCTTTCTGTGCTTTAGTCATAGCAAAGAGAAGAATGTGACCCAAATGGCCCTGGGTCCCAGAAGGAGGATGGGAGCCTCCTGGAGCAGAACCACGGGAGCCTGAAGTAAGAGCAGCCCCTAGCTGACTCATAAACTGAGTGAGAACGATGCTTTTAGGTGCATGCCACTGAGATTCTGTCATTGTTCATTACACAGCAGTTTTGCAGCACTTGCTGACTAATACAGGTACACAGACTTTGTCTTACTTTTTTATCCTTTTTCCCATTATTCGCACTGTTTACTTCCCTTACTTAAAAAAGTGTATTTCATTATATGTATAATAGTGAGATGTCCCAAACACTTTTTGGGAAAAGGTGACGTATAAGTTAAATACTAAGGAAATATTTTGGAGAGTGCTACTTTATCTTTTGATTTTCATGAGTGGCTCAGATAATTTTTAGAATGCCATTGTGTGACAGTTCTTAATATAGTTTGGAAGATAGCCATTAAGGAGAAGTCTAGGGTAAAGAGTCAAATGAGAATAATGTCAAATTACTTTGTCCATGGAGAGATGAAGAATTCTGGAGCAGGAAGCCAGGTGGAATATTACAAGCAGGTGATGTATCTTAAAGTCATGCAAATGAGTTAATGATTGGGTTGACAGTTATCACTGGTACATGGATTTGTGCGATTCTTCTTTTTTTCCTGAAGGATCCCATGGTTATATATTTTTTATGTCAATGATTTTCTTCTGTTTTTATTCTCTGATTCCTTTTATTGCTTTAAGATTCATTTCAGTTATCAAATTCTGAAAGAAGGAACCTCAAAGTCATATCATAATGAAATCTTAAGCAGAATTGTTATAATTTATTACAATTATCTTCATTTTTTTAGACAAAAGTGCTAACATGCTTCAGAATGCTTTTTATGTATTGTCCCTCATTCTCCAAATTTAACTTTTTACAGCTTTCTGTAAATAGAATTGGAACATCATTAATGTTCAATGATCTGAGAACATAGCATCGATTGATAATGATAGAAGAAAAAAATCAGTCACCACCAGTATGAAACCCTGGGGAAATCAACTGAAGTGGAAAACTACATATTTCGTGCAGAGGCTTAAAAGAAGGGAAAATTATGGCTTTACTGGATCTTCCCTGCAAGCATATAGCATATAGCAGGCCTGTGTAATTTATTTTTTGAGGCTACTCTGTAAGCTTGTGCCGAGATGCAGTGAGTGCTTACCATGAAATGGGTCATTAATTCTCCTTCTATTTTGCTGTATTGAAGCAGATGATAATTATTAACGTAGCAATAGGGGGAAACAACGAAAGCAATCTTAGCCCTTGGGATGGGGAGACACAGCTACAATAATTGTGTGTGGACAATCTGACGGTTCTTCCTCTTTTATAAAGGTAACCTTTTTACCTTCCTGCTGCCGCGGTGCCGTCCATCGTAGAAATGTTTGTCCTGCTCCAAGAACCTTTTTCTTAATCGGGATTTGCGCAACTGGGTTGGAGAATTGATTGAGAAGTGGCAGGTGAGGAGGGGGTGGTAATGTATTAGGAGAGTTAGATGGGGGTCTCAGAGACAAAGCTGAACTGAGATTAGAAAGCAATTTGGAGCAGCCTCCCTGTCCTCTCTATGAGCCTGGGCTGAAGCAACGGCTCTACGCACGTGAGTCAACCCAACCAGCTGAGTTACTGGAGAGGGAGCAGAGGCTGGGCTATAGGTATGGCATCGGGGACCCTTGAGCTGCAGTTCTGCATGACAAGTCAGGACATGTGGCCTGCTGGGTATTGTAGGTCCTGTCCAGTGGCAGGTGTGTCTGCACTGAGGGGCCAGTTGTGGGAGAGGGGAAGCCCTGCTTCAGTCTTATTGAGGTGTCAATCCAGCTTGCTGCAAAAACATGGTAAGGAACAAAGGGGAAGAGGCCGGTGGCCAGGGAGTTGGGGCTTTAGGAACCACACAGCAGGCCACACAGCAACAGCCGAGGGCTGGGGTGGCCAGATAACAGGACAGCTTTCCTGATTTTCTCTCCATCCTTGTGAACTTGACTGGTGCATGACCGGTCCGTGGATGGCGAGTGAGCTCTTGAATTCTTTGATCCCTGAGGGAGAGGGTGGGATTCCTGGAAAAGGAAAAAAAAAAGGGTTCTTACAGAATAAGAAGAAGGTTAGAACCATTTAATTTTAAGAATAAAGGTTTGGCCTAATATGTAAGCCAGGCTGAGGCAATGAGATGTGTCTCTTGGTTCACAAAACACACCACTGAAAGGTTATGTCAGAAGAAGAGAATTTATGTAATATCCTCATATAGATAGAACAAGAGTCACATTCAGGGTACGGTGAACGGTAAAGGAAGTTGGGGATGTGCTTAACTGAAGTTAGAGACTGAATTAGCTAATAGCTGTTACCACATAACAAATTACCATGAACTTAGCACCTTAAACCTACAGTCTATCCTCATTATTTACAGATTCATTATCTGCTAAAATTTTGACACAGATCAAATGAAATTTATTTGGAACCTCGAAAAATCAATCACAACTGTGCTTTCACAGTCGTTTGCAAACATTTGCAGAGTGGGAAAAATTTGAGTCGCTGGATGCACACGTTCCCAGCGGAGGTGAAAGGGGGCTATGGCTTGCTCTCTTTTTCAGCTCTCACACTGCAGAGTCCTTTCTGTGGTCTGTTTAATGTCATGGTTTTTGCATTTTTTGTGCTTTTTGTTGGTAATTTCGCTGTTTAAAATGGTCCCAAGCAGAGTGCAGGAGTGCTGTCTAGTGTCCTGAGCACAAGAAGGCTGTGATGTGCCTTGTAGAGAAAATATATGTGTTAGACAAGTTTTGCTCAGGCCTCAGTTATTGTGCTGTTGGCTGTGGATTCAATGTTAATGAGTCAACATGTATATTAAACAGAAACACACATAAAACAAGGTTATGCTGTTGATCAACCGATGAAAATGGTGTGACCAGAGTCTGTCAAGAACCTACACCTGTGTTTCTCTGGAGCAATAGCACGAGTTCATTTCTCATGGTGACGTCATAGAACACAACCATCGTGAATAATGAGAGTCAACTGTACCTTTATTCTCTCCCAGTTCCTGTAGGTCAGGCAACTGGGCAGGGCATAACTGGGTCCTCTATTCAGGGTCTCAAAGGCTGCACCCCTCTTAGGAGCTGGGGGTGCTCTCCAAGCTCACGTGGTTGCGGGCAGAATGCAGTCCTTGTGGATGCAGGACTGATGTCCTGTTTTCTAGCTGGCCATTAACTGGGCTGCTCTCAGCACCAGCACCAAGAGGCTGCAGCAGTTCCTTGCCACTTGGCCCTCTCACAGCCTGGCAGCTCACTTCTTTAGACCAACAAGAGAACCTTTTACTTTAGTTGCCTGTGAGGGAGTCTCGTATATCGTAACATAACCATGGGAGTGATTATTTCATACAACATAACCTATTCCAGAAGCAAGTCACAGGTTGCATCCACAATCAGGGGGAGGGGATTACATAGGTCATGACACATTGGGGGGTCACGCGGAGGTGTGTTTGCTACAGAGGTATATCAAAATCTTCCAGAAGATTCCATACAAACATGGGGAAGATGAGATGCCATGGTTTACTCAGGAAAGATCTAACAATTTTGAAATTAACATTGATAGAAGATGCATCATCAAGACTGCACGTTGATGGGGAAAGATGCAGGTTGGACCCCTGGGTCCTGTCCAGCCCTGCCACTAACTACCTGCAGTCAAATCACTTGACCTTAACTTTGTCAACTCGGTATAGTGGGACCTGGGGTTAGAAATCCATGGATGAGTGAACTGCAGATATTTTTAAATGATTAAAGCGGTGAACTCAAAGATTTCAGTCGGTCCACAAACCATTCAAACTGTGGGAAGCTCTACTCTGTCCTATTTCACTTTGCTAAGAATTCTTCAAGGGCCCCTGGTTCAAGGTACAGTTTCAGTGGAATGGAAGTGTAAAGGCCCCAAATTATGGAAATAATTATATTCCCCTTCAGCTAGGTCTCTATAGGTCCACACTGAGCCCACAACTTGTATATCGCTACCTGACAGGCCCACGGATGAGGAGCTTAGAAAGGTCTGTTCCAGGAATTGTCTGGAGGTCCAGTGGTTAGGACTCTGCGCTTTCAGTGCCGAGGGCTCAGGTTCAATCCCTGGTGGGGAAACTAAGATCCCATAAGGCACACAGTGAAGCCAAAAACAACAACAACAACAACAACAACAAAAACCCAGAAAGGTCTGTTCCAGGTCTGGAACCTGTGGTTCAATAAGAATTGGGGTGAAGGGTGGGCACAGGGACCAGAGTTGTTCAGTTATGTGTTTACATGTCATTACGGGTAATCCAAGGGCACCATCATTGTCCTAATATCTGCGTGTCCTTGTAGTGCCAATGAGGCAGCCTTAAGTTACTCCTCGATCTAGAAATAAAGACAGGAATTGGATTTTGGGGTGTCCCCCCACTCCCAGTGCATTTGTGTGTGTGGCCTAATTAAGCTCCATTTGGGAGGCATACACATCAATAGGTCTCTTTCTCTTCAAGAATTGCTTTCAGACTGCAGTCCTTTTGTTTTGTTTCTCTTTTGGAGTCCAAAATCCATTAGCCGTTGGAGCTCCTGCTTCTTCAAGGGGCCTTCACACACAGACTGCAGATGGCTGGACAAAGCACGGTCCCTGTGCTCTGGGCCGGATTTGCCCTGGGGCTTCCTCTGATAGAGCCTCTTTCACTAACATTTGCTTTTTCAAAGCCATCTTTCCTAAACAAAGGCTTCTTTCTATATAGATGACTCCTAGTAACCTTTTTTTTTTTTTTTTTTTTCTGCAAGGATATTTGTTTCTAAGCCTTTACAGAAACAGTCCTAATTCTAAATTCAGTCCAGAGGCAAGAGATTCTCTGCAGAGACACTGAGCATTAACAGGGTCACAGCCTTGCTGATCAAACCAGGTTTTATCTCTCAGATTCAATGTTATTTCTCTGCAAAACAAAGAGGCTGAGTTAGATGATCACTGGCTTCCTTTATTCTAGTCTAAAATGCTAATGTAGGGAAGTAAACTTGCTGCACCTGGACTCCAGCACTTCAAGTCACCAGATGTGCTTACTCAGCATTCAGATTCCTGGGCCCCAGGGAGACCAGCTGGATCAGAATCTCGGCACGGGGAATTTGTATTTATAGTAAGCCCCCCGGGTGTTTCCACGTGCAGTCACATTTAGGATCGACTGTTATGGCATTTGTTTAGAAAGCAAGCTGGAGTAGCATGTTTCGGCTTGCAAGAATAAGCAATCCATGGAGAACAGCAGGAGGAAAACCTGCTAATTCTGCTGGTTAAACAGTCTCTGCCTTTTCTTCGGGACACAAGTGTGTTGGTATTTGGCCCAGGAAGAAAACACAGCAAATAGCTATGGACAACAGTGAGCTCTTACTGGCCTTCCCTCCGCCCGCCCCGCCGCCCCTTTTTCTCCAGGCTTCAGCCCCGATGATGAGCAAATACGAGTTCAGGAGGTGCTGACCACTAAAAGTAGGACAACTGCAAAAAGTAGAATAATTTATAAATGCATGCTGCCTTTCTTCATTTTGACAACTCCATCCTTCTTGCCAGTCTATCTGAAGGTGATTGAACCATGCTATTATTTAGCCTTATTCTACTGAGAGATTGGAAGTCAGCCTTCCTATTCATTTACCCAGTTTTCACCAATGAGGACACAAATCAAAACTCTGTCAGGAAAGTAATAGGCATCACTTACCACTGTGTTGAGGACTGATGGAGGCTCGGTGACCATCCTGCCATGGAGAATTGAAGGAAGTCAATCTTTGTTGCATTGTCCTGCAGCTATTTCTCACGGAACTCGCTGGTTTTGTACCTACTCGGATTAATGAAAGAAACTTGAAGTTCTGGTACCCTTTATTTTGGAGGAAAGATAAATAATGAAAGGACTCACCTGCAACCTGGCCTGATGATGACATCATGAAGGGTCAGTGCTGGGAGGTGATGGGGCTGCTCCCTTCTCTTGGGTTGTTCAGATGTGGGGTACCTCACCTCTAGGAGGTGTCAGGTGTTCACAAGCACATCCAGCTCTCCCAGTGGGATCATGCTGAGACCTCAGCGTGGGCCATACTGTATTCTAACAACTTGGTGCAGGGGTCCTCTGAGGTTGTTAGCTTTCCCAGGGAACCACTGGGGGCCAGGTTCCGCATCACCCCTGACGTGAGGTGGGGATAGATGCTGCCTTGCGCAGTATGGCATGTTTGATTTGCTTCCCAGGGGTGTCTGTTTTGTTTTGTCCTCCTGAGAACTGCTAAGAATGGTGATAAGTGAACAGAATACAATCTAGTAATTCGGATTAGATAAGCTCGATTACAAGGAAAGCTCCTACAAAGCTTCTCAAAAAGGGTTTTACAGTCTCAGAAAATGAGCTTGAAGTGTATTTTGGCCTCACTCAAATGCAATCCTCAATTCTATATCTCTTCTGTATGACAAAATCTTTGGGCTTTCAGAAGAAAGCACCCTCACAGCTTTAGAACAAGACCTTCCTAGGACACCTCCCTCATTCTGTTCTTAGAAAGAAGTGGACAGTGAGTCGGGGTCCACGGTCACCCGCCTCTACTCTGGGCTGTGGATGGAGCATTCTTGTCTGAGGTAGGGGATTGGGGCTGGTATTTGTGGGGTTGGAGGTGAGATTATAAGATTATGGGCCAGTGGGCCTAGAAGCACCCTAATTCCACCTCTCCCCTTCCCAAGAGGTCTCTGAGGGGGCCATATACTCAGAGGTCAATCTCAGGGGATCAATGTATCATTAGCTGTAGCTCTGATCCCACATGCTAAGCTCCAACAGAGTCTTTGGGCTGAGAAAGTGTGAAGCAGGTGGTGAACCAACCTTGACCTGAAAGATTAGGCCAGAGAAACCATTTCATTCTGAGGCTGAGACATTGTTGACCCTGGGTGTCCCTCTCAGGCCACCCAAAGGTCAGGGAAGCTCACATGTGAACTTCTAACCTCAGCCACCTGGGGAGAAGACAAAGGGAGCTTAGAAAAGCTAAGGAGAGGTGGTCTGGGAATTCAGCCAAGCTAGTAAAAGGAAAACTCCCAAAGAGAAAATCCATACCTTTTGCTTGACCTTTAACTTCTTGCTAAGGTCTGGGGGATGATTTCATTCACTTTACCTACCTCTCCCTATATAAACTTGAAAAGGGGAGATGGGGAGGGAGATGGGGAGGAAGAAAGGCTTGAGCCAACAGTCTCTGCATCCTTGTTTTCTCTCTGAGAGGTCAAGGGACTTAATACTGGGCTTGGGCTCAGCAGGA
>NW_006790710.1:719733-775440 GCF_000442215.2 Lipotes vexillifer | reverse complement strand
GCAGGAATGTTGCTTTTCCTGTACTCTGGGATGTGGACATAGCAACGTTTCAGGCGAGACCTGCCCACACGTTCACGGGATGGCTTCCCCAGTCCTTACCGAGATACCTCATATCCATAAAAGATCGGTGAATGCCTTTTGATAGTTTCACCAAAAGCTTTCATGTCGGCCAGGATACACTTTCAGATAAGGCTGCCTGATGGACATCTATGCATGAAGTGAAGACGAGCCCTCTCTGCTTGTTGCACTTAGCCCCAGTTCCACAGAGATCCTCCAGGATGAGCTCCAGAATGGGACTCCCAGCACATGACAGCACAAGTCAGATAGCATAATTCTGCAAAGGAAAAATGACACAGAAACACGATACACCTATTAGAATGGCCAAAATTTGGAACACTGACAACACCAAATGTTGGCAAGACTGTGGAGCAACAGGAACTCTCATGCATTGCTGGTGGAAATGCAAAACGGTATGGCCACTTTAGAAGACAGTTCAAGGGTTTCTTGCAAAACTAAACATATTCTTATCATATGATCCAGCAGGTGTACTCCTGGGTATTTACCTAAAGGAGTTGAAAACTTGTGTCCAAAAAAACCTGCACATGGGTGCTCATAGCAGCTTTATTCATAGTTGCCAAAACTCAGAAGCAACCAAGATGTCCTTTACTAGACAAATAGATAAATAAACTGTGGTCCATCCATACAATGAAATATTACTCAACACTAAAATGAAATGAGGGCTTCCCTGGTGGCGCAGTGGTTGAGAGTCCGCTTGCCGATGCAGGTGACGCGGGTTCGTGCCCCGGTCCGGGAAAATCTCACATGCCGCGGAGCGGCTAGGCCCATGAGCCATGGCTGCTGAGCCTGCACGTCCGGAGCCTGTGCTCCGCAATGGGAGAGGCCACAACAGTTAGAGGCCTGCGTACCACAAAAATAAAAAGAAATGAGCTATCAAGCCATGAAAAGACATGGAGGAACCTTAAATGCTTATGACTAAGTAAAAGAAATCAAGTGTGAAAAGTCTCCATACTCTATGATTCCAACTATGTGATATCCTAGAAAAGGCAAAACTACAGAGACAGTAAAAAGATCAGTGGTTGCCAGGGGAGAGATGAATAGGTGAAACACAGGATTTTTAGGGCAGTGAAAAGACTCTGTATATTATAATGATGGATATATATCATTATACATTTATCCAAACCTATAAAATGTACAACACCAAGAATGAACCCTAAAGTGAACTATGGACTTTGGGTGATTATGAGGTGTCAGTGTAGGTTCATCTTTGGTTAAAAAAAAAAAAGTATCTTTCCAGTGAGTGATGGTGATAACTGGAGAGGACTTGCATGCGTTGGGGCAGAGGAATGTGGGAAATTTCTGTACGTCTTCCTCAATTTTGCTGTAAACCTAAAACTTCCCTAAAAATAAAAAGTCTTAAAAAATGATACAGATTTGCTATCATATAAAACTTAACAGGGATGCTGTTTAGGGGGCATAGGGATGAGCTCATTACCCAGGCAGACTTCTTGCTTCTCCTGCCTTTTTAGAACACACTTGCCTGGCAGCTTGTGATAAAGTGGGAGAGAATCGGTTTCTGCAAAAATGAAACGAAAGATATCAAGGAGATAGACTCCCTTTGATTTGAAAATCCAAGACTCTCGGGACAGAGGTGGGCCCAGCTGGGCAACGGCCCACTCCCATACATCCACGAGTATGACTGTGACCGTCAACAGTGACATTTATCAAAGGCCTCCTTTGAGTAGTCACTGTGCATGAGGAAGGCTTGTACATGATCTGTGTATTTAATTTTCTCTGAGAAATTTCCCGCTGGGCTTCTGGTGGGCTACGAGTTGTGGGTCTCATTTTGATAAAGCAGCCCCTTCTGTGGCATCAGACTTCACTTCTGTTCTACCACCATCACTGGGCCTCAGTATTGCTCTTTGGTGTTTGAACTCTTGCTGTAATGTCCACTTGGGGACACAGAGTCTTAGGACTGGGGTCCAGGTGGTCAGTCTTTTGGGGGCCTGGAGACCAGTGATGTTCCCACTGTTGGGCTGCCTACCCCCCATACTTCTGCCCATTTCTGAGACTCGGCAGAGCTCCCACAAGGCCTTCTGGTGACAGCAGCATGTTTCTTTAGGGTATTTGCTTTATATCGATTTATTTTCAACTTTCTAAGTACTAATCTTACCTCCTAATAATAACAGACTAATAACCAACATTTACAGAAGGATTATCACTCATAACACACTGTGTGAATTATTCATGCAAATGAATGACTTCATTTAGTCCCTCCAAGAAAACATTTATCCCCACCAAATAGAGGAAGAAACTGAGGTTTACCTTGTTTACCTTGATGAGGTCACACAGCTAGAAAGTGGCTGAGCGGGGATTCAAATCCAGATCCATTTGCCCTGGAGTCTGAGTGCTTAGTCACTGAAGTGCAGGTCTGGCCACCGTGTAAGATAAGATTGTGTTTCTGCTTTTTTTTTTTTTTTTAATATTTTAGGTTTTAGGGATATAGGTTTTAGGGATTGCACACTTCAACAAATTGTCTTAATGGTCAAGGAGGTAAACAGTCTACCCCAAGTGAGGACTTGTATTTTATGTAATCAATGTGTGGGATTTTGTCTTCTCCATAATGTATTCCTATCTGTTCAACAATAAAGGGAATGCTTTCATGTAAAGCATCAGCAAAAAAAACCCACTTATACTCCAGGAAGACATAGCACACTTCCCTTGTGACTTTGTCTACCTGCTGGAACCTCTATATACCCCTTTTTAAGGAGCAATGAAATATTTTACCTGGAATTCTTCAAGATCATAGCCAGCCGGCAGCTGAGTTAAAAGTTCTCCTGTCAGTTGGAATGACACTCTTAGCAACTGAGTTCAAGTCCTTGGATTCTATTCAAGGGAATCGTGTATATTTAGTCAGCCAGTAGGTTTTAGTACATCGTTTGTGTAGGGATGGTGATTAATAAAAAGATAAATAAGACAAAAATAATTGCCTTCAAGGATTTTATTACTTTATAAAGGGGTTAAGGCACATCCTCAAATCAGAGCAAAGCATAGATACTTTTACTTTGCAAAACAGCTTCATAGCACAGACTCAAAGGGAAGTGTAACAGTGAAAGTTCAACGTAGGTATTGGGAACCTCTCAAAGGGGCACCTTTGTAGGGACCATCCCCTGTGTCCCTACTGGGAAGAGGTACCTTGACTATAGGTGCCAGGCTGGAGTGGGATGCCACCAGATGCCCAGCAGCACCGAAATGAGCACACACGTCCATCTTCTCAAAAGCATCCACACCCCAGAGATGTCCTGCTGCTTCCTGCAGGCAAGCCCATCTCCTGTAGTCAGCCTTGGGTCACATCCTGCCTCCTTGTCTGCCGCGCTGATTCCTGACTTGGGCTCCTGTTGCCCTGACTTGGCTCCCGGTGGTCGTTGAGTTGCTGGCTCTGCTCCTCTTGGATGGGCTCCTAAGTGTGCATGTAAGTTTTCAGGTGCAGCGTGTCCCCCGACTTGGATCATGCTGGTCCATGCCTAGGCATAGGCTTGGAATGGCTATAATCGTTTTACATGGAGAGTGTTAAAGCCATGATTGCTTTTTCTGGGGCAGACCCATCTTATTGGAGATCCACAATCAGTGACACTCCGGGAAGACTTCCTGAGCTGTTTGGGTTCACGGGAGACGAAGGGAGTTGTGTGGAAACCAATGAAGGAGGAAGATGATGCATGGATTTCTACACTAACATTCATGTATTTTCCTCACTGCAGTGCCAGTCGTTAACCTTTATACCATCCCATGTGCCAGTTTTGATGTCAAAGGGAGATATCAAAGGAAGGCAGTCCCTGTGCTCACAGACTCCCTTTACAGAAGCAGAGAAGGAAAGAAACCTAACAGGAAAAATAAAATCCATCCAGTACTAATTTGAAGTGTAACTTACAATATTTTCCTTTATTTTGAAGTATATTTTCCACAGAGTTTTGTGTGTAGGTGAGATTCTGTGCTCATTGTGTTTTATTTCCCTCTTTATTACAAAGTCCGTGGTTACTTGCGAAGCACTCAGGAACAGTGACTTTTGTTTGACGTTAATCACCTTTGCAAATATTTCCTGAAACATTGTGTGCACACAATCCGGATGACATGGGCAGCTTCTCTGCCCTTCCAGGAACCAGTACAGTTTGGTTCATATCCCCAACTACACGGTCTAAAGAAGTTCACTTCCTGCCCAATGATTTCTGTAAATTCCTAATCTTGCTTCCCTATCACCTTGGGCCAAATACCTCATCCTTTTTCTTGGAAGAAACCTATTCCCCAGCGATGTCTTTGGAACTGGAATTTCTTTGGTTGAGAGACATCGTACCAGGGACTCATTGGGTTAGTACTGCTGGTCCAAGTCCCTGAAATGGTGCTGGGAAAACAAGCTGCAGATGTGGCCTTGACAAGGCTTCTAGGTCATTGGTGCCTTCACTTCCTTGCCTGACAGGAAAGGCTCTTGTTAGCTCTGCGTTCTGCTCAGTGAGAGTCTCAACATGTCCATCCCACGTAAAGATGGCTAATTGTTCTGTATTTTTTTTTTTATTTTGTATAAATTTATTTATTTATTTATTTATGGCTGTGTTGGGTCTTCCTTGCTGCGTGCAGGCTTTCTCTAGTTGTGGCGAGCAGGGGCTCTAGGCGCGTGGGCTTCAGTAGTTGTGGCACGTGGGCTCAATAGTTGTGGCTCCCGGACTCTAGAGCGCAGGCTCAGTAGTTGTGGCGCATGGGCTTAGTTGCCCCGCGGCATGTGGGATCTTCCCGGACCAGG
The DNA here is from genome assembly GCF_000442215.2 of Lipotes vexillifer. Taxonomy (NCBI): domain Eukaryota; kingdom Metazoa; phylum Chordata; class Mammalia; order Artiodactyla; family Lipotidae; genus Lipotes; species Lipotes vexillifer. The sequence goes on along the minus strand of NW_006790710.1, from coordinate 770,630 downwards.
GCTCGAACCCGTGTCCCCTGCATTAGCAGGCGGATTCTTAACCACTGCGCCACCAGGGAAGTCCCTGTTCTGTATTTTAGAAGGTATTCAGTACCTGGTAATGTAATGTCAGCAGGCATTTTGCTGCCGGCACGCAAGTGTAAATGCTGGATAATGGAGAGATATTTAAAGATCTTCTAAAGATAAAACTAGAAGGTGAGAGCCAGAAAGAAATTTGGAGTCAGCATGTTGGATGGTTCTTAAAATACAGGTTTGAATTCAAAATGTCTGAGAAGGAGTTTCTAAATTCCACATTTTAGGCCTCAACCCAAATTTGATTCAGTCAGTTTAGAGTAGGACCCCAGTAATTACAGTTTTTAAAGGTTTACAGGTGCTTTTGTTGCATACTCTTAGTTCCAAATCACTTAGTGGTTAAAAATTCTTCACTCCACACATAAAGAAACTGGACACTTAGGAAATGAAATGACCTCACTAATGTCACGCTAGCTGATACTGTGAATTGCTGCTTCCTAGGGGCCCCATGAGATGCGACAGCCTGTCCAGCCCTCAGCCCCACTTGGAGCGGTGTCCTGCTCACAGCAGGTGGGCCCTAACTGAGAGCTCGTATGTGGCTGAACTGGGCTGAGAATGTCGGGAAAGGCAGAGCCAAGCAGAAAGCACCTGTTTTCAGACATCCTGGTTTCAGAGGTTAGTTTTGCCAGTGACTAGCTGTGTGATCTTGTACAAGGAGCTTAAGCTTCTGGTTTCATATTCTTGTTTGTAGCAACAGAGTTGTTGAGAGAAGGAAGTAACATAGTCACCTGAAGATGTTTAGGGCAGTGCTGGCCATGCCGAAACTGTTTTTATTTTTGTTACAACCCAGTGCTCTTTTTGCTAGTATGTTTTGCCTATAAAATTTTTCATCTTTGTGTAATAAAACTTTGAAGACTCAATTGAGATGATGTGACGGCAAGGTGAGGATGCTATAACCGCTGTCTGGAATTTCATATTACACAGGACACAGACTGATGCTTTCCAATTCATGAGCCAATTTCTCATCCTATCTAATTTTACTTCCCTTCATTACTTCAAGAAATTTCCCCTCGAACTGCCAAAGTGAGAAGCAGACCCATTTATTTTTCCATTTTCTGTCTGTAGAGTGCATGGCACTTCAATTTTCTCCCCTTTTACGGTTATGATCATTTTTCTTACCATCTTAATCGCCATCACACTCCGTAGCAAAACATTTGACAATTATAAATACTCATGTAGGCGGATTGGAAAATGCTGACGTTTCAACATTGTGGCTCATTTGCAAGATTTCTGAAGACCTTTACCTGTGTTAGGAATTAAAGTACAGAATTCCAGAATGGTACTATTGGACCTAGTCTAAGGTTTGTTGTCCAAGTGACCAGAATGAAATTGTGTTGATCCCTGGTGAGTTAGGAGCCTCCTTTTTTGGCTAAGGTCAAAGATCAGACACTAACATGCCAATATTTTCCCTCCTGAATTTTGTTTTTGATTGTTCGTTTGTTTTCTGGCCGCGCCGTGGGACTTGTGGGATCTTAGTTCCCCGACCAGGGATCGAGCCCACACCCTCGGCAGTGAAAGCGAGGAGTCCTAACCACTGAACCGCCAGGGAAGTGCCCTGAATTTTATATTATACATTTTCAAAAGACCAGAATTCTAAAACCAAATTCTTTAGATTCTGCTTTTTTCTGGCTATCATGGGAATAAATGTTGCCCAGTCACTATCACGGGACCCACTTCTGGGATCCTGGGCAAATGTGACAAGGGGCCGTTCTCTGTATTTTCATTCAACTTCCTGATAAAACGGGCCTGGTGTTGTTCAGAGCCAGATGATAGTTGCCCATCTCTGTCACCCTGACACCACGCTTCCATAACCAGAATTCCCCAAATTAAGAACAAAATCTCTATATAATAATTAAACAATAATAGGATGAATTAAACGATAAATGGATAATTAAAATGATGGGAGTGTAGTGGGTAACTACAACAAAAAATAAGTAAAACTCTAGAGAGAAGAGGTGACCAGAAACCTGAAACCACAGGCAAAGGGGCAAACAAATTTGTATCAAAGATGAGAGGTCTGTAGCCAAAATATTGAAACAGTAAGTTGAAGGTAAAATAAAAAAGCCACAGAACTGGGACTTCCCTGGTGGCGAAGTGGTTAAGACTCCGTGCTCCCAAAGCAGGGGGCCCGGGTTCAATCCCCAGTCAGGGAGTGAGATTCCACATCATGCCACAACTAAGAGTTTGCATGCCACAACTAAGGAGCCCACCTGCCGCAACTAAGACCCAGTGCAATTAAATAAATAAATATTTTTTTTAAAAAAGCCATGAACTAATTGAGAAACCAAAAACTGTTTCAAAGAGGTCAACATAAACAAAATAAAATGCCAACACCAGAAGCTCAAAGAACAGACTAATTAAAATAGACACATTGAATTAAAACTTTGCAAAAGAGAAAGACAGAGGTAAAGTAATCAACCCAGGCCAGGCCAGGCCCCGTCCCACGGCCAAGCTCTGCAAGGAGCATGGGGTTCCCCCTGGGCAGCATCATGGTCAGAAATCCCAAAACAACCCTACAGGCAGGGCTAGGGGTCGCCTGCTTTTTTAAAAAATCATGAAGTTGTCAAACTATGTGTCCATGCTGCTATCAAAACAGACAACTCCCCAAGCCCTGAGATTAAAATTAAAAATCCACGCATAAAGGATAACAGCAGACACGTGCAAAGACATACCGAGAACTGCGGTATCGGCCTGTCTAAAGAGGACTGTGCCAGTGAGACAGCAGCACGATCTGGGGGCGCTTAGATAAAGGAACCTGAGGAGTTTAACTCAGTGACGGGGCAAGTCACTTGCTGCGGTACAAACGTGAAGTGACGGTCTCTTTTCCTGTCATCACTGCCATTATTTCTCTTTGAAACCTAGCAGCTGGAGCATTCCACACCTGCAGCTCACCTTTCATTCAAAATCAGGACTGGTGGTCCCAGTTCACAGGACTGGGCTCTTCTCTAATGACTCTCCAGGCCCTCCTCCTGCCCCCAACCCAAGGCTTCCCAGCAGCCAAGCCCTAACTGTGCTCACGTGAGTCTTGCCCTGCGACCGTGGCAGGGAAAGGCCAGTGAACCCCCAAGGTTGTGCTCTTGACCTAAGTGGGTTGATCTTGGGTGGGTTTGGCACCAACCCTGCACAGGCTTCGTGGAGAAGCACCCGCTTCGTGCCCCTCTCCTCGGAGCACCACCATGGCAGCCAGGGCTCTGGCACTTCTCCAAGGTGGGCTCCATGCCCTGACTGAGTAGCTTCCCACACAGTCCTAAGACTTCTACCCCTTTGAAGCCGCAGACCTTCCCCTGCGAACCCCTGAGGCCCCCTTTGGTGTTCTCCAAGAGACACAGAGGTACCGAGACCCTTGACATCTTCTCGGCCGGCACATTCACGACAACGCATTCACGCCCTAATCCTGGGGAAGTGTCTCACCTTCAGGAGTCTTCAGATGAGAGGCTGGCTCCACTGTGTATACTCACATATGCCGCCAAATGTTGGGGTCCGATGCCCAGAGCTCCCTTCCCCATCACAGCTCTCCTCGGGTGGCACTGAGGTGGCATGGTGAAAGCCAGGGGCTAGATGCCAACCTCGCACCCTCAGACCCCACGCAGAGTTCCCGTGGATTCTGCGGCCCTTCCCCAGAGCGAGGAAAGGGTGGAGATGGTCCTGGAAGGACCACCTTGCTCTCCCTCTCTACTCTTTCTTGGATAGAAGTGAGGGGGAAGCTGAGGCATTCATCCCCCTCTCCCATCCCTCATGGGTTCAGGCCACTTCCTTCCCCTGCCCTCCTGGGTAGTGCCCGCGATGGTGGAGGGAGCTCCACAGACAGAGGGGGACAGAGGCCAGGCCTTCACTGCACAGTTGCCAAAGTAATGTCATCTCAGGAGGCCTTTTTGTGGACAATCAGTTGACCTTCCCCTGGCAGTTCGCACATGCCCACGTGTGTCTCAAGTTCCACACTGTCTAAAGTCTTTATGGTTTGTATGTTGAGTAACAGAGCTATGCAAACCATGTGCACACTCCTCCCCATGGTTCTTTTGTGCATGGCGGGGCTAGGTCCTCACACAGCTAAGCCTGCCATGCACACAGCACCTCAGCTCGCAGCTCCTCCTTCTTTCTCCCAGTCCTTGCAGGACGGGCTTCTCAGCACCCTCAGCTCAGTGCTTCCATCCCTTTTCCATAAGCATCTCCTCTGAGCATCTTCCCCGAGGCAGCATTACCTGTCCCCTCCCCCGTTTCTTTGTCCCGCCCCTGCGTAATTTCCTTGTGGTGCTCATCATGTTGTCAGTGGTCTTTTAGTCATTCATTTAATGGATTATCACCCACCTTGTCCGGCTAGAATGGAAGTTCCACAAAGCAGAGACCTACAGAGTCATAGTCACTGCATCTTTGGTGCCTAAAACATCGTCTGGCACACAGAGGCTGCCTGGTGGGTGTTTGTAAATGAAGGAATGATTTTAAACCCTTTGAGGACCAAAGCTTGAAACCAGATAAGATAGTGAATTTACAGCAGGCAGGTATGGACAAGAAGAGAAGCTTTGTGAGGTGCGCGCACCTGTGTAAGTGGAGGGAGGGGGCAGGGTCTTGGCAGCCTTCTGTTCACTAAACCCTCGGTACGTGCCTGGAGTCTGTGTGCGGAGCTGCTGCAGTGCTTTAAATATGCACAGAGGGTGAATGTATGTTCTCAACTAAGGCTGCTGGATGTGTTTGGATGAAAAGGCTGTATCTGTCATGGTAGAGTGATGCCCTTACTGGCTTGGAAATACGTGCAATCTACTTTTGGGATAAAGTGGGATTATAACTAAATACATTGACATAAGGGATTTTTAAAATTTATGATAAATCCTGGGATTAGTGTATATTCATTTAATTCTTCCATTCTCATTGAAGGAGATGTATGCTGAAAAAGGTATACGTAGCGTGGCAACCACAACGATAAATCACTGACTGCAAGGACCTAATTCCACAATAACTAAAAAACAAATTGGAGGCAAGCTAAGTTGGGGAAAAAAGCAGGAATACTTTTTTTCTCAACATGAACTAAGACAAAACATCTTTTGATTAACTCTCAGTTGGCCAGAAACCTATCTTAACCTCATATGTTTATTTCTCAACTTTTCCTATTTACCATAATTTAAGTATATAAGGTATATGACCCCAAATTTAAAAATCCAGTGTTCTCATTTAGTAGGACAGGACATTGGATAGCTTTTTCTGAGGACAAGGGTTTGTTGTTTTTCACTGGAGCTGGGATTTGGTATCACAGCTCAAAGTTTCAGACTTCTCGGGAATTATAAACACCCCCGGAAACAGTTGTGCTGTTTAATTAGCACCATCTGACTCCCAGGAACAGGCAGCAAGGAGCTGGGCGGCCCAGCCACCAGCCGTGCAGCCCCTCCTGCACCTACAGACTGGCTGCTGTCCTTGTGTTAATGTTAAGTCCTTCTAAAAGTCAAGTGCGTGCAGGAGACACGTTTCCGGGCATCCACTCCTCACTCTGTGGTTCCGCTTGCGTGCGCTGGGTGCTCAAATGCTTCCCTGAAATTTCTTCGTGAGTCCTTGGTCTTGAATTGACAGGGGAGCCTGCGATGGAAAATTGGTTTTTAAAAGATGATATTCCAAGATTTCTGCGGCGGGGAGCCGCAGATTTCTACCCCGGGAGAGGCCATCTGTTCAGGATGAGCTCCTGCTTTATCCTCCCAGACAAGGTGAACTTGCAAGTGCAAAGATTAGCTCTTGAAATATCTTCAAATGGATGTCTGACCTCCTGGGCTGCTGTCGCCACAGCTATTCCAGCCGTCCTGCACTTTCCATCACGGGAGGGGCAGCAAGCAACGTGCAGAAGTAATGAGGTTTGCTTTTTTTGACTAACGCAGCTTTGCTGGAGAGTTTCTGGAAAAAAGATAAAATGACTCAAAGCACATCAGCCGGAGAAGGTCCTCACATACTCTGATGCTCTGCTGTTAGGTGCATAGCTTGCTCTTAGGCTTATGCCTTCTTAAGAATTCACTCCTTTTCTGTATGAAATGCCCTCTACTCTATCCCTGATAATTTTCTGGCCCTGAAGTCAGGAAGTTTATCTGAAATGAACAGAGCAATTCCAGCTTTCTTCTGATTAGTGATAGCATAGGCTATCTTTCTCCACCTGTTACTTTTAGCCCTAATTTTTGTATTTAAAGTGGGTTTCTTGTAGACAGTATAGCTAGGTCTTGGTTTTGTTTTTTTTTTAATCCCTTCTAACAATCCATCTTTTAATTGATCTAGTTAGGCCATTCACGTTTAAAGTGATTATTGATGAATAAATGATGAGAAAGTGTGTGTTACCCATCTTGGCATAGGTGTATATATCACTTCCCCGGGTGCCACCACATGCAGTCTTTGGCAAGAGTTTTGCCTCTGCTATTCTCCTGGATTGGCTGAGTTCCCTTCCTCATTTCCCTATAGAATCTGCATGCAGCACTGATTGACTTTAGACCCCTGGCTTAAGTGGTTGGGGATCATGGCTTTTGTTTTTACCAGGTCAGCAAACATATGTATTCTTTTTTCTTCATCAAATATAACTATATCGCAAAAAGGAGAGGAAAAGTCACTATGAGAGGGGACAGAGGAAACTTCCTAGAGGAAAAAGATATTGCGACTGTCAGAAATGGGATAGAAGCACAAAAATGTATAAAATCAGTTACAAAAATTGTGGAAAAAAATTAAGTGAATATTCCTATAGTTGGATTAACACGTGCCATATTTGTAACTGTTTTCTGTTTTTTGTTTCTTTCTCTCCCTCTGTCTCCCCTCTTGACCTTGGGCTTCCCTAAGCATCCTTCTCAGAGAGCTTGTGTCCTCAGCTCTTTCCTCTGTCATCCACTGTTATTATCCTGAGGGCCTATTGGTGTGGGGGGGGAGAAGTGTTCTCTAATTTTAGGATTGAATCCCAGTCTCCCAGTGGGCCTGGGTCTCAGTGGACCCTTGCACTTATCGCTCTAGTGGTGTTGCTTTTCCCCTGCCCCTGACTCCTTCCCCTGGCTGGGCCATTCTCAATCTATTCCTGTGAAGCCCTGACCCGTGTAGTCTATGTTTTCTTCCCGCCTTGGATGTGAGACAAGAAAGCTAATGGGGACTTGAGTGGGAGGAATTCATTTCCCACAGTTGCGATAATGTTTCAGAAGCTCTGGCAAAGTCTTTTTCCTTGGGGAGGATGCCTTCATTAAGAAATGTCTGAGCACACTTCACGATGCTTACTCTTCCCTTCTCCCTGCCAGAGCCAAGAGGAGAACTTTCTCAGATCTTCACCGTGATAACTGGTAGAGTTCCGCAGCTAAACCCCACAAAAGTGTGAGAGCCCCCAAGCCCGCAGCCTCCAAAAGTTTCTCTCTCTCCCGGTAGCACATACGCAGCCTCCAGCAAGTCATCAAAATTCCCACTTAAGTGTCCTATCAGTTTACTGTTCCAGCAGCTTCTGGTCCAGAGAAGCTGAGCTCACCTTCATCCCCGGGATGCTCCTGTCTCTCCAGATCTAGGGTGGCAGTCTGCCTTGCAACCTCAGTCCTCGCACGGGTCCAAGGTCAGTCATTCCTTTTCCGTTTGTCCAGCATTTTCTTGTTAGAAGGACAGGAAGGAGATTTCCAAGTCCTTGTCAAGAGCTGACACCACTAGTCCCAAGATAACCCTTGTTTATTTTTTGTCAAACTTCCTCCCCATTTTTACTACATATTTATCTCTGGATTTATAGATATTAATGAAAATTCATACTGATTTGGGACAGGAACCAGGCGCTACTGCAAATGCTTTATATGCGCATTCTCTTTTACCTTCCTCCGCAGCCCTCGGATACTCCCATTTTCAAATGAGGAAACACACCCTTTCACATATATGTCTTATCCAAAGTCATGGGATTAGTAAGGAGCAGAGGCCAGCCTGGACTCAGCAGCAGCTTACTGAGCCCAACAGTTTGACATCAGATGCTATGTTCTCTAATAGGTAGTTATGAATGGGCAGACTGTGGACAGATGCATAAAGAATTGGATACAGAGATGGATAAATATGTCTCGACAAAAAAGAGATTGCGTTTAGTTCTACGGAGCGATTTGTAAATTAATACTATATTTTAAGCGTTTTCAGAAATTATTACAAATCCTTGATTAAGGAGAATTCTTAAGTAGTTAAAATCATAATTCTAATACAAATAGATAGCAATCCCATAGGAGAGTTGTTTTGAACTCACAGATGGAAAAAAACAGTGGATAACAAAGAGTCTGTGTGGGCAGGAGACATCTAGTCAGTGGGGAGAGGGTCGCTGAAAAAGTGCTTTTGGTGTTTTAGACACAAAACCGGTTACTATTCCTATAGGGCAATTAAACTCTACCCTTCAGGGTCAACTTGTTTAATGGATCAGTCATTATACCTCATCAGTTTCCCTCAGGTAACCTGTCCATAACGAGCTATTAATCAAACTGGTATGCTCCCTGAGAGTCGACCTTCAGACAAGCTCATCAGAGAATCATTCAGCCTGATACAGAAAGGCAATGAGGTCATCTTTTGTGCCTTATTTCTGAGTTTGGAAGACTTTTCCTGTGTATCGGGAATATGATTTTAACGGCCTTCGTAATGGTGCATAACAGGGGTGTAACCACAGTAGAACCATCTGGAATCTTGCCTGCACAGGACACTGCCTCAGACCCTCTGGTACCTGGCCTACTTCCGCTTCCTGCTGTGGAGAAGAGAGGTCGGGCCCCACCATTCACATTCCGAGAGGCTCCTGGTGTAGGGGAAACACTTTGCTTTCTCTCCCGTGTTCTTCCTCCTGCCCCCAAAACGAGAACTTCCCTCCAGCTCCTGGCTCTGAGAAGATCTGGAGTGAAATCTTTAGTCCTGCCCCATCTCTCAGAGTGGATATGCTTGACTGGTTCATTTTACTCTGGGGTGTGTCAGAAAGGCAGACCAGCTTTTCTCTCCCAGTTCCCAACCTGTAAGACCTGGGGGAGCCTGTATTTTGTTTCTCTCCACCAGTGAGCAAACGGCAAGGTCCTGCCCAGGGAGATCCAGCTCTGCTCCCTTACGTGCAGGGTCTTCACCTGCAACCTTGCTGGGCCAGGAAGGCCCCACTGCCGACAGTTGAAGGGAGAGGTGTACTACCCTCCATCCTGGGCTCAGGACGAAGGGGGCTTCCAACATAGTTTAAAGAGGGTTTGTATTTGGTCCTTTGTAGGCTCTGCTCAGTGGGTGAAGGCTCTGCTCAGTGGGTGAAAGCTCTGCTTGGATCCCACCTCATCCCTGGCGTCCGTCGGTTGAAGTTTGTAGAAGGAGGGTGTTGGAAAAATAGCACCTGAAACCTCCCATGAGCTTCCATTACTTCTCCAGAGCCAAGACCCCGAGAGCAAGCCTGCCTGAGATAGAGTAAAATGGTGATTCTCGAGTCATTTGCAAGCAAATCATGCATAGCTTTCAGCTTGGGCTCCAATGACAAAAGACTCTCAGGAAGGAGATTTCTGTGGTCTGCCTGTTAATGAAACAGGGGATTTTGTGCTCTTGGAGGGAACATGGGATTCATGTAGCATCAACGCTTCACGTGTAGAATCACAGAGAGTCTTAAGAGCCAACTGGGCTTGAGGAGACGTGTAAGGTAACCTAGCCCTCGGGTGCATCACTGCATATTCCGCACTGCTCATCTCCATGGAGTCATCACTGAGCAGGCCCTGTCCTACTGAGGCCACATGCACCTCCCTACTCTTTGTTCACCGAGCAGCCCCACCAACTGTCCAGAGTTGATGCAAGAATTGAAACCCCTTTGCCATCCCTATGTAGTACAATCAACTTGTTTTACAGAAGAGAAATTCAGAGATCTCACGCACAATACACAGCCATGCTTCTCTCTCCCAGTGCAAGGATTGATTTAGATGATTTCACTAACACCTTTGCTTCTATTTCTGGTATGACCAGGGAGTCAATGAAAGTAATCAGTCCGCCTCCAGGATCTGAAATTATAGTATCTTTCTCTCTCTCTCATGAAAATGACACTTTATAAAACTGTCTTTGTCTCACTTTTCTTAAAAGAACTTGCCTTATAAAATGGACAGAGCCCTGGGTTCTTGGGAGTATGGAATTCAAGCAGTTAGTCTGCTAGAATTTGGATGCGATTGGAGATGGGGTTTCCTCCGAGGTACACACAGGTTCTGTAAGCTCTTCTTCCTTTAAGTCAAGGAGGTGCTTCCTGGCCTGAAGGTCTGGGCCTGGAGCAAAGGTGACATCTAGAAAGAGCCACAGGTTCTATGGTCTTTCAGAAACAGGAGATGAACTGCTTTCAGAGAATCAATGCTTTGGCCACACAGTTAAGTCTTTGCCTGAGAGGACAGGTTTGTTCTTGATTGTTGTTTGTGAACTTGGAAATGGATTCATTCACACCCAGGAAGAGCTGGGAGAATATGAAGACTTCTCTTGGCCGTTTCTAGCGAGCTCACTATTAACAAACCACTCCTCCCAAGTTCCCCGTGGAAAATAAATCTTGGAAATAGAAGATATGTAAGGAAATTCCTCATAGGAACTCCTCCAACCATAGCATCGCCCTCAGTCCTACTCTTAGCCACCTTCTCTTCTGTGTGGAACCACCCTTAGGGGTCTCTCTCAGCAGGGCAGGAGTGGTAGGCACTGGCAGCCCCGGGCTGTCAATCTCTCTCTTAGGTTTGCACATCAGGACTTAGAAAAGACTGTGATTGGCCCAGCTGTGGTCACATGCCCTTTCTTCACCAGTCACTGCAGCCAGGAAAATGGGCTACTCTGATTGGTCAGGCCTGGGTCATGTGGCTTCTACAATGGAGAGAATGGGCTCATTCATAAGGCATGGGGTCCCCGGAGCAGTGCTCCTCTTACCAAGAGAATGGGGAGGGGTTTTGGACCACCCTCTCTGAAAAGAGACATCGCCAATTGTTAATGCTAATAAGTGCAAAGGGATGTGACCTACCAGTTTCTCCTGAGCACAGGACTTGCATAACCCCTTGTTCCTGTAAATATAAACCCTGTCCACTGAACCCGCTGAAAATGGATTGACCCTGTGGAAACTAGCATATAAATGTAACTCAGCTCAAGATTGGCTTCAAACCCTTTGTCATGTTTTTGGTTGTTATATCACACATATGCCTGGGGCTCCTCTGTCCTATGCAACGAAATCCAAGGTCTGTAGGAGGATATGGGGATATATATATTTAAAACTGAGGGAATCAAGTCACATGGAGGGCCCAGGTCACATGGCTACTTAGTGTGGACCTTGATTGAAGGCTGCTGATGTCCATTCTAAGACCACATCCTTTCCCTCTTTTAGGACAAGAGTATCACAGCTAGCTTCTCTGACTTGATAGATAGTGCAGTGACAAATTGGGCTTAAACCTGCCATAAAGACAGCTTGAGACTCATTAGGAGAAGTTGGAGTCGAATTGGAAATGCTAATTTCCAGACATGCAAGCAATTCATTCTGGTTGCCATTTTTTGTGTTGCTCTAGAGGCTGCTGAGGAATGAAGGGACTGAACACCGAACAGTCAATGTCAAGAATGACCCCGAGAAGGACAACATAACCATTTCCTCCCTCTTGTTTGCTGGGGCTAAATGCTCCCATCAGTCAGAGGTGCCATGGATGCTTTTAGGGTTAAAATGAACTTTTAAAACTGATATTGGGATTTATAATAAGAAACATATATTTGGTCTTTGTCCCTGTTCCTGGCACAGAGCTCCTAAAACCTTTGTAATTTTCTAAGTGATGAGAGCTATAAAGGTGTCTTCTGTTACATTAATGAGGTGACTTTTGGAAAACACCTAGGATTGGGGACGGGTTACCAGGTAAAGCTGACCTATGGGGAGAGGAGAGGGGCTGAAGATTGAGTTCAAACACCAATGGCTAATGATTTAATCAATCATGCCTATGTAATGAAGCCTCTATAAAAACCCAAAAAGACAGGGCTCAGCAAGCTTCCAGGTGCGTGAACAGGTGGAGAGGTGGGAAGAGTGGAGCTCTGGGAGAGGGTATGGGAGCTCTGTGTCCTTTGCCTAGACCTTGCTCTCTGCATAGATTCCTTTTATAATAAACCAGTAATCTAGTAAGTAAAGTGTTTCTCTGAGTTTTGTGAGCCGCTCTAGCAAATTATATCCAACACAAGGGATGGGGGTTGTTAAAACCTCCAATTTATAACCGTTGGTCAGGAGAACAGGTGACAACCTGGGTTTGTGACTGGCAGTCTTGTAGGACTGATCCCCTAACCTGGGAGATCTGACGCTTTCTCCGGGTAGACAGTGTCAGAATGGAATTGGAGTGAGGATAGCCAGTTGGCGTGGAAGCATTGCTTGCTGGTGGTTGGAGACCCTACCCTCACCCCACGTCAGAATTGGTTCTTGCCTAACTTCCAGTTCTGTGAAGCTGGAGTAGGTATACTATTCCGCTTACCAAATACAACTAAAAACCCTGGACATTATATGTAAAATGCACACAAAGGAGATTCTGAAAGGTGGAGAGAAGGCAGACCAGAACCAATTTCCCAGGTTCCCTTTTTGCCTCATATAGCTCAGATTTGGGGCTGAAGAGCCAGTAATTTGGAAAGGCGCAGACAAACAAAATCCCCAACAAAAGCCTATTTTCTCTGGCCAAAGGACCAGGAAAGGGCAACCTATCAAGACAGAAAAGGCTCCAACACTCCCTCAGGGTGGTTTCAGAGAAGGCTGAGTAAGAAGCTGGACTTTCCTTCCCACCCAGAAGTAATGAGGAGCCCACCCCTCTCCCACTGGGAGAGTCAGGGCTTTCTCTACCAACCAGTGGTAATGATGCCACCCTTCCCTTGGTGTCAGTGAAGCCATAACAAGGCATTACTGTGTCCCAGCCAGGGAGGCATCAAGGGAGACCTGCAAGTGCTAGAACTCCCTCACCTCCAACAATAACAAGGAGCCCTCCCCACTCAGGTATCAAAGGCAAGGTGGCACCCCTGCTTCCCTACTGGTGCAATGTCAGAGGAAGCTAGCAAAAACAGGTTTAAATAAGACACAATGGCTCAGAACATACTACCCTACACATCCAGGTTTCAATGGAAATCACTCATCAAGAACCAGGAAGATTTCAAATCGAATGAAAGTAATCAATAGATGTAGAAATCGAAATGACAGGTTCGTTCGAGTTATCTGACATGAAAATGGTGGCAATACCAAGTGGATGTGGGGAAACTGTATCACTCACACATTGCCGGTGGGAGTGCCAGATGGTATATCCACTCTAGAAAGCAGCTCAGGAGTTTCTTAAAAAGCTAAACATGCAACTATAACCTATCAGTTGCACTCTTGGACATTTATCCAAGAGAAATGAAAACATACACACAAAAATTTGTAGACAAATAAATGTTCATAGCAGCTTGATTTGTAATAGCCCCAAACTGGAAAAAACCCAGATGTGTTCTTTAACATGGAAATGGCTGAACAAACTATGGTACATCCATGCCATGGAATATACTAAGCAATACAAAAAGAAGAAACTATTGATACATGTAACAACCTGGATGAATCTCAAGGAATCATGTTGAGTAAAAAAAGGCTATCTCAGAAGCTTACACACCATATGACTCCACTATGTAACATTCTTGAAGTGACAAAATTATAGAATGGAGAACAGATTCATGGTTGCCAGGGGTTGAGGAATAGGAAGGAGGGAAGTGGGTGTGGCTATACCAGGGCAACATGAGGACCTGGTGATGGAAATGTGCATCTTGGCTGTATTGATGTCAACATACTCTTTGTGATATTGTGTTATGGTCTTGCAAGATGGTACCGTTGGGGCAAACTGGGTAAAAAGCACATAGGATCTCTCTGTATCATTTCTTACAAGTGCCTATGAAGCTATAGTTATCTCAGAATAAAAAATTTAATAATTAAAAAAAAACCCTAGCAACCTCATTCTTCTGCTTTCAGCTAGAGTGGCCAGCGAGGTTAAGTAGTTTGGATATTTCTAGAATCTAGCATGGTACTCCTTTAATAAATTGAGTAAGTGTCTGTTGAATTTAAATGCCTGGTGCAAAATGGATCACAAGTCAGAACAGCCCCAATGAGCTTGGTCTACCGAACTACGATTGTCCTGTATGCTGTCCCATTCCCCTGAGTTTCTGTGGGGACAGATTAGTGTGAGGTTATGGTTTAAGATAAAAATTGTTACTGGTTTTTATTTCTTGGGCAAGTTACTTGAACTCACTTGTCTCGTTACTAGTAAAATATACATAATAGTACCTAACTTCCAAGGTTTTTATAAATATTAAATGAGAAAAAGTATAGAAAGATAGATGGTGTTCACAGAGATCAGGTCACAGGTAGGATAATTATTACAATAGAAAAAGGAGGGCAAAGTTAGTAGAAATATAAAATCTGCTGGAAGGTATATATAGTGGAAAATTGTTCTTTGTTCTTTCTTTCCCTTTATGTCTCCTTTGGAATAATCAATGATTATTCCCTCATTCTTTTCTATTAGCATTTTTGATGTACCTTCCTTTATTATTCTTTCAGTGGTTAACATAGAGATTATCATATACATCCTTCACTTATTAAGATCAATACGTATCAGCATTTTTATCCTTTCCAGCATAATGCAAAGACCTTGCAACACTTTCAATCCGTTTACCCTATCTGACTTTTGTGATATTGTTCCTACGCATTTTGATTTTATATTTTAAATCCCACGATACATTATCATTTGTCTGATACAGTAAAGCGATATTTTAAAATTTACCCATATATTCACCCAGTGCAGTGCTCATCATTCCTTCTTGTTTTACTTTGCTTCTGCCTGGAATCATTTGCCTTCTGCCTAAAGAACTCCTTTTAATATTTCTTTTAGTTTAGATCAGTTGGAGATAACTTCTCTCAGTATTTGTTTCTCTGACTTTGCTTTTATTTTGCCTTTGCTTTTGAAGAATAGTTTTGCTTGTACATAATTCTACCTTAGCAGTTGTTTTCTTTCAGTGTTTTCAAGATGCCATTGCATTGCCTTTCGGTTCCCACTCTTTCTGTTGAGAAATCAGTTATGCCTTATTACTGTGTCTTTGAAAGCAATGTAATAACAAAAATCTTCCCTAAGATAAATAATTTGTTTAAATTTACATGTATAAAACCCGAAGTTCTCTCAAATGTTCTAAATTTGTAGATACATTTGTTAAGATTTCAAATTAAAGTGAAGGGTCTAAACTAACTCATCAATCATGTAATGTAAAAGAGCGAAAAAAGGTGATCACACTAATAAACTGCATTCTTTTAAATGATACAAGCGTATTAAGTTACCCATCATGTACAGATTTGGTTTTGTCTTTCTTAAGCCTTTTTATATTTAATTCTAAATCTTTCTAGAGTTAAAAGATTTCTGTCTCTAAAGAAGACAGTTAAGATCCTAATATCTGAAGTTGCTTAATTCTAAATATTTCTCGAGTGGACAAATGTATAACGCTAAGGAAATCTCATCCAGTAAACATCCCAGTTAACTGAGATAATTTAGAACCGGAGATTGTATTTGCATAAGAAATCTATTGCTGCAGACATACCCACTCATTGAGCCAAAAGAGGACCTTTTCAGAGCCATTGGATCATGAGCTACAAACTTATAAAGAAGCTGGTCTCACAGCTCACGTAGCCTTTGTAGCAGGAGTTAAGATACGCACCCACATTAGTTTTTTCTCATTCGAATGTCAGATGTCAGCAGCTCCCACTCGAGATGATTACTTGCCTGGGTTTTGTATTTCTTTGTAGTTTTTAAATACATTTTAAATCAAGCTCTACAGACCTTTGAGCCTTGTGGGATTCTAAATTATGTATATATGTTTTCTACTTGAATTTAAAAACATTTGAATTTGGTGTAATCTTATGTTTAAAAAAAATCTTAGAATGATGCAATTCTGGTGACTATTTTAAAAGCTACTGGCTAAAACAAACCCACACGGCTTTGTTTGAGTTGTGAATCATAGTATTTGAGGTCATTCTCACACCCCATTCTCTCCATCCCACTTCTTTCTCCCTTGCACTTTGGGTGGCTTCTGCTTGAGAGGCTCCTGTGATGGTGGAAGAGCCCTGGAGGGGAAGAGGGCTGCCTTTAACCTCCAGGAAAGGGGTGATAGGACATTAGGAGTTTTATAGGTTGTCCTACAGAGGCCCCTAGTTGTGGGAAAGGAGGCAGAATTCTGGCAAGAACACTTTCTCCAGGAATAAAGGTGGTGAACTTGGGTGAATCACTCAACGTGAGAGATGGCATGCCAAAGAGCGCGGAGCTCCTACAGTTATGTCACTTTTATGGTCTGTCATGTAGATCCTCTTGTTCTATCCCCTTTATGGAACTTGGCTATTGAGGAAATGAGTGCTGAAAAGGAGTGTCATGTTGTGAAGAGAGCATTGAACTCAGAGCCAAGGAATCAGGATTGGAGCAGTGTCCCCATCATCTGACGACTCTGCCTCCTTGGACAGGTCACTCAGCTTCCAAGTTAATATTGGTTAAATTAAAAATCTCACAGAGTGAGATACAGATAAGGTAGAAACATGAAGGATCTCACCCCCAAATGCTGTATTTGTTCATCCTTAGATTCTTCCAGGACATTGACTGGATTTAGATATGGCAGCCATTGACTTGCAGTTGACCCCCCTTCCCTCCTGTGCTGAAAAGTGATTTTCCCCAAAATTGCTCTGGCAGACCCTGCTCTGAGCCCTTTACATCAGCAGGGGAAGCTTAAAGGAATCCGGCCTATAATGAATTGCATGCTTAATGCTTATTCTCGAGTTAGGAATGAAGGGAGAACGGTGCTCATTCTTCAGCGGTACCCCAAAGCTATTAACATATGTCTTTGCAGACTACACTCCATGAAGGATACCTTCTCCACTTTGCCTTATCTGTCTTGTCTCCAATATGAATATACACATCCTGGTCTCTTCCATGGCCCTATACCAGCTGTCCCCTGAAGCTGTAAGCCTTTTTCTTTCCTCTCGTTTCCTGTTCAAGGTCTTGTAAGAATAGTGGAGTTTACTTACAATCATGTTTCAGCACTCACTGAGCCTTGGCCTTTGCTTCTACCTCTTAGCTAAAGGTGACGCCTCAAGATCTCAAGGATCTTTTCTTAATTCAACCTTGGTTGGCCCCCCGAAGCCTTGAAGCCTGTAACCAGACTGGTCTTCTGGAAGCTGGCTTTCCCCTTTGCACCTGTGGTTTCACATTATCTGGGCTCTCCAGCACCTCTGTTACAGCTCCATCCCTCTGTCTAATGTACACATTCCCCAAAGATTGCCCCATGTCCTCTGTTTTTTCTTTTTTTCTTTTGCTTCACTCTCTTTCTCAGGTAATCAAATATTCCCATAAGTTCAACAATCACCTCTATTCCAGTGGCTTAAAGGCTGTATCTTCATTGTCTTAATTAACATAAAATATGCTCTATAGAGCTGCAAAGATGAAGGAAATGAGACTTAGGGCGCACAGGAAAGGCAAGAGACAAGGGAAATATTTTAAAAGAAACGATTAAAAAGAACATAACAGCAAAAGAAATTGAACGTAAATGTGTCTGACAGCCCTTTAAAAAATTCTTAAATAGCAAAAGAAATTGAACGTAAACGTGTCTGACAGCCCTTTAAAAAATTCTTAGATTGATCAAAAAGCAAAATCCATTCATATATATTTTATTTATTATTATTATTTTTTTTTTGCGGTACACGGGCCTCGCACTATTGTGGCCTCTCCTGTTGCAGAGCATAGGCTCTGGACGCGCAGGCTCAGCGGCCATGGCTCACGGGCCCAGCCGCTCCGTGGCATGTGGGATCCTCCCGGACCGGGGCACAAACCCAGGTCCCCTGCATCGGCAGGCGGACTCTCAACCACTGTGCCACCAGGGAAGCCCCCATGTAGATTTCTTTTGCTACTGCATTCCCAGTGCCTGACATGGTGCTCGACACACAGTAGGTACACAAGACCTGTTTGTTAAATAAATTAATTAACTAATTTAAAAATACACTTAAACATAAGCTGTAATGTGGGTAAGTTGTCTAGAGACAATTGCCCAAATTGTCTAAATTAATGATATCGTGCATTTCTAGTTCATTGAGGTTCTTTCTTGAGAGGCCTTTCAAGCATACTCATTACATCCATGATGCCCAGGTCTGGTGGGTCTTTAATGAATACAATGAAATCCAAGAATGTTAAAACAAAAAGACCAATGAGGAATTGCTTCCATCCAAAGTTGCCAAGGCGTTCTGAAGGCATCAGTCTGACCACAGGTTTGAGAGGCAGGTTTATGATAGCATTCCCATTTTACGGATGAACAAAACTGATTTTCAGCCACATGCGCCACCACTGAATCACATTGTTTTGTTGACATTGATTCTGACTAATCCATCACCTGAACTTCGATCAGCTTCTCGGGGAAAAAGAAAGTTTTCTTTTCAGTCTCAATAATTCCTACCCTAGAACATTACTTCATTGGAAGTAAATGAACTCAAGCTGACCTTCATATAAACTCAAGGCTGTGTCTTCCTTTCTTCTCACCTCAGTAGAACCTACCATATTTGCTTCATCAAAGAGAAGACATCCAGGAGAAGGTAAGACGCCCTGTGCTTTTCCTCAAAGCCCCAAACTGAGGTAGTCCAACCAAGCCCATTTGGTACCCACAAGAGTCCTCTGACCATGACATAATGGATGCTGGGCTCCATTATCCAAGGGCTGTGATTGGGTCATCCCACCACAATGATCTCAGGTCTCTCATCCCTCCTTGCAGAGCTGGTTTGAGGAATTAACGAAGTCATAGAGGCTAAGTTATCTGCATACTCAATAAATGATAGCTAGTGTTACCTTTTCTTCTAAATTAGGTTGAACTGAATACATGAGAACTTGAAGGTAACGAGCTTTTGCAGAAACAGCAGAGGTAGACGAGAGAAAAATAACGAGGAGTATGGATCTTTTACTGTTAGAACACTAGCAAGGAGGGGGTTTATATAGAATTGTAGTGACAAATGTTAGGCTGTCCATCCCATCACCAATTCTTAATTTTCCACCTGTTTTCTTTTTTTAGAGTCAATAATTCCACCCCTAGCCCCACCCCTGCCCTATCTCTTTCTCTGTAAATGAGCATGTTATCAAACCCGGCATTTCTACACTATCAATGAGAGTTATTGTTCAGAATAGGTAAACATGTATTAAATTGGTTTCTAATCTTGGGAGAATTTAATGTTCAACAGCACGTTTTCTTGGATTCATCTAAGACCAATCAGGAGACAGAGCTGCAAGTTGAACAGAAGTCTTCTGGAATATTTATACAAAAGAGGTAAGGTTTTTGTTAACTAGACACTGCAAATTTGGATTGCAACAATAAAAATGTCATCCAGACTTGTTGATGCACTGCTTGTTTTGTCAATTTCTCATGAAATTGGTTTGTATTTTTGAGGGGAAATGGGGCAGTGTTCTCAGGTCTAGGCTCACCTGTGAGGGACAGGTAACCTCCTGGGCATCCTTCTTACTATCAAGAGGCAGCCTGTGATAGAAGAAAGACTGTAACATCCCTCCTCCCTTAATGGAGGAAGGTTTGTGAGTCACCAGCAGTGCCCCCCCCACCACTCCCCGGGGAAATATTTTCACAGAGATGGCATTAATGATGAGAGAGGTAAATAGCCCTGGGTGTTTAACACAAGGCGAACAGGTTTTCTTTGTTTTGCTTCACCTTGTTTGCATGTACCTATCCTCAGGGGTAAAATGTTTTTCTTAGTTCAGTTTCTGTTTAAATTGGAATTGGATGTGTTTGTCTGTGAAAGGAGCTAGGGGTGTAGGATTCCATTTCCAACACTTCTGCTTCTACCTGGAGGCCCATCTCAGGAGGGACATTAGCTTACTGGATATAAAAGTCCATCCTGTTAGGGACCAGGTTGGTAGCTGGGTCAGTGGCTCAAATTCAGGCTTCTATGTTTGGACTGGAGTGGAGAGTTCAGCCTGGGACTTTAGGCTTAAGTGGAGCTTTCCACACTCCCTTAGAGCCTAAATTTTGGAACAAGAACTCTGTGCCTATAAAGACAGAATGAAATAAATGCAGAGCTTGCCTCTGCAAAGAGGCCCCCAATTCAGTTACCCTAAAAAAGATTATTTTACCTGAAGTGAGCAGACAGGATAAAGGGACACACACTATCCCAACTCACAAGAGACTGATGTACAAAACCAGAGTGATTCTTTTGGAATTTACAGTGAGGAAGCTGGTTGGAACATGATTTACTCTTCACAACCCCTCATCTCTTCTCAACCCAACCGATCCCATTCTTTATCCATTAAGAGCTGGCACCAGCAGCAGTGGCAGTGGGACAGGAGCCCAGGAATTGGGAGTGATTGGGTTGTTGGTGGGAGAGGGGATCCAGCCTCTACGGATTGTGACTTGATAAAGAGGCTGGATCAGTTTCAAGCAACAGCAGAGTATAAACTGCTTATTGAGAAACACATGCAGCCTTGATGCAAGAAGGCTAAGCAGTATGAGAACCTACTGTATAGGGTGGGCAACTCTACTCAGCGCTCTGTGGTGACCTAAATGGGAAGGAAATCTAAAAAAGGGGGTATATATGTATACATATAGCTGATTCACTTTGCTGTACAGTAGAAACTAACACAACATTGTAAAGCAACTATACTCCAATAAAAAGTAAAAAAAAAAAAAAGAAGGCTAAGCAGATTCTAAGAAAATAAACACATCTGCAAAATATTCAACCATGGTCAATTCTAGATACCGGGATGCTTTAGAACTGAGGGAAAAAACACAAGCCATGAATTATGTATGCATGGGTAATTGTGAAGACAGCGTAGACTATGGCTCTTCTTATACCTTAAATGTACAGAATCAGAGACTCTTACAGTATTGAAAGAAAACCATGAAGCCCACAAATTAACCAAGCCTGTGGCTTTTATGATGACTGTCAAGAGTTAGGACACGTCAACGTTGGGAAGTGTTCCGCACGTGTATGCAGTTCTCTCTCCTCTGCGGACAGATCTGTGGGTAATCTCACTCCATTCACAGACCCCGCCTGGCTCATCTGACAGTGCTGGCTCATTTTCGAGAAGCCCCAAGGAAAGGCTCATCTGTGATCTTTCATCTCCCTGCGATGGTCGGCGAGGCTGGGATTTTTCTCACAAGGTGCCAGCTACACATTTGAACAAGGCATTTCCGAGACTTTTAACCATCCGCATGGTCTCTCCTGGCTTCCTATGCATGTTCACCCACTTGCCCTGGAGGATGCTATGCCTGGGGCCAGACTGGACCTGGGTAAGCCTCTTCCCTGCTGTCAATGTGGGAACCAGGCTTTTCACTGGGGCCTAGAAGTCATTAAACAAAATCCTTCTTTCCATTTGAAACAGATCCTCATGGCGGAGAACCTCAGGTTATCAGGTGCAACCAGCCACCTCTGTAAACAGCTTCTGGGGAAAACTGCCTCTGTGGGTGGAAACAAGGCTGCTGTGTGTTTTTGAACATCAACATCATCTTTTCTCAGCTTTCACTCTTTGTGGTGGAAGTTTCCAAGCTGCACACCCTGCAGACGAGGAGTTCAGTCCCTCTGGGAGCTAGAAAGGAGATTCAGAGCCAGTGGGCAGTGGGTTCTGGCCCCCTTCCCACTTTGTCACTGAGCAGCTTCACCTGCATCTGATTTACGTATCACACCTCTGCAAAAACCTTTGTTTAAAAAAAAGTTTCAGAGGCTAAAAATCATTGGCCAGCCTGGGTTTCAAATATGGTGCAAAAACAGACCACTCCATCTCTCGGGCACTGCTTGTCCCGCTCCTGGCCATTCTGCCCCTTCAGACCATCAGCCTGGGGCATTCAATTGTGATGAGATGGACTTGAAGCTCTCAGTTTGCACACTCATCCATCAACTGCTAGAAACTAAGAGCCCTGCACTGCACTTGTTGTGCCAGCAGAAAGTTCAGAGTGTGGTACCTGGGAATCTGGTCTCAGAACATGTTCTCCTTCCTAAAATTATAACCCTATGCTCTGGTTGGAGATCAGCAGTGTGCTAGTAAGTGTTTAACAGCTGGATCTTCAGTGGAGGGAGAAAGCCTTGATTTGTAGCATTTACTGATTACTCTGGTGTAAATACTCCTAAGGAGATCAGTTTCCATCTATCATTGAATGCAGAGCTGGGAAGAGAGGTGCAGTAGCACACTGTTGTATATTTCCATCTTAAAGATCCAAAAGATATAAATAACCTCAAAGTGGAGATAATTAACCCATAGTAAAATATTTAGGAAGGGATGAGTTTTGAACATTTGTTACTTTTTCTCTTAATATAATTTACTTAGTTGTAAATTTGCATCACTGAATTTGTAATAATGGTAATGGAGCTCACCAAATCCTGGAGCATTTTCCAGTCTGCTCTTGTAAGTGGGGGCTGGTTGGTGCTGGCTCTAGGACACCCCTGGTGGAGATCTTGTTGTGAAGTGACTAAAACCTCAAGACCCTTAGAGTCCCTCAGTTTGAAAGCACAAAGCTTTTGGGATTCTGCTCTGGGGAATTTAAGAACCAGTAAATATACTTAAGCATGAGGGGAAATTTACAGTAACCTGTTACTGCTTCTTAAGAAAGTTGTAGTGGAAAACTTATCTCAAATTGTGAAATAATTTTCATTCTAGGTATAAAAATAAATCAATTGTACAACACTACTGGGCATCATTAGTTCTAAGTTTAGAAGGTTGAGGACGCCTTTAGGGAGACTTATAGTGTTACCGAACAAAACTTGGGTCCTCTCATCGAATGAGCAGCAAAGCCAATCTACTGACACCAGGTTGTGGTGAAGGCAAGTACAGCGTTTATTGCAGGCCTCAAGCAAGGAGAACAGGCAGCTCAGGCTCAACAGACTGGAACTCCCCAGTAGCTTTCAGGGAAGGGTTTTTAAAAGCAACGTTAGGGGTGAAGGTTGTATGTGTGTGATCAGCTCATGGACATTCTTCTGATTGGCTGGTAGAGAGATAACAGGGTGATGTTTTGGGAATCTCAATCATCACCCTTCTGGTTCCAACCAGTCTGGGGTCTACATGCTGGTGGTCAGCAAGCAGTTAACTTCTTCCACCTAGTGAGGGATTTAGCATCTGCAAGACAGCTCAAGAATATGGCTCAGAGTATTACCTATAGCCCTCGAGGAGGAACTAAAGGTCCTTGACTTTGTTTTATGGCTAAACTATTATTCTTCGGTCTTGCTTGACTGTTTTCCTTTGTTTTTGCATTTTCTCACTTCTGATTAAATCTGTTCTTTGGAACTTGGGGAATGCCTAGGAGGCTAAAGCTCTACTACAAACAAGAGGCAGGGGACACGGGGGTCTGTCCCCGTGAAGGCCCCCCAGGGTCCTGCTCAGTTTCAATAGTGCCTCCTGTTCATTTTGGAAGAACGCTATGGAAGCAACTGCAGGGCTTGTCTGTGACCCATGGTAGGTTCCAGGCCCTACTCAAAAGATGTCCTTCCCCTCAGCAAAGGAATAACAAGGAGTCCAGGAGCCTTTGTAGAATCTCAGGGATGGAAGCCAGTTTAGGCTTTAGGGGACTTTCCTGCCACAAAGACACCTGGAGCCAGCTGCTATCATGCCTGTAACATGAAGCCAACTGTGGGAATTAAAGTAGAGCCTGGACTAGTGGAAAACTGCCACATAGCTCAGGGAGATCAGCTCAATGCTTTGTGAGGACCTAGTGGCATGGGATAGGGAGGGTGGGAGGTAGGCTCAAGAAGGGGGAGATATGAGGATATAAGTATACATATAGCTGATTCGCTTTGTTGTACAGCAGAAACTAACACACCATTGTAAAGCAATTTAAAAGATGCCAATAAAGATGTCAAAAACATAAATTAAAAACATTAAAAGACAAACAAAAACAAAAACAAAATTAAATTAAATCAACACTCTTCCATGATCCAAAGGTCATCAATATTCATAAATTCACATACATATCCTGCTACTTTTATCTAAAAAAAAAGAAAAGATTATATACTGGTGAACTAAAAAGAAATTTTAATGAGGGATGAACCAAAATATTACCACAGTTTAAAATAAAAGTTATTTTAAAAATAAAAGTAATTTTTATTTTCAAAAAAAAATAGAGCCTGGAAAATTGTATTATTATTATTTTGTCTCACTTATTATTTTATCACCCACTAATTATTTTCCTTCTCTTTGTAAGATTTTATAGATTTGCTTCTAAGGCTGAGGAATGGCAGTTTTTCAAGTTTCTGGCTGAGAGATGCTGCGTGTTGAACAGGATTTGCTTCTTTTTTTTCAGGCTCAGCGGCCATGGCTCATGGGCCCAGCCGCTCCGAGGCACGTGGGATCCTCCCAGACTGGGGCACGAACCCGTGTCCTCCCCGTATCCTCTGCATCGGCAGGCGGACTCTCAACCACTGCGCCACCAGGGAAGCCCCAAGATTTGCTTCTTCTAAATGTGTTGAGAGAAGGGCAGGGAGAGGCTGGCTCTGAATTGGATCTTTAGCCTGAGGGGTTTTGCATTAGACCCATTGTTTATTCATGAGCTGTTGTTTTTTAAAACTACAAAGTACATCTATTGCCCTAGGATGCATACAGAACAGAAACTTATTAAGCATCATGGGTCTCTTAAATTCTTGGGCAATATGAAAACAACTGTTGTAGGTCAGAGCATGCTGTCTGTGAGGTGACCTTGACTCCATCACCCATATGAAGGATTTCAGGGGCACTCAGGTTTTGCATCACCCACACTCCTGTAAATGTCCTTTTAATTTCATAAAGAAAGTCTTCACCATGCCAATCGTGACAGTTTTATTTGGTTGAGCTCCCCTCCCCCCACCATTATGCAATTCACTTTAAAATATTTAGATTGACCTTCAAATCCTACATCCCCATCTCCCGTCCTCTGCAACTCTAGGAAACCTGGCAGTCAGGCAGCCCTGAATTATACATGAATACAAATAATGATGCAAAACCAAAAATACCTCCTTTCATGATACAAGGTTGAACTGTGCCTTTGGACAATAACAGTGTGTTCCAGAGAGAAAAGTTGCAATGGTTTTTGTGTGTGTGTGTGTCAACTATTGAAGCGTGCCTACAAAACCGAGCTGAGGAATAAAGGAAATGATCAAAAAGGGCTCCAGAGTTAGTGGGAACTCAGAGAAGCCATTCGAGGGAAGATGTATGGTGAATGCTTGTAAATATAGGCAGAGTTAAGGTGTCCATGATTTTAACTAAAAAGAGAATTTAGAGCTCTTTGGCCTGCTTTGAAAATACTGTTCATTTTTAACAATCCCCACTATAACTTCTTTCCTTAGAAGATTTCTTTAATGGAATTTATGCAATAGAATTAAAATCCAGGCTCATCTTATCCAGAGATATTGTTTATTAGAGGCCTCATGTATTTAATTTGTCTTGACATTGATCTGTTATGCTCAGGGCCCAGAGGACAAGTCTGAAATTGTCAGTAGAGTGAAAATCCGATCTAGAGCCTTCGATTGGAAAGTATCTTTAAATTCATTCATGACAGCCTCCTTCAACCGTACACACAGGGAGCCTCTGCCTGGACACTTGGCAGACAGGGAATTGGTGACTCTCAGGTAATGGAAGGGCACCACTCAGAAAGGAGGAATTCTCCAGGTGCAAAGGACAGAGGTACTCAGTGGCTGCTGTTTAATTTCACTATCACATTTCTGAGCCCTTGGAGCTAGCTATACTCTACATTGATTTATGTTTGTGTATTCTTTTATTTCTTCTTTCCCTTGTATATTCTTTCTTTTATTATAACAAAAGTAAAACATGTTCACATGTTCTAACAATACAGATGTTTAAAGAGTAATGAGAATAATCCTTTACTTTTCCTTCCTAGCATTTTAATAAATAATTTACATTTTAATTGCCTTACTGTACAATTAGTCTGCTTTACTATAACGAATCATAGGTTTCTTGAGAAAACTTACAGAGAAGTTTGTCCTCTATGTACTGATATGGCATATGTTCATGGCAGCCTTATATAATTTTATTTTAAATTTTCCATAATTTTAAAATGATTCACAAATATAGATATTTAAAATACAAATGTTTGATATCATACTAAATGCATGTTTGTTTCACAACTTTCTTTTTCAGGAAAATAAAGTTTACATTTTAAAAAAAGTGGAAATCTTTTGGAAAGAGAAGAGAAATAAATATTCCAGAAACTTACAATCAATTATTTAATCCAATTGAAAGCTAAATCGTAGCCTCTTAACAGCCGAGGAAATAAGGAAACTACGACAAGTTTTACATTTCTCATTATGTGATCAGACAAAGCCAACATGGCTTTTGAAAAGAAACATTTTCTTGACACTAAAACCCATGTAGAATCCGTTAAGTTGATCCTCACACATATTCAGGGATATGTGACAATCAGTCAATCAGTGTCTTTTGCTGTGATTTTGCAAAAGTGGAGAAAGATTCTACATATGATCATATGGCTCTTCCTCCACAACAACAAAATACCAAAAAACTCAAAACTTATTTAAGAAGATGCTTTAAGTAACAATAGCAAATCTGTCAGCTCAGGGAGAGGATGTGGACTTGGGGAAGATTTCAAAAAGGGTGTGCTGAACTTTTTTGCCTCTGCCTTGGATGTAGAAAGAAAAGACATCTTGACAACAGCAACACACCAGATAATCTGCAGAATCATAACTTTTCCTAACATCACCAGAGAGCTGCGGTTGCAGGACAAACTAAGGAAAATATAAGGAATAATGCAGACACAAGAGATCACATACAGTATGAGTCAATTTATAGGAAATACCAAGAACAGATATATCCATAGGGACAGAAAGCAGACTTGTGTGCCAGAGGCTTGGGGCAGGGGAGAGTGGGGAGTGACTGTTAAATGGGTATGGGCTTCCTTTCTGACTGATGAAAATGTTTTGGAACTAGATAGAGGTCATGATTGCACAATACTGTGAATGCACTAAATGCCACTGAACTGCACACTTTAAATGGGTTAATATCACGTTACATAAATTTTACCTCCATGTTTTTTTGAATGGAAAAAAAAGATGTAAGGAGGAAGATCTTATAAGGAGAGACAGGACGCAAGCCCTCGCTTACCTGGGGCAGAAGCAGTTGGATGCCAGATAAGCCAGACAAAAATAATTAAGCTAAAATGTTTAACAACATGCTAAAGGCCACGCATGGACCAGTGTGGGAGCATAGATCCCCTGAGAGCGGCAGACACAAGAGGAATTCATACCACTAGCCGGCTCTTCTCTGCAGACCTCTCGGGGTGCTCGCCAGAAAGATGGGGGTAGGTCAAGAGACATGAGAAAACTTCCCTCCTGGTGCAGCCTGATGGAGAGGAACTGCAGCCTCTGGGATAAAGACATGATGCTCCACATGGACCTTCTGCCTGTCTCCTCTGCCGAGCTTAAGAGAATCAAACTAGAAACCAACAACAGAAATATGATACCTGGGAAATCACTGAATGTTTGGAAATTGAACAGCACACTTCTAAATAATACATGGGTCAAAGAGGATGACACAACAGAAGTTAGATTACATTTTGAAATGAGTAAAAATGAAAACTATATCAAAAATTGTAGGATGCAGCCAAAACAGCACTTACAGGGAAATTTATAGTGTTCAATGCTTATGTTAGAAAAGAAGAAAAGTCTCAAATCAGTGATTTAAGCTTATACTTTAGGGAACTAGGAAAAGGAGAGCAAATTAAACACAATGCAAACAGAAGAAAAGAAATAATAATGTTAACAACAGAAATCAATAAAATTGGGGACGGAAATACCACTGAGAAGCTTGTTACTTAAATAGTCAATACACTTGTCAGACTGAAGAGTACAGAAAAGAAGCAGATGTTATCAGTTTTAGGAATTTGAGAAGAGGCAGCATCACGTTGCTCAAAAATGGCTGCTCAGACTTCAGGTTGCATATATACCCATTGAAGGAGAAATCCTCCAACCGATCGTTCAAACAAAAGCTGAGGAACTGAATCTGCTTGGTTCTGTTCGGGGTCACGTGTTCATCACTGAACCAGTCATTGACCTCAGGGGGTGCAAAGTGTTGATTGGCTTCCTCCAGGACCCATGTTCAGTCCTAAAGTCTGAGACGGATTGAGCCTCGTCTATAACCCACGGCCTGAGAAGGACAAGGTGGATGTTGGCTGTCGACAAAAAAGTAGCTCATAGACATGAAAACAGAAACTCTCCATAGATGGGCAAATGGTAGGCAGAGACCCTCTCAGAGTTTACAGTAAGGAGAGTTGAGCATTCTTGGGAGGCCTCCTGGTTCCATGGAAGATTTTGGCTCTTCCACACCAGTTAGAGCAGTGTCAGGACCAGGAGTGACAACCTTGCTGCACCCCAACACACACAGCCCAACCCCAGAGTAGACTGTTCATTCCTACGGCTCCCTGAGCCCTCCAGGTGTCAAACTGCCCTGGGAATGGAGGGCTCCTGACTTTGCAATCCCTGGGAGCAAACTGGAGATGGCGGTACTTAACAGCTGGAGGGAGAAGCTGCTGGAAGAGATTTAGAGAGTTTCCTCTGTGAGGTGTCTCCTTTCATTGTCTGTGTCCTTGGTGTTGGTCCCAGCCACCAGCATAGCTGGGGCTCTAAAGAGACCCACCTTATAAAAAGGGCCACCTGACACTCAAAATGAGATGTCGAGTTGCCTTTTCAAATCCCTTTCCTTTGCCAGAGACAAAGAAGGATGCGTAAGAAGCGTAGGGCTGTTTTTCTCAGCTTCATTTATCGAGCGGTTGCCATGTGAACTATTTTGTAATTAGCATTTCCTTCCCTGTTTCTGGGGATATAATTGTGCTTCAGACGGCACACTTCATCTTTTTGGCTTCATTAAAAAGAGCAGCAGTTTACTTATTAAATGACACGCATTGTGTGGGAATTGAGTGTTAACTGTTAGAATAGAACTGATTTTCTTAGAAGCACTGTTTCACTCCCAGTATATTGAAAGCCAGAACCTGGTTCTTTTCTCATTTAGTAAAGATAGCAGGAAACACAATACCCGGGCGATATCTAAATTAAGAATAACTCAGCCCAGTGTGGCTCATATTGGGATGGGCCTCTGGGTGCTTTGGAATTGTTGCTCTCAAGGCATCAATAAATACCTGTTTGAGGATAAACTCATTAGGAACTAAGATGGTAAATGAGAAGAGGAGGCATAATGTATAGCGGTGGGTAAATCAATGGGCCATTGCTTAATTATATCAAACGCAAATTGCTTTTTCTACTGCCAAAATAATCTTTGAAGTTAAACATTTCAAACTAGAAAAATATCAACACAGGAAGGTAGTTGAAAAGAAGTCATGTGTAAACAGAAAGAAAGACAGGTTGGCAATACTGTGATTAAGGGGAATCTTGAAGAAACGGTCAGACAGGGCAGCCTTCAGCTGTGCTCTCCATTGGCAAAAGGATTGGTATTGCCTCAACTTCAGGGGCTGTTAGCTGAGATTTTGCCTCATGGACAAGTCCAAAGGGCCTCAGCTTCCTCCAGCCACATTCCAAGTGAATGACATTTCCTGGAGTCTGGGAGGTCAGGTAGATGGTGAGGAGGTCTACGTGATGGGATGCAGGGATAGGAAATCCAGCAGGTACTCAGCAGACTCCTCTTGGTCTTCTGTCTTCTCTAGAGAAAAGGCCCACAAATACTGGGCATCCCAGGATAGAGCTGGGGTTCAGAATCAGTGCTTTAGATCCTGGAAATAGGCTCTTGCAGGCAGAGCACGCTGGGTTCGTGGGGACCTGGAATTGGTACAGACGTAGCTCTGTATCCAGCCTGGTCCCCCATGTGGTGTTGCCCAAGTGAAACCACCCTGCCAAGCATCTGGTTCACTATGACACGTCAGCACCCTCACCCGCATGATGTCAGTGGGAACTGTATCTCTGCCCCTGGTGACGTTTTTGCAAAGTATGATTCCAATTGCAAGGGCCGTGCTAGCTGGTGAACAGGTGCCTTTAGATCCTAACATCAGTCAAAAGTGGAGGTCAGACCACCTGATGGGGAGACTTGTGGGCTTGACCCGTCAAAGCATCAGAGTCTTGTTCCTAGAACTGCATCCTGGGTCCAAGACGTGAGGAACTGCTTCCAGTGTAAGTCGCCAAATTTGTTCCATGCTGATGAACCATCCCCTCCCCCTGGAGAAGCTGACAAATGAGCTGTTTGCTGTGTCACTCTGGGGCCTGTCATTCCTGACCCATGAATTTTTGCTTCAGCCAATGTTTGCCTCTTGGCAATAGAGATTTAATTCAATAGAGCAGGGGAGACATTTTAGGCCAACCCACCTGACATTCATTTCTTTGAGGGTAAGCTCAAAGCGATTCTCTTGTTTTTGAAGTTATAAAAAAATAATCGTCAGCCTTGTCTCAGTATCTTTTCATTAATGTTGCCCAGAAACTGTAAATCCTCCCTTCTCTGGTTGACAAATCCATTTCCAGGTCAGGAAAGTTTTCTCTAATACCTTTTATTATTGCATCATACTCATATCTAGGGTGTTCTTTGTCGGGAGTGGCCTTTATTCATGGGTTGGATCTCCTTAGTTAGTTCTCTGCCTCTACTTTTCTCATCTTTTTAATCTCTTTATTCATTTCCTCTGTGATCTCATGAGGTTTTGCTCAAGTTCATTTCCAGCTTTACTGAGTTGATTTCCTTCAATAATGAGCCTGATTTTTTTTTCTCTCAGTGTGAATATAATATCTGTCTCCATTCTTTATATCTACAAGCTTGTTTCTGGGGCTGTTCCCTTCTTATCATCTTTTTAGGGAGAATTAAACCAGACCTATGTCTTCTGGAGTCAGACAGAGAATACTGAGCAGGTGTTTTCTAAAAATTCTCTGTTTAGTGGAATATATACGTCTGTTTCACGGGAGACCTTTTCTCCTGAGGGCAGGGAGCTGGGTTCAGGGGTCAGGAGCCCAGATACCTTTAGGGCAAGGCTGGCATCCGAAGTGAGTGGAGCCACTGGTGGAAGAACACTGAGAGATGCTCATTGTTGACAAGTGTCAACAAAAGCTGAAAATCCCTATTTCAAGGTGAACTGTCTTGACTTTTACTTATTTATTTATCTTTTGCGGTACCCGGGCCTCTCACTGCTGTGGCCTCCCGTTGTGGCGCACAGGCTACGGACGTGCAGGCTCAGCAGCCATGGCTCACGGGCGCAGCCGCTCCACGGCATGTGGGATCTTCCCAGACTGGGGCACGAACCCGTGTCCCCTGCATCGGCAGGCGGACTCTCAACCACTGCGCCACCAGGGAAGCCTGTCTTGACTTTTAAATGTTAGGGCAACTCAGTGAGGGCCAAAAGCAACATGCTTCCTGGTCAGGGTTCTGCCCCCAGGCCTCGGTTTTCACTGAAGTCTCAGCAGCAAGGCCTTCTCCCATGGGGCAGAACTTTCCATGAGTTCCCATCTGGTCCCTGCCGACTCATTCTGCAGAAAAGATGGCTTTCCCAGGCCCCTTGATAGGGGACAGGATGCGCAGGTCGGTCCTTTTGCTCCCCGTCCATCTGCCTGGAAGCAGAGGAGTGGTTTCATAAGATGTTGCCTGTAAAATAAGAGTGGCGATGGCGGTGAGAGTGACTACGGATTCATACATAGCACTTAACGGGTGCCAGACAGGCCAAGTACCTCATCTGTACGGCATCCTTCCTCGTGAAGCACTCAGCAAGGTGTTTGGGAGCAGTGACCTCTCCCTAAACGTTCACGATTGTCGTTATCGTTACTAATGCGATTCATATTTGGAAGCCCCAGGTTGTGCTGCTCTGAGATGCGTTTAGTACAACTCCAGGGATACACCTGGCCAGCATCAGTGCTGATGCCCCTCCTTCTCGCCCTCGCCCTCCTCCTTCATTTTCCCCTCCTCCCTCTTCTTCCTGTGAATAGCAGCACTTTTCCCAGGGGGCTGGAGCCAGAGCACACAGACAGCAAGTGGGCGGGCAGGCTTTTGACCAGTAATAACAGCAGGCACTGTGCTAGGTGCTGTGCATGAATGCTTTCTAATTTTTGCAACTAACTTGCAGAGCTGGGAGTGTTTTCTCATATTCACATCCAAAAATGGAAACTGAGACTCTGAGAGATTAAATAAAGGATTTATAACTGGATTGAACACGAGGACAGAAAATTCCATACTAATTCAATGTGTAGGCTGCTGGGAACCCTGAAAGCATCACTTTGAGTGGAATGAAACCACATTAAGATGGGCTGCCGAGGAAACGGACATTTTATATATGGCAAAATGATCATTAAGAAAGTAAACAAGTAAAGTATGGGCTAAGAAAACAATTTACGAGGTAGGATGGACATAGGATTCATCATACTGATCTACAAAAATCTTTTATAAAGTGAGGAACAAAAAAATTACAGTCAAATATAAAAATAGTCAATGAATATGACCAAGCAATACATAGAAGAAATCAAACTAGTCAATAAACAAGTTTGAAAAGTTGAAATTAAATCTGAATGTCTATATATACACTACCAAATGTAGAATGGATGGCTGGTGGGAAGCAGCCGCATAGCACAGGGAGATCAGCTCAGTGCTTTGTGACCACCTAGAGGGGTGGGATAGGGAGGGTGGGAGGGAGGGAGACGCAAGAGGGAGGAGATATGGGGATACGTGTATACACATGGCTGATTCACTTTGTTATACAGCAGAAGCTAATGCACCACTGTAGAGCAATTATACTCCAGTAAAGGTGTTGAAAAAAAATCTGAATGTCTATTTTTCACTCATTGATGATATAAGCCAGGTCTACAGAGGATAAAGGGAGAGATAAGCTTTCCTTTTGGCTGGTGGGAGTGTGAAATCTTACAACCTCTTAAAAATGTGATCTAGAGCGTATTTTAAATTTTAAAATATTTATGTCCTTGATTCACCAGTTCTGCACTTATGTGAGTATATCATACACTCATGCTCATAGGATGTGTTAGCTATGCCCTTTCCTAGCTGTGTGATTCTTGGGAAAATTAATTTCAGCGTGCCTTAGTTTCCTCATCAGTAAAACGGGGATAACTAAGGTACTCATCTCACAGGACTGTTGTGAAAATTCCAACTTCTCCCTCAGTCACTGGGTTCTGGCTCCAAAAACTGGGTACTGTGTAAAGTATGCGACTTCATACTGGTGACTTCCTTCAGTCTCCTGATCATCATTCTTGATCGCACTGTTTCCACAAACTGGTTTTACCCTTGCTGGCTACCTACCTATTTTCCCCTTGGGGAGCCATGTTCAAATAAAGATCTCCATAATCTTCTGCCAGTCTAAGCCCTCTGGCTCCCTTTCCAAGCCTGCCGTTCATGATAATTTAACGCACTTGATTTCTGGTGATTAGGTGCTGCCACCTTATCTATTGTTTTGGGTTTCTGTCGTTCCCATTGCTATCGGTGGGCCCAGGGCTAGTGGCATCTCTTGCCACCAACACTGGTGAATTGAGGAGACTTACCTCTGTACTTCGTGTCCCTGGAACCTTACCCTGCCTGCTGCCCGCACATTTCTCACTGCACTGGTGACTCACATACCCTTTGGGCCTTCCTGGAAACACGGTACTCTGGTGGGTTTTCTGTCTTATATCCTATATAAGATAGGTGTGGCCTATCCAAAGTCTCTGTTGGATGCCCCAAGAGTTCAAGAAAGTCTCTTTACTTTGGCTAAAGGAAACTTGAGTGGTCCTATGCCCTGCGTAAGCTCTGGGAAATTTTTTAAATCACTGCTTGGAAACTGTTGTTTTTTTTAGAAATTGTTTTCACCCAGCCTCATGAAGTTTCACCCTACACACGTGCCTTAAGGAACTCAACTCCCTCGGAACACACATGAAGAATCACTACAGAGGAACGCTCACACACGGAATGTGAAAAACCCTATAGCATAGGCACTTCCATTACTGAGCAGAAGATGAAGAGATCCCGAGTGCAATTACCATGGGAAAGCCTGGAATGCGCTCTCAAGTTTTAAGAGACATGAGGATTTATTCTGGAGAGAGAGTCCCATGAATGTCACCAGTATTGGAAAGCCTTCCATTTTTCCACATTCCTTAAACTGTGAAAACTCACTGCAGAAACACTTGTGAGTACAAAGAATGAGAGAATGCCTTTAATGATATCTCTAACATTAGGAAAAATATGAAATTCCTGGATGCAATACCTAGGAGTGGATTCGTTTTGGAGAATCTTTTGGCGATTCCTGTCTTTGCTGACTTGTGAGGAGTCACACGGGAGGGGAACCCTAGGAAGCCCCTCAACGTGAGATGACCTCAGCTCTTCTCTGAGTGGCCACAGAATAATTCAACTCAGAATGAAAAGTGTAAAGGTTGAGCGTGGGATTACCTTTATCAGTGTCTCATCCTTAGGATGGGGGGTTAGGTCATTAATGTTCAGTCTTTTTGCTTAAATATAAACACTTATGTCTATATCCATACCCTAAAATAAACCTTCAAATTATGTTGCATAAAAAGAAAGTTTGATTTTCAGCCAAAGACTCAAGGGGATGCTTAAACAGATTTCCGCACCTTGTTACCGGGTAGCTCCCCCTCTCAGGTACCCTGACTCACACATTCTAGTCATTTTGCAGTGGGTGAACTCCAGTCTCATGGCCCCTCAACTCAGCCAGATTGTCAGATTTTGTTGGTGTCCCCCCTTCCGTGACCCTCAGTCCAGGGAGAGAGCCTGGGAGGTGACAGAGTGTCCTTACTGGTTGCTCCTTCCTTAGGGCTCTATTGCTATGTTGTCTGCTGTCCAGAGTCTGACAGCTGTGCTCTTTATGCTGTCCAGGTCTCTAGCTGCCTACTGCAGGAGGGTCATTCTGACTGCTTCCTCCCTGTGGCCAGAAGCAGAAGTTTGGAGGTTTTCTATTATATATTCTAAATTTACTGGTAATAGGGATGCTATTGCCTTTTAAACGCTGATTGTCCTGCAATCCTGACAAACTTTCCTATTAACCTCCATGGCTCATCTGGACCTTCTCTTAAGAATTTTTTTTTATAAACTACTATAATATATGCAAATAAAGATAGTGTTTCGTCTTCCTCTCCAATTCCTATAATTATTATTTCTTTTTCTTTTCTTATTTCTTTAGCTAGGAGCCACAGTACACTTTTGAATGGTTGTGATGATAAAGGTTATCCTTCCTTTGTTCTCGACTTTAGTTCTAATGCTTCTAGAGACTATCCTAGTGGTTAGATAGGATTAATCCTAATCCAAATCCATTAGGATTAGTGGTGCTATAGGCTTTTAAAGTTTCTTCTTGTTCCCAGTTCCATGAGAGTTTTAAAATCACAAATTGGTGTTGAATTTTGTGACTGTCCGAGATGCATCTATTGAGATTTTCCTTTGCTTTCTTATTATTCTTTTAGTATGGCATACTACAATGATACATTTTCTGCTTTTGAAATATACATTCCTGGACTAAACCTGCATTATGCTTTTTTAATACAGAGTGGAGTTTAATTTGCCAAAACTTTGTTTAAGATGATCATATCTACCTTCATAAATGAGATGGCTCCATCTTTTCCTTTTCTTGTACTCCCCTGGTCCAGTTGGTGGAAAGGATGCATGCTAAATTTTTCCAGTGAGCTTGGAGGATTTCCTTCTTTTCTCAATCTCTTAAACAGTTATTTAAAACAGGTATTTTTTGAAAGTGTGGCAAAACATACCATTAAACCATTCAGTCCTGCTGTCTTTTTAAACAGGAATCTTTTGATTACCAACCAATTTATTGTTTTTAATGTGTTTTATTTTAATAAGAATTCCTGTTTCTTTGTGAATTGGTGTTGGTAACAGAGGAGAAGCAAGCAGAATTGCCTCAGAGACCCAGGATTCAGAACGACAAACAGATGCTCTCCCTTTCACTGGAAAGGGTTTTGTCTGAAGTTCATTTCTCCAGGGGGTGGAGCTCAATTCCCGGTGGGGGGCGCGGGGCGGGGGGCGGAGGGTGGTTGCCAGGCAAACTTCTCCCAAAGTCGCCAGCTGCATTTCCCAAAACTCCTGTCCAGCTGTTCTGCATCCCCCAAGAGCCTGGCACCCAAGGCTTCTCTGTTTATACCACACACACCTGATGGTTCTTGCTGTTACTCCACACAAGGTATTAGAGGATGAGCAGTACCCTCTCTGGAGAGGAAAACTCCAAGTGTCCAGTGGCATTAACAACCCACTGCGTGCTGCTCTATGAGGTGTTGAGAGACCAGGCACCATGTGTCTTCCTTTCTGTGTTTTGTTTTTTCAATACTTTGCAGTATGACACTGTGAAATGTGTCGCGAGTCCTACATTTTAATTGTATTCTTCTAGAAATGTTTCCATTTTTACTGTTTTCAAATCTGTTGGCATAAAGTTGCATGTAGCTGTCTCATGATTTTTAAATAATTCTACCATACCGCTGGTCTAGCCCCATTTATATTCCTTATTTGTTTTTTGTGTCTCTTTTCTCCTTTTTAATGATCAGTGTTATTTTACTGACTTTTTAATAAATTGGGATTTGATTCTGTTGATTCTTTTTATTGTTTCTTTATTTTTCATTTTATTAATATCTGCTTTTATGTTTTTATTTCCTTTTTATTTTTTTAGGCTTGAGTGCTTTTTCTTTTAACTTGAAACAAAACTCACTTTTTAAGAATTCTATTTTTAATAAATGCATTAAGGCTATAATTTAAACCCCAAGTACAAATTTAGTTATATCCTTCAAGTTTTGAAATATATAGTATTTTCATGCTGTTCAGTTTTAGATACTCTGTAATTTTCAGTGTGAATTAATCCATAATCCATGAATTATTAATAAATATATGTGGGGGCTTGGCTTCCCTGGTGGCGCAGTGGTTGGGAGTCCGCCTGCCGATGCAGGGGACGCAGGTTCGTGCCCCGGTCCTGGAGGATCCCACGTGCCGCGGAGCGGCTGGGCCTGTGAGCCATGGCCGCTGAGCCTACGCGTCCGGAGCCTGTGCTCTGCAACGGGAGAGGCCACAACAGTGAGAGGCCTGCGTACCGCAAAAAAACCTAATAATAATAAAATAAAGAAAGAAATAAATATATGTGTCCCCATATCTGGAGAGGAAAAAGTATCTACAAAGTTCTTTTATTTTAAATTTCCAGTTTAATTGCCTTATGCTTAGCAAATACGATTTGTATTTTATCGATTCTCTGAAATTTATTATAAATGTCTTTGCAATTTAATGCATAATCAAGTCTATATAATCCTAGTTGTGTTCTTGAAAATAATATCTATTATATGTTTGCAGTGATGGGAGATTTTATATAAATTCTGTTCATTTTAATTTTACTGGTTATAATTTTTGTCTTGCATATTTGAATGCCAATTTCTAATACAGAAGTGTTGAAATCTCTCTCAAGGCTTAAAATTCAGTATATTTTGAGGCAGTATGGTTAAGGCATACAAATATGTGATTCTTCTGATTGGGTTGTTCCTTTTAGTAACATAGAATAATATATTTAGTAATATATAGTGTTCTTCTTTACCCCTACAAAGGCTATTTACCTTAAGTTCTCTTTTGTCTAATATTAATATTGTTATCCTAACTTTTTTGGTCAACTTTTGTAAGATACACCTTTTCCTGTCTTCTAATTTAAACTTTTCTATGCAGCCTTATGTTTCCCTGTGTTTCTTTTAAGTAACATTAGCCATATTTTAAAATATTTTACCTCTTGTCTTAACTGGCAAATTTAATCCATATACATTTATTGAGATTATGATATATTCGGATTAATTTCTCCCATCTTATATTGATTTTCTACTTATCATTCTTTCTCTTTTCTTTTTTTGTCTCTTCCTTCCTTTCATTGTATTAATGAAGTTTTCTATATTCACCTTTCTCCCCCTTTTTCCCTCTGCTGATGAGCCATAGGTTATATTTTCATTAATTTAGTGATTGCCAATAAAGTTTTAACTTAACTGTAAGGTTTTTTTTTTTTTCTGGCAAATTGTAATTAACTACATCCTACCTCAAATTATGGCAAGAATTTTGTCATGCTTTTACCCATTAAAAAATTCCACACTCTTATTATTGCCCTTAAGACTTTTTATTTTATCCACTTTTAAAGCACAGACACACAGATTATTTTTATAGTCAATAATAGATTACAATTCCTGCCATAGTTTATATTAATTTCTGGGCTCATACTTCAAGTATGCCATGTCACCTTCTGTGCCCACTTTTTTTCTGGCTGAATGTATCAACGCTCTTAGTGAAATGCAACTGAACATGCCTTTAACTAATTAAATAAAAGGAATTTATTTAAGAGATATTAGGATATATAGGATGGATAAACAATAAGGTCCCACTGTATAGCACAGGGGACTGTATTCAATATCTTGGGATAAACCATAATGGAAAAGAATATGTAACAGAATATATATATGTGTAGCTGAGTCACTTTGCTGTGCAGCAGAAATGAATACAACATTGTAAATCAATCCTACTTCAATAAAATTTTTAAAAAAGATATTAGGTAGTTTACAGAATCATGAGGAGGCCAAGTTTCCAGGAATAATGGGCAAAACCACTCCACTGAGCTGATCTGATGAAAAAACCGTCTCTGTTGCCCGTAAGCACTAAATAGGACAGTTTCCACAGCTAGCACATCTGCGGGGAGCCCAACCTGGCAGCACCTAATGCCTTCACACTGTATGTACCCTTTGAAAGCTGTCAGCATGTGAGCCCTCACTTAAGGCATGGGGAACTCTATCTCCCTACTGCAGGATGGGGTAGCTACATAATTTTTTGAAATTCTTACAGATAGGAGATTTGTATCTTCTCTCCCGTTTATTTATTAATTCATTCATTTATATCAGTATGGGTTCATGGATATTTATTATCTACTTTGGATTATAATCCCAAACTGCTTTCTTTATTTTCTTGTTTGAATTGTTCCAGCTTTGGCTATAGGGAGCTCTTTCAATTGGTTTTCCTGTGCCCCTTTGACATAAATTTATTTTTTAAGCACTTCCTTACCCTCTGGCACCACAAAACGCTCAGGCTCATCTTGTATTTCCTGCTCCAGTCTTAGAATCCCATTTGCAAGGAGGCCTGGTTCCTGGTATTTGGAGAACAGTATTAGAAACCAAGATCTGGGGGTGACACGAACTGTTCTGACAATTTTTAGAACCTGTCCTGGCACTGAACTGAATGACAATGATAACTTATAATCACAACTCCATATTTAGTTTCAGGACTTAAGACAGATGCTTCTCTCTTCTTTAGTAGCAGCATTAAACAGTGAGCTGGCACCATTTGGAGGCATAAGATTTTCTACCGGGACACAGTAGCTATTCCTTGTTCCCTATGTTGCAATCATGTAGCATTTATCTTTGTGAGAAAGTCACTCACAGCTTTTGGTAAGAATTGCTTGAGGATAAACATTAACCGTCACAACTTGTGATTGTCATCTTCGTTCTGACAGAGGTAAAAAAGGTTGTTTAAGGCTTCCCTAGTGGTGCAGTGGTTGAGAGCCCACCTGCCGATGCAGGGGACACGGGCTCGTGCCCCGGTCCGGTAAGATCCCACGTGCCGCGGAGCGGCTGGGCCCGTGAGCCGTGGCCGCTGAGCCTGCGCGTCCGGAGCCTGTGCTCCGCAACGGGAGAGGCCACAACAGTGAGAGGCCCGCGTACCGAAAAAAATTAAAAAATTTAAAAAAGATAGGCACGGAGAGTTCCTGTTATATGACTTACGAACGTGCCGCTGGCATGAGGCAGCTGCTCAAACGTGCCATCCCGGGTGGAGCTGTGGGAGGAGCGATGGGATGCCGCAGGTCATCCCTAAAGGCTCAGGTG
The DNA here is from genome assembly GCF_000442215.2 of Lipotes vexillifer. NCBI lineage: Eukaryota > Metazoa > Chordata > Mammalia > Artiodactyla > Lipotidae > Lipotes > Lipotes vexillifer. The sequence goes on along the minus strand of NW_006790710.1, from coordinate 730,831 downwards.
TCGTGGGTCATGTCACAGAGGCCTCATTTCTGGGCTCTCAGCCTGCCTGACACTGGTGTGTTTGCTTTGACTCTGGAGGAAAGGACATGTGCAGAAAGCTGGTCCCAGAAGGGAGCTTGGCAGCAGAAAGGGCAAAAGCTGTGAGATGTTATGAAGCAGTGACAAAGCTGAGATGGCAAGAAGGAAGGGCAGAAGGGGTGAGCTGGATGGAGAAGGTGTCTGCTGAGAGCTCCTGGAGGAGGCTGGCCTAAGCAGGGTGTACAGGTGAGATGAGGAGCTTCCAAGTGTGGGATGCGGAGATGCAGAGCCATCAGCTCAGGTAGCAGGGATGCCCGTGGAGCAGCGTCCGCTTGACGGGGGGCGGGGGTGAGCGAGTGACAGCCATGCAGAAAGCATCATGTGTCCTCAAGAAAAAGGGCAGGGCTTCCCTGGTGGCGCAGTGGTTGAGAGTCCGCCTGCCGATGCAGGGGACACGGGTTCATGCCCCGGTCTGGGAAAATCCCACATGCTGCGGAGCAACTAAGCCCGTGAGCCACAACTACTGAGCCTGCACGTCTGGAGCTTGTGCTCCGCAACAAGAGAGGCCGCGATAGTGAGAGGCCCGCACACCGCGATGAAGAGTGGCCCCTGCTCGCCGCAACTAGAGAAAGCCTTTGCACAGAAACGAAGACACAACACAGCAAAAATAAACAAGTAAATTAATAAACTCCTACCCCCAACATCTTCAAAAAAAAAAAAGAAAGAAAGAAAGAAAAAGGGCAAAGGGTGAGATTCGAAGCAGCCTAGGGTGAAATGTATCGACTTGCAACAAGAGAGTATTAACCCGGGGACGCCATAGTCCTGGGGGTCACACACCAGCAATGTGACCTTAGACAGTTAATTAACCTATCTGGGACTCAGTTTTCTCATCTGATAATAAGATAATTTTTAAGTCCTCTCCTGAGTCAATAGTTCTCATTTTGACTCTGTGATCCAGCTGTATACTGGCACATTCTCTACCAAGATGTAAACCATGGGCCAAGGTTTGTCATCATAAAGCAGAGGGTCTAGGTCCTGGCTCACACCAGAATCTCCAGGGGACTTACTTTTAGAATTCCTCGTGTGATTCCAACAAGCATCCAGAATTAGGAATCATTGCCTTCAAGCCGCGGTTCCCAAACTTGAACGTTCATCAGAATAAATATGGAGGGCTTTTGAAACACAGGATGCTAGGTCTTTCCCCTGCTTCCCTGACTCAGTAGGTCCAGGGTGGGACCTGAAAACTTGCATCCTAACAACCTCCCTGGTGATGGCAATGCTGTTGATCCCATGACACTGGGACAACACTAGAGGAGAACACTTCTTGTTCCTAAGTAACATTTCAGGATTGAATCTTTCCTTCCTTCCTTCCTTCCTTCCTTCCTTCCTTCATATTTTTGACTCAGTACAGGGAAACTAAAGAAAATTTTGTTAAATGTATGTTGAATATTATTGCTAGCACCCAAGATCCCAAGATCCCAAGGTGATATTGACCTGAATGTCAATTCAAGGAGTGAGATTATAACTTAGTAATTGAAATTTAATTAGACCTGCCTGGAGGAAGGCTGTGAAAGCAGAAGAGAATTGGTTGTAGGAAGCATAGAAGGAAGAGGCCAGCTATGTGTGTGTCTTATCACTGTGCAGGGTTGGGGGGTGCACCATGGAGCTCACAGAGGGATGATCAGATTTCATGCAGTCCTCCCGTCATTGGTTCATCACTGGTTTGCACCAATTTGTGCTGGACACTCTGCTAGGTACTAGGTTTAGGCAAAAACTAACATAGACTTGGTCTCCAGCCCATTGGGAAAGATGGATGATCAAACAAGTAATTGTGATAATGAGATGTCATGACCAAGGGTTTGCAGGAAGGTGTAAGGTCACATTGTAACCAAGCTGGTTAGGATCATTGTCAGTCCTTTAGAGAGTAGAATTGAGATGAACGAGTGGATGGATAGACAGAAGGATGAATGGAAAGATGGATGCAAGAAAGGAAGGAAGGAAGGAAGGAAGGAAGGAAGGAAGGAAAGGCAATGTGGGTGGATGGGTAGATTGATAGATGGATTCCAGACTAATAGAGTCTATTTAAAAATATAAGATTATGGTGCCATTCCCAGAGGTGTTATTCAGGGTTCTTGGTTGCAAGTAACAAAAATAATCTCCAAATATACTACCCCAAAATGGAATTTACTAGGAAGCAATAAAGGGCCAAATGATTAAAAGAAAGTTGAAGAGAACCAGACCTGGGAAATGGGCAAGAATCAAGGCTGATCCAAAAGTCAGTAGCAGAATATCCTTCAGTCCAAGGTCCATCGGATGCCATTGCCACATCCACTGAGCCCCACAGCTGCAATGGAGAAGGCTTGACTATCCTTGTGCCTGTGCATCATATGCTTTTTCTTTTTTTTCTATTCTGTTGTAAAACTCACTTGACATAAAAATCACCATGTCAACTATTTAAAGGGTACAATTTACATTTAGTATATTTGTAATGTTTCCCAACCATCACCACTCCCTAGCTCCAGATCACTTCATCACCCCAAAATAAACACCATGCCCATTAAAGGGTCACTCTCATCCCTCCTTCCCCCAAGCTCCTGGAAACCACCAATCTACTTTCTGTTTCTATGTACTTGCCTATTTTGGACTTTTCACATAAGTGGAATCACATAATACGTGCTTTTTTGTAACTGGTTTCTTTCTTTCACTGAGCATCATGTTTCCAAGGTTTGTCCGTATCGTAGTATGTGTCAGGACTTCATTCCTTTTCGTGGCTGAATAATATTCCATTGTGTGGATGGACCATATTTTGTCTGTGAGTTCCCCCAGTGTATGGGCATTTGTGTTGTTTCTACCATTTGGCTATTGTGAATAGTGCTGCTATGAACATTCACATACAAGTTTTTGTGTGGACACGTGTTTTCATTTCTCTGGGGTATATACACCTAGAAGTGGACAGACTGGTAATTCCATGTTTAACTTACTGAGGAAGGTTCATATTTTTAGATACACTTCAGATTTAATTCTGCGTATGAAAGTCTGATTGGTAAAGCCAAGGATCTGTGCTCTGTGGCAGGGGTAAGGGAGCCCCGGGTCTGCAGGGTGTGCCACTCTCCCAGCCCACATCCCTAACTCAGCAAGACACGCCTGACAGCTGGCTGCCCCCCAGGCTCATGGCAGAGTAGTGGGCTTTAGGAGGCTAATTCTTGTCCAGCTGAGTACATGGTCCATTTGCATGTAGTATCATTTAACTTTGTAGATTTCAATGAATGTTGCTTTATGTTTTGAAGGGAATGAGATTTCAACTGATGTCGGACAAACTATTTACCAAGTAAAGTAAAAATTCCTTTCCAAAGAGTGTTCGAAGCATCTTTTGTAGGAAAGAGATATGAGATTCTTAGGATAGAAAAAAAATTGAAAACACTTATCATGACAACTTCCAGACTTCTTTCTAGGGGAAATTTAATATAGATAATGAGTTCACTGTCATCTTCAGGTTGGGATGAGTACGGCCAGTGAGACGTGACTGCACCTTTTATCACCTATTGGGAGGCAGCCTGGGCAGGCCGTAAGTCACCCTGTTCCTTGGCAGGGTAAGACCCCCAGCATCCGTCTTCTCTTAAAAGTGCAGAGTTTCTGGCAACATATGGGCAGCAAAACTCAGGCCTCACCCCTGCCATTTAAATTTCTCCCTGACTTGCTGCTGACAGAGACCCCTTGGGTCCACACTGCTGCGAGTACCACTGGACACCTGTGGCTTCTTCATCCGCACAGCAGCTGCCGCTCTTTACAGTGGGTGGGGCTGAAGGGCCGGGGCTTGCCTGCTGGCATTCCAGCTGCCAGGGCAGGCCACAATTTTTCGTGGAATTTTCTTTTAAGTGCAACATCTATAAAGGCAGAGAAACACATATTGCATTCTTCTGTTTAGGGATGATTTCTGCTCATGAGGCTTCATCTGACCTATCGCCAGGGGACCACTGGCACAAAGAGACAGGTGCAAAGCAGGGCATTGCAGGACTTGTGCTGACTGCAGCGGCTCCTCCCCAGGGGGTACATGTGCCCAGGGTTTGGAGGGCATGCTGACTCTACGATCCTTCACTGAACCTGCTTAGTTCATATCCAATGAGCTATCCAATGAGTTATCTCAGGTCCAATGAGAGCCATGTGGGTGCTTCTCAGCTACAACAATGACTCAAGAGGTATTTTGTACAGCACAGAAGTGAATTTTCAAATCACAGCTTCAACCAAAAGTCACACGTATCTTCTTTTACATGTAGGAATCACTATAATAAAGCATCAGTGCATAAGTGCAAAGACGCATTGTACGTCAACAAGATTGCTGAATAAATGTATAATAAAGCAGTGGTTCTCAAATATACTAGTGCATTAGACTCACTAGTATAAGATTATCTATTCAAAGCTTCATCTAAGCCCCCTGAATCAGAATCTGTGGGGGGGGAGTTGAGAACAAGGCTGTCATACACAGTTGTGAAGGTTGCACACTGCACAAAGGCACCTGTCGGAGGAGACCATTAGGGGCTGAAATCCAGGCCATGGTCAGCTTTCCCACCATGTTTCCTGGCTCAGGCCTCAATCAACCCAAAGAAGGGACATATTTTAGGATTTATAACACATACAAAGGTTCTGTGTGTGTTAGTTGACACCTCACGTGGGGTTGTATTAAGAAAAAAAAGCTGCTCAGCTAACTTTGAAGCACAACCTGGTTTGAGCACCTTTTGGTCTATAAGGCAGTGTTCAAATTCATTGGATTAGTTAGAAAAATCCTTCTGGGGGACATTCTTGAGAGGTTTAAAATATATCTCCCTGCATTGTTGAATGATGTATTTAATGAGATGCTTTCTATTTTACTTTTCCTAGAGGGTTTCCTTTTAAATTTACTGAACAACCATGAAAAACCCTAAATAGTAAGAACAATAGTTATTTAGTGATCGTTCTATACTTCAGTTAACAAAATTGTAACATCCTATTAATTCACTTGAATTTTCAGCAATTTCACCAACACTTCAGACAGAAGTAAGCAAATCAAAGAAGACAGCCATAATCCTGTCTATTTGCAGCACTGTCCATGGTATGTGCCCTCAGAGGTGATGGTGGAGCTGTTTTAGCTGCATCCCTTTGGGTCAGAGACAATGACCCAGTGTAGGTTGTGTGGTTTGCTCGAGGGCACACAGAGAACTGGTCTTGAACTGGAGCCACGTGTCCACCTGTCTTCAACAGAGATGAGCATCTTCGTGATTGTATTCTGATCTGGATGTTATGTCAAGTGCCACGAACACACAGACATCTAAGGCAGAGTTTGTGTCTTCAAGGAGCTCCAAGCGGATGACACCATTCTGTGTAAGAACTGCAGCATAAACACCAAGCCTGATGTCATACACAGCATGTTCTATTTAAATCCCTAGATTTTGTCATCACTCCCTCAGAAGTCCACATGGATGAGAAAACATAACTACTAGATGGATTAAGTGGCCAGTCTCCTCGTTACCTGGGAGAGGCTGTGAAATCCTGCAGCCCCTGAAAATGTCACGGCATTTTTTTTTTTTTTGCGGTACGCGGGCCTCTCACTGTTGTGGCCTCTCCCGTTGCGGAGCACAGGCTCCGGACGCACAGGCTCAGCGGCCATGGCTCACGGGCCCAGCCGCTCCGCGGCATGTGGGATCCTCCCGGACCGGGGCACGAACCCGTGTCCCCTGCATCGGCAGGCGGACTCTCAACCACTGTGCCACCAGGGAAGCCCTGCCACGGCATCCTTTACTGCCATCCTCGTGAAATCACGTTGGGAATTTTCTTATTCATTTTGAATATATTTTCTACCTAATCATGACAATACAAAGGTAATTTTGGCACCTGGATCACCAGAAGGAATACTTCTTGGAATATTTCTCTACATTTCCATTGGAAGGAAGGAAGGAAAAAGAGTGAAGGAAGGGAGGGAGGGAGGGAGGAAAGAAGGAAGGGATGAAGGGAGGGACAAGGGAATAAGAGGAGAGGAAAGACTGATGGAAGGAGAGAGGGAGGAAAGACTTGCCTTGGTGAAGTTTCGTATTCTAGAACAAGGGACTCAAAGGGTGAGCCCACAGGCCAGCACCGATCAGACAAATCACTCCGTCAAATCACTCAGTGTGCGAACAGACCTGGGATGCAAAGGAGAATAAGATTCCTCCCCTTATCTCAAGGACTTCAGTCTGGCTGACCCATCTGATGGGCGAGACAGGCACGTAAACCAAATTGATTTGCTGTGTGATAAATGTCTCAACAGAAGGGATCGTGTAAGGCAGGTTGGCAGATGGAGTGATGGCAACAGGGGAGACGTCTGGGAAGTTTCTCATAAGAAGAATGCCTGAGCAGGGGGTTCAAAGATAAAGACGCGTTTTCCAGGTGGGCAAGGAAGCCTCAGTTCTAACTGACTTTTATTGCCAACCTAGGCTGTCTTTTAAAACACTCCTTCTCATTGTTAAAATGCACATTCTGAGCAGTCGGTCTGGGGTGGGGTCCCAGGTCATGTACCACACTTGGAGCAACGAGCCTTTATTGAAGTGGCTTCTGTGGGTGAAGTCTGAGCAAATATGCCAAGTGCAAGTGCTCTTGGGAATTCAGGGCACAGCAGTGAACAAGACCAAGAGGTTCTCTGCCCTCACAGGACTTAGAGTCTGATGACAAAGAGAGAGAACAAAGCCCCACGTCGTTTCTGTTTGATCTAGATTTCTCCTTCGAAGCCTGCGCTCATGAGAATTTTCTTTTCTCCTGTGTGCATCCTTTGTCTGTAAATGCTCTTGGCCTTAGGTGTCTCCTGCCATTCTGCTCTCCTAGCATCTCAGGGAGTCTTGGAAACTGACATCGCTGGGATTAATGTTTCCCTGCTTGTCATGTAAAAATAGCTTTGCTTTGATATGGTTCTAATTTAGTGGGTGCTTGAAAGTTGCTCTGGGAAAGAACAAGCACAATTAAAGTGTCATCCACTCCGCAAATGTTTTCTACACTCCTGCTATTAACCCCAGATACATGGGATTAGGTAATGGTCTTTGGCCTGAAGTCACTTACAGGGAAATTGGTAAAGATAGCAAATGAAGTAATAAGTTTAAAAATGTCATGAAATGTCTATGTGCTGTGTGTGATGTAGGCACATGGTCTGTAGGGCCTCAGAGGAGAAGAGAAGGGTTATTTCTGTGAGTTAGATGTGGCAGATGAGGGCAGAAGGGTTATTCCAGAAAGGCTTTTCCCACCCTAGCCAGACCGGGCTTTCTTCTGCTCCTTGGACATGTCCTGTTCAGGCCACACTTCCCCTTTCATCTGGGCAGTTCCAGCTGCCTGGAAACCTCTCCCCACCCTCCTGCCTTCTATTCAACTTAACACTGACTTTTCTTCAGGGTCCTCCTTCTTGACCCTCACAAGGTTTAAGGTGACCAACCATTTCCTGGGACATGAGACTTCTGCTCCTGAAGTGAGGACAGCCCTTGCCAACTGGAATCATTGGTCATCTTGGGTGTCATCCCAGGTGCGGTTCGCCTGATCTTTCCCCTTATCAGCACTCAGTGAATTGCCTGTCCTCTGTCTCTGTCCTCCTTACACAGAAGCAGCAGCTCTGGAAGGCCAGTCCTGGCCTAGGCATCCGCCGTGCCCCACACCCTCAGCACATGGCAAATGCTCGTGAATGCTTGGCATGGAAACCTGGTCCTTGAATGCTCTTGGAAAAGGAGTAGGTGTTTATCAAGTAGACAGGGAAGGGATGAAGCTCTGGATTTGGAGAGCAGCATGTGCAAAGGCCCAGGGGCATTAAGCTGGATGAGTCTCAGAAGGCCAAGCTGTCCTCCACTGTTCCTAGGGTGTGAGGGGGCTGAGGCAATACTTCCCCAGAGGAATCCCAGGGAAGAAAAAGGGGACAGAATAAGGAGGGCCGTGAAGACACCAGACCAGGCAGTTTGTACTTGTTTTTATAGACCGGTATGGAAATATCACATCATTTCCAGCAGGGGTTAAATTTGACGGCACTGTGCCGGCAGGAAAGCTATGAAGAGGCCCTTTGGCAGAGGGGGATGGAGTGGATAGGGTAATGTTCCAGAAATACTCAGGAGCCTAGTTAATCTATGCTCATGACTTTCGTGGGGGAGGATGGCAAAGGACGGGGACAAGACAAGGGTTGCACCCAGATTTCTCACTGGGGAGTTGAGGAAATCAGATGAGGAACTGGGAAGAGTGAAGACATGTGGTTTGGAGAAGCTGCCGTGGGTACCAGCCAGGTGACCTGATACATGGTTAGCTCTGTGGGTTTGGAGCTTAGGTTAGAGTTCTGGGCCAGAATGAGGTTTAATTGTCATCAGCTCTAGATGTTAATTAAAGGCGAGGCTTGGAAGAAATTGCCCAGGGAGACTGGGAAAAAGGAGGAAAAAGCAGAGCAGAGGCTCATGCAGGGCTCTGGGGAGTGCAGATTGTCAGGAGAGGGAGGAAGTGAGGGAGGGAAGGAGGCCCAGACAGAGTGCTGTTCGGAATCAGAGACTTTTAAGAAAGCAGTGCTTTTGGTCTGGGTTCTGTGTTCGTCCAGAGGGAAATGCCGGGCACGATATTGGAGGGCTGGAGGGGATCTAGGGGGTGCTCCAGGGTCAGCACATTGGAGGCAAGGGTGCTGTGATTACCCTCCTTCCCTAGATCTTCTCGCACAGTGACTGTGAACAGAGGGGCACAGGGAACTGAGGTCCACTCCTGGCAAGACCACTCATGGAGAGCTCTTGTTCTGTCCCAAATGGTTTCACCAGAAGAGGACATCACTTCTAAGGTAGAGCAATGGGAGACGCTCCCAGGCCGGTCAGCCAACTTTTCTTCCAGATCTGATTCCGCACAAGCAGACTCATAACTGGGGCGGGTCCCGAAGCCCTTCTGGGCATGGCTGCCTTGGCTGGACTTGACGGATCTGAGGCTGCTTCCAGCTCTGTAATCTCTGGGTCTCTGACCTTAGATTCTGGCATGGGCCACCCCTTGGGGGATCTTTTGTAAAGCTCCTAATCATCATTATTTCAGTGCCCAGCTCAGCGCATTCATTTAGTGAACGTTGGCTGAGCACCTGCTTTGTTAGACTCTGGGTACAGAGGGAAGACAAAACAGATGTGACCCCTGACCTGCAGGCCCACGGGAGATACACAGTATGTAAATGAGCACATATAAATATCACCTGTTGTGATATGCGTTAAGAGGATGAGAACTGGGTTCCCAGGGATGGCGTGTCAGGAGCCGGTGAATACAATGTGGTGTTCTGGCTGCGCTGATCTAGCAGGGGGAGGGTGGGGAAGCTCATCAGGGGACAGCCAGTGAGTGCTCAAAGGAGAGAGCCAGGGAAGGGGCCCAGAAAAGGTACGACATCAGATGCTGGACAGGCTGGGCCACCCAGGGCCCCATGGAAGTGGTGGATTGATTCTGAGTAGAAGGTGTCTTGATCAGGCTGTTATAATATCATAGGCTGGGGGGGCTCAAACAATAGAAATTTCCTTTTCACAGTTCTGGAGGCTTAAAGTCCCAGATGAGGGTGCCAGCAGGGTCAGGGTCTTGGTGAAGGCCCTCTTCCTGGTTTGCGGATGACCATCTTCTTGTTGCATCTTCACAGGGCAGAGAGCAGACAGACAGGGCTAGTGTTCTGATGACCCTTCTTATAAGGGCACTAATCTATCACAAGGGCCCCACCCTCAGGACCTCACCTCAACCTAATCATCTCCCAGTGGCCCCACCTCCCAATGCTATCACCTTGGGGATTAGGTGTCAATATATGAATTATGAAAGCATAAACATTCAGTCCATATGAAGGGGAAGCCATCACAGAGGGCCTATAAGGTGAGTGGTGTGGCCCAATTTACACTTGTAAAAATATGTCAAGATCACTCTTAAACAGGACTAATTTTCTACATTTCATGGTGCCCTATACAATTTGGGGGAGTTTTGCTATAGGCTTTGCAATATTGCTTTGACAAATGGGTAGGAACCATGCAAGGATGTAACAGATCATTTGAAATATCAGCCCAAGCTACCACCACCACTAGTTAAACTACTGGTATTAAAAAAAATAATTATCATCTCAAAAAAAAGAAGCTGCCAAATTTCCCCGATGGGTGAATTTATCTGATGGTGAAGGGTGGTTTAGACAATAATCCCAGGATAAAATAATAACCAACAAGGACCCACTATATAACACAGGGAACTCTGCTCAGTATTGTATAACAACCTAATTGGGAAAAGAATTTGAAAAAGAATAGACATATGTATATGTATAACTGAATCACTTTGTTGTGTACCTGAAACTATGTTGATTAACAACAAACTGTTGAGTAATAACACTGTTAATCAACTATAATCCAATATAAAATAAAAAGTTTTTTAAAAAAGGTCATTTTCCTTTTGATCTTCAGAGAATAGGAGGTCTCTGGTGAGGCCCTGCCAAGCTCCTCTCTATGAGACCCTCCTGGTCCTTCTCAAGGAGACCTTTGGGGCTGACCCAATGGTCTCCCAGTCATTTTCAACAGCGCAGTGCTGTCCACATCCCTCCTGACGGAAGCAGCTAGTCAGTCCCTGAACTCGGTAAGGTGAGCTGGTGATGGTCAAATTTCTGATGCCCATATTTAATCCTGGCCTGGTCTATTGACCAAGACACAGCTACCCGTGATTTTGCTGGAAGGAGGCTGTCTTAGACTGAAACTGTTGGGTTGTGAGTGGCAGAGATCCAGTTGAGAGGAAAGGGCATTCATGGGGATGCAGGGGACCCTTGGAGAGCCTGACTGTAGGGATGGCACGTCACCAAGCGTGCATGCATGGCTCTGGCCTGCCCGCCACCTCTGCCCTCTCTGTGTGCCTGTTCTCACTCTCCCCTCTCAAGCCAACCTCTGCTGGTTCCCAGTCTATGCGCCCACACAGCTTTGTTTAGCATCTCTCTAACTATGCCATGTGCCAGCTCCTGACCCCAACTCTATATGAACTGCTTGTTATTGAAGGGAAATGTGCATAACATAAAATTAACTTCTCTAATGTACAATCCAGTGGCATTTGTTATATTCACAATGTTGTGAAACTACCATCTCTCTTTTTT
>NW_006790710.1:710746-719193 GCF_000442215.2 Lipotes vexillifer | reverse complement strand
GTTGCGGAGCACAGGCTCAGCGGCCATGGCTCACGGGCCCAGCCACTCCGCGGCATGTGGGATCTTCCCGGACCGGGGCATGAACCCGCGTCCCCTGCATCGGCAGGCAGACTCTCAACCACTGTGCCACCAGGGAAGCCCTCACCTCTTTTTTAATTCCAAAACATTTTCATCACCTCAAAAGAAAACCCCAGGAATCCCCTGGTGGTCCAGTGGTTAGGACTCTGCGCTTTCACTGCTGAGGGCCCGGGTTCGATCCCTGGTCGGGGGGATAGGATCCCACAAGCTGGGCAGTGCGGCCAACACCCCTCACCAAAAAAAAAAAGAAAAGAAAAAGAAAGAAAACCCCATACCCATTACTATAGACTAAGTATAAGTACCCCTCCCCAAATTCATATGTTGAAACCTGACACCCAAGGTGATGGTATTAGGACTAATCCTCTTTGAGAGGGGATTAGTCATGAGGGTGGAGCTTTGTGAATAGGATTTGTGTCCTTATAAAGGAGCCCCCCCCCCCCGCCCCCCCGCACAGCTCCCTGCCCTTTCCACCCTGTGAGGACACAGCAAAAAGTCAGCCTTCTCTGAGGAAGCAGGCTCTCACCAGACACCAAATCTGCCAGCACCTTGATTCTGAACTTCCAGTCTCCAGAATTATGAGAAATAAATTTCTGTTGTCTCTAGGCCACCATTTGATGGTTGTTTTTTTGTTGTTGTTATAGCAGCCCCCAAAGACTAAGATACCCATTAAGCAGTCATTCTCCCTATACTCCCTCCTCCAGCCCCTGGAAATCACCAATCTGTTTTCTGCCTCTGTGCATTCACTTATTCTGGGAATTTCATATAAATGGAACCATGTAATACGTGCTCTTTGTGATTGATTTCTTTCATTAGCATAATACTCTGAAGTTCATCCACACTATAATCTGTATCAGTACATCGTTCCTTTTTATGGCTGAATCATATTTCATTGTATGGATAGATCACATTTTGTTTATTTATTCATCTGTTGATGGACACTTGGGTTGTTTCCACTTTTTGGCTACTGTGAATAATGCTGCTACAAACATGTACTGGTTTAAGTATGTATTTCAGTTTTTTTGAGCATATAATTAAGAACAGGCTGTTTGGTCATCTTACGTGTACCTTATTGAGGATCGAAATGAGTTTACACGTCCAGTGGTCTACACTGCATGCCAACTTGTCTCCAAGTCTCAAGTTCCAAATTCCTTGGACAGAGAATCTAATTGGCCCAGCGGGGTTGAGCATCTCTCCTGGTGTAATCAGCTGGCATGTGTGTTGGGGTCGAGACAGGTGGGGGAAGATGGAGACACAGGTACATGGAGCTGCAGCATCACAGCAGAGAGGTTCTGGAGGAAGTAAAATAAGAAAGCAGCAGGCAGACTTCCCTCGTGGCGCAGTGGTTAAGAATCCGTCTGCCAATTCAGGGGACACGGGTTCGAGCTCTGGTCTGGGAAGATCCCACATGCTGTGGAGCAACTAAGCGCGTGCACCACAACTACTGAGCCTGCGCTCTAGAGCCCAAGAGCCACAACTACTGAGTCCACGTGCCACAACTACTGAAGTCCACACGCCTAGAGCCCGTGTTCCACAAGAGAAGCCACTGCAATGAGAAGCCCACAACAAAAAGTAAGCCCCACTCGCGCAGCTAGAGAAAGCCTGCGCACAGCAACAAAGACCCAACGCGGCCAAAAATAAAATAAATAAATTTATTTAAAAAAAGAAAGAAAGAAAGCAGCAGGCATCTTCAGCCCTTCAAGGAACTCCCAGGAGCCACCCGTGGCCTTGGGAATACAGGGCTCTTGCTGAGGTTCACAGGAGTTTGTGGTAATTTCCAAACACTTGTTTTCATGATTCACTCTTCCACCAAATTTTACATGATTGTTTCTAAAATAGCACATATAACATCATCATAATAATTTGGTTGAATGACCATTATCCAAATCATTCCAAATGAACAGGATGAAACACTCAACATTTTTATGGGAAATTGCTTTCTGCACTGTACGTCTGTAAATAGGGAACATTAATAATGCAACGTTGAGGCCCGCACATTGCACAGGATGAGAACGGCATCTTATTGCAGTGGGTGTGATGAATAATTAATGCCTTTGCCATACTAAAAGGTAGATTCTGTTATTAAAATACATTGACATTTTCATTCATGACAGACACCCACTCTATGTTGGAATAATAACGACCAAATTATTTTTCCTCAAAAAAGAAGGATTTCCACATATGTCAGAGCAAAAAAAAAAGAAAAGAAAAAGAAAAAAATACAAGCTGCTTTACACAGTGAATCATTTGTAATTATTTTAAAACTGTTTTGAATATGTGTTTCAATCTGGAGAGAGAGTCTAGTTACTTAAGGTGGGAAGGGATCAGTCATTTAACTCAATGCTGAGGAAAACAATCCTCAAAACCAGAACCTCAGTGTTCTTTAAATAAGCAGTTTGTCACTCTACTAGATAAGAAATGAAAAATTACTCATTACTCTCATGATAAAATGTAATAACTATCCTCTAAAAACCCTTCATAACTTAAAGGTCAACCACAACCATGCAATGGTGTATCTTTTTTGCAGATAAATATTAAAGAGATGTATTTCCCCAAGGCATTGTGAAATCTCTGTAACATATGATCTATGACATTATATTTCATAGAAAGCCACAATCTGTTTCAACCTAACTCTTTGAGTTATTTCCAATTTGTCTTCCATTTAAAATATTTTGGCCATGACCATGTTGTGAAGAAATCCTTGTGCTTTGAAATAATTTCTCAGGTTAGATTTCTAGAAATCTAATTAGTTTCGAGGAATGTTGGAAAAATTTATAACCTGACCAACAGTATAAGAGGGTGTTCATTTTGACAAATTCTCATGATTGTTTGGCATTTTCCATTTTTTAAAATCACTTATGGTTTGGTACATAGAATTGCACTTTAATATTGTTGTATGATTGTTTATAATTGTATATTTTCATTGTTTAAATTACTTTACTTTGGTCACTAGCAAAGCTAGGCATTTATCCAATTCTTTATTAATCATTTGTTTGTCATAATTTGTATATATTTCATCATGCATTTGTCCATTTTATTGACATTTTAGTGCCTTTCTAGTCATGTGTATGAGATATTTAAATATTAATGAGGTTTCCATTTTTTCATATTTGCTTGAAACACGTTAAAATCAGATGTCTAACTTTTCAGTTCTATTTATGGTGTGCTTTGACACATACGATTTGAATTTTGATGGATTCAACTATATTGATCACTGTCTTTGAGATAAACTCTAGAGTTTAAATTTGGGAAATCCTGTAACAATCATGGGTTGGAGAAATATTTTTACTGTGTAATTCTAAATTGTTAACACTTTGACCTTTTGAACATAAACTTCACTAACCTAGTTGAAATTTATTATGTGGGATTTGTTAAGTCTGGATCTAAGTTGCTGTTTTATTTTGGTGTTTTTTTTTTACAAATCGTGACAAGGCATTTGATAAAAGAAGATTCCATTTCTACCTGATTCATAGTTCCTTCATCCTAAGAGATTACATTTTCTTATGGAGTAAAGTTGGCTTGTGGGCTCCCTAAGGTACTACGTTGATAGGCTTGTCTGTACCCAGCTAATGTTATTACTCTACCTTTATTACAGGATCTCATTGGAAAGTAGCCCCTGACATCAGGAGTTGACCGGGCACACACAGCTGTCCTCGGGCTTCTCCACAGGAGAACATCACCATCAGACAAAGCCCATCTGCGACCCCAATGCAGCAAGACCAAGACCACTGCACGGTCATATCTGGATGCAGGTAAGAAGGTGCACATTGTCCAGACCACAGGAACGACACCTTCCTGCTGCACCCGCATCCTGGCTCATGGGGGAGACCGCCTTCTCTTTGCCATTTTCTGCTTTAGCCTTGCTCAGTCCAGATACAATTTCTTGTAATATCCAACCACTTTCTGACAGCACTCAGTTCAAAGCATTTAGCTGGGAAAAAATTAGACTCACCTGAACTAAATGTCTAATCTAGCTTTAAACTTAGTTTGATTCAAGATCTTAAAGAATCACTGTAGGAGGCGCTCAGTCTTTGGAGATAACGTCTCCCTTTTTATTTCTGGAGTCTTGCCTCCACTGGCTCCTCTCTAAGACCCCAGGCGCCCCCTGGTGGTGGAGAGAAGGTTCTCAGTTCCCACCTGAGGTCTGGGGGCCCGCGTCCCCTAGGATATGGCTGTCTTCGTCCCCTCTCTGTGTGTTCTGCTGACCTCTGGAGACCAGGGGCTCGTGTTCTGTTCTCTGACAGCTTCTCAGGGCCCTGCTTTGTCCATGTGGCTTCCCCTTGTCTCTTGAAGAGCTGTTGGCCTCACTGAGTCTCTGCCTTGTCTGCCTCCAAATGATGCCAGGAGTCTTGTTCGGCCACTATGGTGGGCCCTTCCGCAGACCTGCTGGCCTCGGCCCCATGTCCCTGGTAACAGAGAGGCTCAAATGTTCAAACCTAGCTCACTCTCTCTGACCACGCTTCGCGGCCTTCTGATGTATGTTGAGCCACATCTGTTGTCACGAGTCCCCAGAAGGGATCAGAGCCAGGACCTCTCCGCCCTGGATGCTTCTCTAAGCTTATCTAGCACACCTTCCCCTGGCAGGCAGTTCTGGGAAAGGGAAATCAAAACCGCTCCCACCTGTGCCCTCCCGGGTCTCACAGGCAGCAAGGGGAGGGCTCCCCTTCCATGCCAGCCCAGAACCTGAGGCACCCAGCCTGTTTCCAACCTTTCTCACAATCATGCAAGGCTGTGGAATGCCTTAGTCCTGTGAAAGCCTATTTTGAATTTCATAAGCTGAAATTACCTTTTTCTCTTTGGATTTTCTCTATTTTCATGTTAATTCCCATCCTACCTGCCCCTCTCTCTGGGCGCCAGATAGAAGGATATCATGCTCAGAGAAAGACAAAAGAAAAAAACATTTTCATGGTGTTCAGGCTCTCTCTCCTGATCTGCTCACTCTTCTGATCCCCGTGGTGGGAGGGTCTGCTAGGGCAGGGGACCAGAGCAGGGATGAAAGTCTACACCCCAAACATCCCAAGTGGCAACAAGTCACTAAGTTAAAGTTGAAAGGAAGGGGGCATGTGAAAGCAGCCCTGTGTTCCTTCCTTTTCAATTTGGAAAGTTCTATTTTCCTGATCCACCCAAGAGACATTTTCTCTATGACTCTTAATATGATTGACATACAAGTTCTGCGTAAACGTGGTAACCAAGGCCCTATGTGAACTGATGCCAAAGAGCTGGGGTAGCTGCTGGTGGTGGCCCGCCCAGCCCCCGCCCCGCCACACACGCACGCACGCACGCACACACACGTGCACGCACACACACGCGCACACACACACACCCCTGAGTGTCCCTGAGCTGCAGTGGCCAGGTATCTGCCGGCTGACAGTTTCCTGCCCGTGGCCGGCTGCTCCTCTGTCCACAAGGTGGCTTGGCACTGTGGACCTTGCTGAGTCCAAGCCCAGGGACCCCAGAAATTCTGGAGGTCTAAAGCCTCTGGGGTAAAGCCCCATTGGATGGGGTGGAGGAATTTCCTGAAGGATGGTTCACACAGTGACGCAGGGTTTGTCCCACCTGCCCAGGGAGGTAGCACTGCATCGATGTGCCTTTTATCGGCTTCCTCGTGTCTCTGTCACCTTCCCCACTGCCTCCGTCACACTGCTCAGGATGACCCCCCACCCCCTGAGTCACATCCCTGTACTCAAGTCTTTATGACCGGGTCTGCCCTCAGGGGACCCCAAACTAAGACATGGGCTGACAGCTAGCATCTGTCCACACAGTGAATAAAGCACTGCCAAGAATCCTCAGGGATACAGAACAGGGAGGCTGACCCAGAGCCCTGTCTGCAGGAACAAGTCTACGTACAGGTCAAATACGTAAAGTAGAAAAATGCACAACTGCTGAGCTTGAAGGGGGGGGGGGGTGCGGTCCACCGCGCCCACGCGTGTGGCGTCTGGTCACTTCTGGGACATGTGCGGTTGCTCTTATTTGACCCACTGATTTCTATGTCGTGCCACCCAGTCCCCGAGGGAAGAGAGATCGCTACCCCAGGCAGAAGCTGGCTCCGTGCAAAGGTGCACGCTCAGCTGGTTTGTCTTTCGGGTTGTGATTCTCAGAACACAAGTGAGACTTTAGGTGGCTGAATGGAGTGTAGAAAATTACAAGTCTTGGGTCTTATATGGAAGTACGTATCACATAAGACGCTCCTAAGAAAATAAAAGAGTTTAGGCCTACGTAAAATATTCTTCATCGAAAATCTGGGCCTTCACCTCTTTAGAAATAGCCATTTCCCCATCACTTTATCATGAAATAAAAGATCCCACTAGGAGATCTTCATCGGATGAAATTCACTGATCTGATTTCTTTTGCTTGTTTCTCTCCTGCTCCTTCATTTAACTTTGAATGAGGTCTGCTCTGACCATCAGAACCTCCTCAGTTCATGCATATTCTAATAGGTGAATCCATTATCACTCACGTGGCATTGTAGGCTGCCTGGATGAGCTCTGGAAGGCCCATGAAGTGAAGTCTGCTCTCGGGACTGTCCCTAAGGGAAGGATTTGGGGGAACTTAAAAGAAGGTCTCTCCAAATATTCGGGTTCCCTGAGCTCCAGGCTGTTCTCCTATAATGCAACTCTTTGCATGTGCAGGTGTCATTTGGCCCTTTTCATGTCACCCTGTGGAATTGGGGCTTAGGTAACCAGCATAAAAATGCCGATACCCTGGCTACTGTCATCACTATGAGTAACAGTCCTTCACCTCTAAAAAAAAAAGTTCTCTCCAGCTCCATGGAGAGGAGGAGTCTGTGAATATTTGGAAAAGCGTGAACACTGGAGACCCAGGAAAAGGCTTCCTTGCCATAAACCCAGCTTTTAGAGGAGGCATTCTATTCTCACATCTAATGAAATGGGGCACCTGACTCAGAAAGCAGACAGAGCCTCAGGATCCGCTAGGAGGAAAGATCCTAGGGGCACATCCACGAGCTGCCCCATTTGTCGATTCTTTATTAGCTGCTTGTGCAGAGGAAGGAGTTGCTGTTCATGTCGCCGCTATTTCAAACGCAGGGGAAAATGAGGGATGTTCGTCCAGCTGGTGGGAGAGGGGTCATGTCTATGAGCAAAGCGCAAGGGTCTAGCCAGGTTTTACGGTGCAGAGTCAAGAAGGCAGAAAAATGTTCTCTGCGGGTGCATCAGGAACCAGGCTTGACCTATGTCAGAAGAACCCCAGCTCTTGAGCTACGGGTGACGAGCACACGACCTCAGAGATGAAGAGGGCTGCAAAGGTGCTTAGAGAGTTGCCTGGTCCAAACTCTCAAGTACAAATTATTCCCCAGAGGCAAACAGGGCTGGTAACATTCCTCTGTGCTTCCCACACCAAGCCCCAATTATTTTGTTTTCTTTGTAACATTTTTAAATAAAATTGATTGAGGTTTAATATATGAACAATAAAATTGCATCATTTAAAATACACACTTCAGGGACTTCCCTGGTGGTCCAGTGGCTAAAACTCCACACTCCCAATGCAGGGGGCCCGGGTTCAATCCCTGGTCAGGGAACTAGATCCCACATGCCGCAACTAAAGATCCTGCATGCCGCAACTAAGACCCGGCGCAGCCAAATAAATAACTACTAAAAAACAAAAACAAAAATAAAGTACACACTTCTTTGAATTTAGCAGATGTGTTGAAACTACTTTGAAACCACCACAACAATCACATAAAGAACATGTCCATCACCACCAATTGTTTCCTTGACTCCTTTATAGTCCCTTCTTCTTTCCACCCAGGTAGATGCTCCACTGCTTTCTGTTATTGTGGATTAGTTTGCATTAAATTTGGATTGATATCAGGGGTAGGTCCTCTGACTTTGTCTTTTTAAAAAATTGTTTTGGCTAGGTCATTTGCATTCCAAAATACATCTTTGAATTAGCCTGTCAGTTTTCACACACACAAAATAAACCTGCTGGAATTTCGTGGAGATTAAGTTGAACATATAGAATAATCTGGAAAAAATGGGACACCATTCTGTGAACTTTTATAATAAAAGACAAATGAAACGGACAGAAACAGTTTACAGAACGTGAAATGGCAGCCTGTTTTTCTCTCTGACTTCCTAGCATTAAGGGCTCCTGAAGAAACAGAGGTTGGGTTAGGTCTAGAAAATTCAGAGAGACCCAGAGGAAAACTGAGGAGCCAATGTACGTGTGTGTTGCATATGTGTATGAGTGTGCGGTGTTTGCAGTGTGTGGGTATATTTTTTGTATGTGGGGTGTGTGTTTTTGAGTTGGCTGTGTGTAGTGTGGTGTATCTGCATGTTGTGTGGGGGGCGTGAGTGTGTGTGTATGTGTAGCAAGCTTAAGTAAGCCCAGAATTTTGCTGGCCAAGTTAATTATCA
>NW_006790710.1:702202-710736 GCF_000442215.2 Lipotes vexillifer | reverse complement strand
GCAGGAACTCTGCCTACCTCAAGTCAACTTGAACACACTTGGAGACCAAGGACAGGATGGGTGGGAAAGTTTCCTTTATTGTTCCCGTCTCCTTCCTCGTAGCCCACCCGGTGTCCATCTTTTATAAGAGCCCAGGAGCCCTCTGCAGCTGGTCTCCCATCGTCTTCATTCTTTTTCCTTCACTCTCCCACCTGAGTCCTGGTTTCAGCCACCCTGACTTGGAGTGGACCAGTACTATATTCTGAGGCCAAGCTGGCAAGTCCACCTGGTCCTGGATCTCCATCATTTCCAGAGTCAAGCATACAGGACAGCCAATCATCTCTCTCACTGGTACTGACCATCTCCTGAGCACTTACCCCTTCTGTCTTATGCTAAAGTGGCTGGTCCTCCATCGGTCTGTCTCTTTCTCTGTCCCCTTGTGCACATGCTTATATGCACAAATACACAAGCAAACACAGACTTTCCAGCCACATAGACTTGAACAAGGTCTGTGTCCCAATTGCTCTCCCAGAATGGTACCCCGTCCTGGGAAGGGGGCTTGCTGTGTTGTCGTGGCCCTTGGCTCTCCAGGGTCAGGAAAGTCACCTGGATCCTGGTAGTCTCAGCAAAGCCTCAGCTCCCATCCTGCAAATGGTGCCACCCGCCCACTTCTGAGAGTATTGTCCATCCCTCCAGCGTGACCCTCTGTCTCCCAAGAAGCTCAGCCACCTGTTCAGGCACAACTTCCCTGGCCCCAGGTGTGCCCTGAGCCTCATACAGGAGCAAGGCTGTGGGAAGGGGATGCCTTCAGTCTAAAGGCAAAGCCAGGGATTGATTTCCCAGCCTGAGTGTCCAGCGACATCCTCTTTCTTTGTCATTGCTGGGTCTCTAAACCCCAAATTACTCTTGGAGACTGAGGTCCAGAGCAGCTGACTTCTCTAGAATACTAGATGCCTGGAGCCCTCCTTAGCTGCTGCATTGCCCACCATTGGTTCTCTTTCTGGGTACAGTTTGCAGGAGATGGTGAGTTTTGCTACAAGCAAGGTAAACAGGTGAAAAGTTCTCTTATGTAAATGCACAACAGCAGCCTCAGAAAGCTTTCTGCTCAGATTTTCTTTTGATTTGCTATGTGCTCCATTCCCCTAATGACTTAGGTCTTGAGCAGCTGAGTTTATGGGCGCTCAAAGGGACTGTCAATTTGATGGGGTAGCCACATGCCCTTGTCCTGATACCTAGAGCTGGTGTCACAGGAATTGCTCTTCCTTCGGTGAGAATAAAGGTTCCACCTTTTTTTAAAAAAGAATTTCCAACTTTGTACTAAGGACCTTAGAGATAGCTCTCATCCTTTCTAGAAATTTTCCTGGAAATTAAAAAATTAAAGTCAGGGCTTCCCTGGTGGCACAGTGGTTGAGAGTCCGCCTGCCGATGCAGGGGACGCGGGTTCGTGCCCCAGTCCGGGAAGATCCCACATGCCGCAGAGCGGCTGGGCCCATGAGCCATGGCCGCTGAGCCTGCGCGTCCGGAGCCTGTGCTCCGCAACGGGAGAGGCCACAACAGTGAGGGGTCCGCGTACCGAAAAAAAAAAAAAAAATTAAAGTCATCAGTAAGTGCTAAATAAAATCTCCAAATCGCTGTTGGCGCTCTCTTCATTTCTTCTGTCCACCCTCCTTGATACATCTGGGGAATGTAGAACATTCCGCAGGAAATGTTGAAACTAAATTTCATCTCAAGCCACTGGTGTTTCTGAAATCAGCAGTGACTTCTGAAGGTCCGGAGCCACTGCTTCAGAATGACGTGACTCTGATTTTAGGGTTTGTAACTAGTCCAGGGTGCAGACATGTAATGTTAGCAGTCTCTGGCCCCAATTCAAAAGTGCAGGAAATATGATTTACTTTATTCTCTCACTTCATATCAATTTCTGTTTTGACCCTCAGTTCCACTGAAGTGAAGGAAATCTGTCCACCTGAGCCTCCCTCTTTTCTCCCAGATAGAACATAAGGCCTTTGGGAATTACATGTTACTAAGTGTTCTGCTGAGGATGGGGGACAAGGCTCTCTAGATTTGGGCCGTCAGCTCGGGCAGGTGTGCCTGCATCTGCCCAGGGAGACTGATCTGCACAGGCCACTGCTGGCAAAGGGAGCTGGCCTGGCGCTATCAGTGACCTGGCACCCACGGCTGGACCCGAGTGTCTGCTGAACATCAAGTTACTGCATCAACATCACACGAGGGTCATTCTGTAACCATCAGACAAACCTACTCCATAATCACGTCCAAACACAGACAAAACATGGCCGTTGTCTAAGCCACAAAATGACTAAACATCCCCTCTGGTGGCTGCGTGCCTGATTTCTTCTTCTTGACTAGTTGTAGCTTGGGTCCCCCTTCATTCTCTCTTCCTTCCACATAGAGACACCCACTCATAGAATTGCATGGTCCCTGAGAGAATCCTATCCAGGTAGAGGTCCCACTTTCTTGAGCCCTCCTCCAAATCACCCAGCACGGGCCCAGATTCTAGAATAAATCCTTTCCAGCGCCTCTTCCTGAGGTGCCCCACGGTTTCTCCGTTTATGGCGATGAAATCAACAAAGCCAGCTGTGTTCAACTACAGGTGTGTTCCTGGTGGTCCAGCCAGAGGGCACTGACGTTGCTGCCAAGATCTACCTGTCTACCCAGCTGGCTCCTTCAGTGTAGCTCTCGGCATCGATGCATCGGGACGACGTGGGCTTCTGTTTCAATGCCACCCTGGGGCACAGATACCTCCAAGGCTGGACTTCAGGCAGCTCTTCCCGAGAGCCCCACGTTTGCACTCTCTTCATTTCTTTCCCATCTCCTTTGCCCCAGTCTGGAAGAATCTTTCCTGCCTCTGAGGAAAACTTACTCGTATTTCTCAAACATCTGGTCCATGCTCTGAACCCTTACTAGTGTCCTAAGCACTTGGATTTTTAAAGAGAAGCTTGATTCATATTTGTTTTTTTAACTGATGATTTTTGCCCTGTTGCATTCTTCCCCTTTAGCTGAAGGCTATATAGCTCTGCTTGAATGGGAGTTGGGATGGAGAGGGAGGTGGAAAATGTGAAGATAAAAGAAAAAAATGTGTATGTATAATTTTATTTCCATTAGAATCTTTTCATTGTTCATTTAGAGGATTTAAAGGTTAAAGACAGCAGAAGCAAACACTCAGGATAAATGTAATTTTGAGGAAGCCTGGCTTTTTTCTTCTTTAATCAGTTGCTTTTCTACTTGATTTCTTTCTTTTTACTGGAAATGTAATTGACATATAACATTATGGAAGTTTCAGGTGTTCAAACTGTTGATTTGATATATTTATACATTGCAATGCGATTGCCGCCATAACACAGGTGCTAACACTTCCGTCACATTACATAATTATCTTTTCCTATTTGTGGTGAAAACAATTAAGATCTAGTCTCTTAGCAATGCTACAGTATTGTTGACTAGAGTCACTGTGCTGTGCATTTGATCTCCAGAACTTCTCCCCAATTCTCCACACCCCAGCCCTTGGTAACCACCATTTTACTCTGATTTTACACGTCCAGGACTCTGTTTCATGGATTCGACAAGTAAGTAATATCATACAGTATGTGTCTTTCTCTGTCTGACGTATCCCAGCATAAAGCCCTCAAGATTCATCCATGCTGCTGCAAATGGCAGGATTTTCATCTTTCTCAGGCTGAATTAATATTCCATTGTGTTATAGAGAGATAGGGGTATTAATCACATCTTCTTTATCCATTCAACAGTTGACAGGCATTTAGGTTGTCTCCATGTCTTGGCTATTGTGAATAATGCTGCAGTGAACATGGGAGTGCAGATATCTCTTCCAAATCTTATAAGAAAGCCTGATTTCTGATTGGTCAAGAAATGTTGATATATCTCTGTTGATAAAAGTGATATTCAATAATCACAGTCCGTGGGTCATGCAAATATTCTGGCCACGGCTTTTGAAGAGAAGGGACTTTTTTTTTTGCAGTAACTCCTTCAATTTCTTTAAAAAATAGGAGACAGAAGATGCAATTAGAGGAAATTGGCTCTGGGCATAGAAATATACGCAACTTAAATTTAGGCATGATGGGTCAGTTTGCTGGAATCACTCGCTGGAAAAAATCAGGAGATCACAAGCCAGGAAATTCTGTGATGCGCAAACGAAAGGGCGCTTTGCTTGAGTTCTGTGGGTTGTAAGTGGCGTGTCGAGAGCATTCCCTGGCATTCTAGATGTTCAGCAGAAAAGAGTGTCCTATGATTCTGTGCAGTCACATAGAGCTTGGGGCTGGGGGAGGATGGGGAGTGTGGTTATGTGGTTCTGGGAAGATAGCGCAGAAGTTGGCTGGAAGCAGTTTTAAATAGACATTTTATGAGACGGGAGAGTGAAAAGTCTATTCATATTATGTCTTTATATCAGCAATAAAAGAAATTAATCATTGTTCAAATTCTTCCTTCACATCCAGTACTGGTTAAGGATCTCATTAGGAAAGGCCTAGATATTTGAGAATTGGGTCTTCTAATGGCCCATCTTTAATCCTGGTTCTTTTCTGCACCTCCAAACTCAAATCTAACAAAATGGGTGAAAGTGTGAATCCATCTTACTGAATCCCAATCACTCATTAAAGCTTGTGGTAGGTTCTAGAAAATTGCTCATTTTCCTCTCTGTTTGCCTGAAACACTGTTTATTCTTGCTGTCCTACTAAGAACTCTCAGTGTTTCAAAAGACTCAGTGGACATTTATCGCATTTTTGTCAAACCCAACTATGTTTTTGCAAAAATATTTTTAAATTAGTCATAATTCACTGGGTAATCTTTGTAATTGACCCCTGCCCATGGAATCAATGTCTCCAGCTAGAAAAATAAACATTCCAGCTGCCTTCAGTATGGGGCAGGAAACCATTAGCCTGTCACGGTGTCCTATTTCATTGGCATCAACTTGAATTTAATGGTAAATTACAATGAAATACCAAGAGGACGACTTATGTCCCATTCAATAACCACCCTGCCACCCCGGAGCCTGTGCAGCTGTATCCTGCTGACTTGATTTTGAATTTGACTCCCTGGCATGATGCATTTTGAAAGGCAAGGCCCAGCTCCCCCAATTAACACTATCAGAGAAAAGCCCAATGGGACCATGCCAGGATCTCTTGAACACTTGATAGAAGACCTCCCTTAACTCAGTCCCCTTCAGTGATTGTCTGCACAATCCATGTCTGGGTTTTTAAACCTGAAATTATACCAGGACTCTAAACTCTCTTCAAAGCCCATTCTGTGGACTTACCTTGCAGAATGCTCATCTCCTACCTGGGCAGATAAAGACATTTAGACACCTTGAGTACAGGAAGGTAAGTCCCTGCATGCCGGATGTCAGGACAGTAAAGATAACACCAGACTATACAGCAAGACACACTTTCCAACATTTAAATAGCTTCTTTCTAGACTTTCTGACTTCTGTGTAAGTTACTCAAGCTAGAATCTTCTCTTGGTTCTGCTGGTGCCCCCAATACAGGTGGGATCTGCCAGCCAGGCAATCAGCTCTGACGAACTGACAAAGCCTTTTTAATACCTCAGCAAATAGGACCCTCTGGCAGGATTCTAAGTCAGATTTTCATTTCACGGTGAATACATGTCCACTAATTGCCACTGCTCCTTTTTTTTTAAAGTATTTTTCCCATCATGAATGTCATACAGGGACAACATAGACAATTTATAAAAAATAAAGACTAATTCCCGGTAGTCCTACTGTCTAGGGACAGTAGAATATGGTATATGCGCCCCAGCTAAACCTTCTCATCTTGACTGTGCTCCTTAATCTCCCAAGATCTGGTTTCTTAATCAGCAGAGATTAGAATGCTATCTACCTTAAACTAAAAAAAAACAAAACACAAACAAAAAACAAACAAAAAAACAACAGATGGAACCTCAAAGGGTCATCATAAGGATTAAAAGAAATAATATATATTATCCTATATATTGCACTTAACGGAGAAGATACTTTAAAAACATGAGCTCGGCTTCCCTGGTGGCGCCGTGGTTGAGAGTCCACCTGCCGATGCAGGGGATGCGGGTTCGTGTCCCGGTCTGAGAAGATCCCACATGCCGTGGAGCGGCTGGGCCCGTGAGCCATGGCTGTTGAGCCTGTGTGTCCGGAGCCTGTGCTCCACAACGGGAGAGGCCACCAACAGTGAGAGGCCTGCGTACCGCAAAAAAAAAAAAAGAGCTCTTTCATGATTATGAGCACAAAATACCCTGACTTTTTCTACTTATTCTCACATCAGCATTTTTTATTATATGACATACTTAAATATTATTTTAATAGTTATAGGATAGTCCAGATGTATTTTGTTCTTATTCATTTAATAAACATTTATTGAGTATCTGGTTATCACTGAGCTGGTAGTGAGGACAAAAAGATAAACGGAAAGCATCCCTGCCATGAAGAATTCACAGAGTCTGGGGGGAGACGGGTTATCACAGTGTCATGAGGTTGAGAATATTAGAGATTTGAACAAGAAACCCTCAGTGCTCCCAGGGGAGGGAGAAATACAGAGAGCTTTCTGCCGGAGATAAACCATCATTTATATAGCCATATTTCTGAGTTTGGACATTTAGATTATTTCCATTTTTCCATGATTAAAAAAGCTATGAAATGTTGATAAAATTAATATTTGGAGCATACATTTTTTGGAATGTTGACTTTAATTCTTTATGGTTGATTCGCCAAAGTAGAAATGACCGCTGGTCCGTTTTTCAGAAGCAGCGTGTAATCGCTGCATTGTACTTTGGAGAGCATTGAACAAGACACAACTCTCAAAACCACCTCGATGCTGCTTAAACTTACATTTCTTTGATTACCAGGCACATTGTGACCTTGTTTCCATATTTTTCATCATTTTTATTTCCCTTTTCGTAAGTTCTTTATGAACATCATCAGCATGTTTACCTCTGGGGTTTCCACTGTTCATCTTGTTGACATTTATGAACTCAGAGTGTATTAAAATATTAACTTTGTCTCTTATAATTATTGCAAATATCATTCCCTAGTTTGTTGATTGCTTTTTAATTTTAATAGCCCATGCTTTTCGGGAATGCACCTGCTTGAGAATGACAGTAAGATGATAATAACAGTAATGCAACTATATTTCTTGGACCCACCTGGCCCTCTAATCCAGGACCTTCTGTATATCAGGAGTAGCCATCTATTCAGGCTGCTGTGTGTGTTCTGAGTTCCTGGGTCCTTCAAATGGAGAAAAATAATCCATCTTCCCTGTGGACCCTATATATTGTGTTACACAGCCTCTATCGTCTGAAGATAGGACCAGACATCTGTATTTTGAGAATGTTCTGACAGCCATTCTTTTTTTTTTCTTTCAGTACGCGGGCCTCTCACTGTTGTGGCCTCTCCCATTGCGGAGCACAGGCTCCGGACGCGCAGGCTCAGCGGCCATGGCTCACGGGCCCAGCCGCTCTGCGGCATGTGGGATCTTCCCGGACCGGGGCACGAACCCATGTCCCCTGCATCGGTAGGCGGGCTCTCAACCAGTGCGCCACCAGGGAAGCCCATGGCAGCCATTCTTAATTAAGAACTACTGGGCTAGAGCTTAAAACTAACAGAATATGAGAAAATTCAATACAGAGAATGTCAGATCCTGCTTTGAACAAGAACTCCAACAATACAGTAAAGATATGGTGTCCATGACTTAGCTACTGCTACATGTCAACAGCCTTGGCGTTTAGCTGAGAGGATGCTCTGCAGGGGTCCATGGAGACAGGTGGCTGCCAGCCCAGCTGATTTGATGTCAGACTAAGTGGACAGAAGCGCAGTGTTGGTATGTGGGTGCCGATGGCTTCGACATGATAGACTGATAAATAATTAATAGCAATAATTAGAAGCCTCAGGGTGCCTAATTTTGGCTCAATAGAAGGAAAAAGAAATTTTCTTGCCATCTGAGCAGCTAAAAAATGGAATGAACTACGTCGAGAGGTAATGAGTTCCCTGTCATGGAAAGTGCTGAATGGAGGTTGCAGGGCACTTGGAATGACATCGCAGAACACACCAGAATGAACATCAGTGAGTCTAGGGCCATTTCACCTCCTTCTTTTAAGACCCTACCAAGCCCATCACGGAAGGAAATGACTATGGCTTAGCCAACCTTTCCTTGTTTCCCTGTTTGGGATCATTAAGCCCTCAGGTGGATTTTTAATCAAGGAGACACCAGGTCAGTTTTCAGGAGAGTCAGGAAATTAGGGGTAAAGGAGAGGCAAAGGTGGACAGCTAGCTTTGGAAACACGGGCAGGGGTAGGGACGGGGGTGGGGATGTGTACCCAGCGACAGGAGTGGAGGGAGTGGTGATATAGATGAGGTGGAAGAGGTTGAGAATTACTTATTCAGTGGCCTTTCCTCTAGGGAAGAAAATGTAAATGATCTGATGAGAGTGTAGCGGTTAGATGATGCTTCCTTGGGCTTCCCTGGTGGCGCAGTGGTTGAGAGTCCGCCTGCCGATGCAGGGGACACGGGTTCGTGCCCCGGTCCGGGAGGATCCCACATGCCG
>NW_006790710.1:658884-701771 GCF_000442215.2 Lipotes vexillifer | reverse complement strand
AAAAAAAAAAAAAAAAAAAGCTAAAATCTAGTAAGTGTTTCTAAACGCCAGATACTTATTATAGTGGGTAGAATCGTGTCCACACCCTGACCTCCATCAAACAAATGTATGTTCAAGCCCTGACTCCTGGGCCTTGTGAATGTCAGCTTATTTGGAAATAAGGTCTTGGCAAATGTAATCAAGTTAAGATGAGGTCATACTGGATTAGGATGGCCCTAACCCAGTGAGTGTGTCCTTATAAGAAAAGGGACGTTTGGGCTCACGCACTGAGAAGATAAAGGAAAGAAAGCCATGTGAACACAGGCAGAGATGGGAGTGATGCATCCATCAGCCGGGGAGCTCTAAGCGTTGCTGGGAACCCCCAGGGGCTAGGAGAGGAGAGACACACAAACAGATTCTCCCTCAGAGCCTCCAGAAGGAACCCCCCTGCTGACACCTTGATTTTGGACTTCCAGCCTTCCATTCTCTCCATGAGGGAATGAATTCCCATGGTTTTAAGCCACCTAGTGTGTGGCGATTCGTTCCGACAGCACTAGGAAATGAATACACCTGTTTAGCACTCACGTGGTGACTGCAGTTGCTGTGCTGAAGAACGAATAGAGAGGTGAAGCAGAAAGAGGAAATAATTTGCCAAGCAGCACTGAGGACCCAGGTGAGATGGGAAACCAGACACCGCTGTTGGCGTGAGGGGCCTTGGTGATGGATGGTTTCCTCTCAAGCTGTTCCTAAGTGGGTAGCCAGCCTGGAGAACACAGATGCTTGGAATGTGCTGGAGCTGGAGACTGGCGAGACTGATTGGGGAGGAAGAAATGGGAGTAGGCTGTGAAGACGTGAGTTCAGGGTCCAGGCTGTGAAGGTGGGATGTGAGCTGGGGCTTCCGGTGGGAGTGAGGTGGTAGGAGAGGGCCAGGGCCAGCTTCCCAAGTTCACCGTGGCGGTCGGTGGGTGGGATACAATGCAGGCGCTATCCTTTGCTTTGTTGCTCAGGGACAATCTCCCTTCTGACCCCTTTACTCCTCCAACTATGTTGCCAAAACCCTTGCTCCCTGTGCACCAATGCCAAATAGAAATACAGAGACAGAGATTTGGAGGAAAAGAAATAGAGAGGCTTTTATTTCTCTGCCAGGCAAAGGGAAGACACAGCAGGCTAGTGCCTCAAGAACTGTGCCCCCCCCTTCCTGGGGAATTACAGGGATTCTTACAGGGGGAGTTCACAGTCAGAAGTGAGTGATAAGGATCAAAATGGTGAAGGTCTTGCATTCTGCTTCTTCTTGCATTGTTTCAAAACAGTCAAGGCTGGCGTCAGGCAACCCGGTAATTGGGCCCAGCAGCCCGGTAATTGGGTCTGTTAGTCTCTGGGTTATCCGACTGCGACCTCTTTTCTGAAATGCAAACAGCTACAAGGGGTGATTTGCTGCAAGAGATTACAGGGAGAGTAAATACCAGGTGCAGGATGTAAATTACACAGAATTAGGGGTGACAGGTTAGTTTTGTGAAGGACAAATCTAGTTACAGGCACTACAGATTAGTAACAGTTAAAATAAAACTAGGATTGATTAACACTTTCAGGTCAGTTTATGTTTCTTCTCTAGCCTGTTCAGGGTCCCCTTTACTGTCCTTGTTCTCAGGAGAGGAAAAACTTCATTTCTATTTTTTGTTGCAACAGCTAATGCCCAGCCCAAACCAGCAAAACATCCCCTTGCCCTCAAATTCCAGAGTCTTCGGGGCTGCAGGTCTGGAAACCGGAAAGCTGCCAGCAAGAAAACCCCTTCCTGCAACAGAGCGACCTGAACTTCCAATGAACAGACAAAAGGTATTATTTATTGCATGAATTTGCTCTTTGTCTAAATGCCTTCTCCCTGGTGTGAAGCTTTAGGGGATAAAAGAGTCCCCCAAAGACCTATAACTCCCCTGTCCAAAACGGATCTGCTCTCCTATTGGTGTCTGGCAACAAGATAGAGAATTACATTGGTGATAAAAATAAAGGAAGTTGTTTATTCCAGACTTACATCATTGTTTGCCGCTAAACGTTTGTATTCTTGCGTTTTATATTGCTAGGTATATAAGTGGGAAGCATGCAAATTAGGCCAGATAATGAGCTGTAGTTTCGTTGACTCTAAAAGGAGGGTATTTGTAATGAAAACGGGTGTTTAAGTAGAATTTACAAGCTACTGAGTAACACAAAGGAATAAATTACATGTTTTAGGAAGAGGAACGTTGCTTACTTCAATGAGCGCCTGCAACAGTGGCCTTGGAATTTCTGGGCATTTCTTGCCCCTGTTGCTGGTTTAAGCACAGAAACAGAGTTCACAAGCTTCTTCCAGGGCTGAAGAGAAATGCATCCAGGCATGTCATTAGCAGCAGGCCAGCCATGGATTTCCTAACAGTTTCTTCAAGAGAGGAAAGAGGGGCTTCCCTGGTGGTGCAGTGGTTGAGAGTCTGCCTGCCGATGCAGGGGACACGGGTTCGTGCCCCGGTCCAGGAAGATCCCACATGCCGCGGAGAGGCTGGGCCCATGAGCCATGGCCGCTGAGCCTGCGCGTCCGGAGCCTGTGCTCCGCAACGGGAGGGATCATAGCAGTGAGAGGACCCGCGTACCGCAAAAAAAAAAAAAAAAAAAAAAAAAAAAAAAAAGAGGAAAGAGGAACTTCTCTTTTGACTAGCTTCTGATGAACCTGCTCCGAGCACAGCTTTAGTGAATCATTAAGCGGGCAGGATTCACACCCAGGGCAGGGCTCCAAGGAGCTGGAATAAAGGAGGGTGTTTCTAACATGTGCTTGCTGTGCCCTCAGTGGCCCGTAGGGGCAGCAACCACCGGGATGCTGAGGCCTGCCTGAGCCCTGGGTCCCTTACCCATGGGGACAAAGTCGAGGCTCCTTCAGGAGGCTCCTCTGAGTTCCAGGTGCTTTGCCGAGCGTGGCTGAAGTGACTGTGGGAGATAGACAGGATGGGCCTGATTTTTGCCCAGGAGGAAGGTAAGGCTTGAAGAGTTCGGTCTGAGGACTCGGTGGAGGCTTGAGAATATGAAAAGGAAGAGAACATGAAAACCCCAGCTTCCTGGAGGCAATAGGACAGGATGAAGTGGGAAAGACGACAACCCAGAAGGTAGGAGGCAGCAATGCAGCTGCGGGCCCGCCACTCACCCTCAGGACCCCTTGTTCCGCCCACAGTTGAGTGTTTGTGGCTCAAGTTGGTAGCACAGGACAGGTAGACGCAAAAAGGAGGCATCAGCATTTCAACCCTGAATTATTGACTGTTTTCAATCCCATTGAACTTGACCTTAGGAGCTGCCCATTAAGTGATTCGTCAGAACACAGGTTTTCAAAGGACTCGGTGGGGAGGGCTGTCTGGGGCCCCCCTCCAGGGGAAAAAGAGAGAGATTTCTGGAGCTGGGACTGGCCTGGATGGTGCTTGAAGGCAGAGCCAACTGGCTGGGGAGACTGGAGGAAACAAGGGGTCTCTTTGGCCCCTTGTCTACGCACACCCTGTGGGGCTGGCTACAGCCCCCTGCCTGCAACACAACAACCCATCCGGTCACCTGGACTGATTGCTGTTGCCTGATCTTAACCCTGCCCCACTCCCCATTCTGCAGGACTGAGATGCTGAACCTCTGCCCTGCCCTGGTCTCCAGATCTGGGCATGTCATCAGTTAGGATAGGCTCAGTTATGCTGCTGTAACAAGCAGTCCACAGTCTCAGCCACAGAAACAATCAGGGGGATGTTTCTCATCACAGGTTGTGTTGACCAGAGGCTCAGACTCAGGCTCGGTCCCTCCTGGATGTTGCTTATGGTGGTGCCACAGGAGAAGGGAGCCTGGAGGGTCTCATACCAGAAATCAAATGCACGGCCTGGAGGCAACACATCCTTTCTGCTCACAACTCAGTGGCCAGAATGGAGCCTACGACCCCACCCGAACCTAGTCCTGTCATTTATCAGAAAGTTCACGACTAGGAGGTGTCAGTGAGCAGCCTTGCTGACCAGAACAGGGCGACCATGAAGCCACAGACTTTGACCATGCCACTTGTGTGATTGTTTACATTGGTTTAAGTTAAAGTTAACAAGTTTGTCAATCCCTCTCCCATGCTGCCAAAAATCTGTTGAGCTACTCTCAGGACAGAGTAAAGAATAAGACAGACACCACAGGGAGCTCCTGAGACAGGAAGGAAGTCTGGGCTGATAAACTAGGCTCCCACCAGGTCGTAAGGCAAGAAGGGCTTCTCAAAGGGTGGTCTGCACAGAACCTGCATCCACAGGCTTCATGTAACAGTTAGAAAGGTGCGTTTGGTCTTTTATCCCTGACACACGAATCCCTGAATCATAAAATGCTGCGGAAGACCCTGGAAATCTGCATTTTTATAACTAAGCTTCTCTTAGTGCTTTTCGAGGCCCTGAGATTTGCACACTTCTGAGGATTTGCAGAGCAGAGCTAGTTATGACACACTGTAAAGGGCGTGGTTGGGAAGCGTTGCTAAAGAATATGACCGTGAACCAAGAGCCATTAACTTGGAGCGTGAACAGGGTGTAAATGAGCATCCACCAGACGATGCAGCACCAGGGTCCAACAGCGACCCCTTGTGGAAGGGTCAGACATATCACTCTTGGTCTGATTGGAAGTTTAGTTCTTTTGCGTGGTCCAACAATGGGAGTTAAGACTTTTGGAAAAGAATGACATTCCCAGGATGGAGAAAATTTAGATAATTTGTGTGGGACTAGGTTTGGTCTTATGGATTCAAAAGTAAAACGCTTAATTTTCAGCTAATTAGGGCATGTGCAGCCGTGCATCAATTTGGAAAAATAACAGAAGCAATTGCATTTGTATCTGAAGCAGGTAAAGTGGTTCATGCCAGGTACATCTAAATAGTGTCTGTACTTGGTAGGAGGTCAATCATTGCACAGCAGTGACAAATAACTGCTGAGCTAGCTTCCAAGCACCCCTCAGGCATAAACACACTGTGTGGCTGGAGGACTCACATCCCACCTGTGCCCAAAAGCTGTGAAACACTAGCTCTAAATATGTTCCTTGCTTCTGGTGGTGAGATCAAGGTGTCTCGGGTGGGGTGGATTCACAGGGGAAGACCCTGCTTAGACAGAACTTTTTTCCTTTTTCACTGAAATAAAAATATTGCCTCAGGCAGAAGTTGGTCTTGATTCCTCACTCTGATTACTGGAATCAAGTAACTTTGGAATTGGGGGCCTCCCACTGCTGCTATCTTGACCTATCTTTGTTTTGTACTGTCTGCCCACTAAAAGGGCAAATTGAATATAATAGCCAGCTCTGTGGTATTTTTAGCTCCAGGTCAATATCCATCACCTATTGGCTGATAACTCTTTTTCCAAGCTCCTTTTATAACTGCAAGAAATATAATTAGAAATTATGTAATTCTTTTGCAAAGTGGATTTATTATAGCAGACCAATGCATTTTCTTTTTTAGATGTAAGCTTATTGTTGGAAAACAAGCATCAGCTTTTTTCTTTTTCTTCAGTATCAAATCTCCGAACACCAACTGAAATCATGGGAAATATCACGAGAAGCTGATTTTAAAACAGTGTGACAGAGGTCAGGTTAAGAAATGGGGATGCTTCTAAGAACACTGCCCAGAATACCTTTTTTTAAAAAAATTGACACTTCTCGGGACTTCCCTGGTAGTGCAGTGGTTAAGGGTCCACCTGCCAATGCAGGGGACATGGGTTCGAGCCCTGGTCCGGGAAGATCCCACATGCCATGGAGCAACTAAGCCTGTGTGCCACAACTACTGAGCCTGCGCTCTAGAGACCGCGAGCCACAACTACTGAGACCACGTGCTGCAACGACTGAAGTCCGCGAGCCTAGAGCTTGTGCTCCGCAACAAGAGAAGGCACCGCAATGAGAAGCCCGCGCACCGCAACGAAGAGTAGCCCCCGCTCGCTGCAACTAGAGAAAGCCCGCACGCAGCATCGAAGACCCAATGCAGCCAAAAATAAAATAAATAAGTTTAAAAATTTTAAATTTAAAAAATTGACACCTCTCTCTCTCTCTCTAGAGGTTTAATAGAAAGGATCAGGATGAATCATTCTGATGAGGAGGTGGATAGTGAAACTTGGGGACAATGAAAAAACAAGGTCATGTGTTAATTATATCAGAAGCTGGAAATTATAGAACATTAGAAATGTCTAGAAATTAGGCAGAATTAGTACCTCAATTTTGGCTTATTTTAGGCTTGGTAATATCTATATACCCTTGTCCCAAAGCCCAGCGCCTCTCTGGAAAGAACAGTCCTCTTCAACTGAGCTCGGGGCTCTTCAAAGACCCAAGAGAAAGAGACACCTGCCCAGTCAATGAATTGCCTTCAGGATGGAGCCAGGTGAGGTTGCCAGGCTGCTAGGTCATCCCCAAATTCCAGCCATTTCATAAAGAGCCATTAAGGAAAAATTAAAATGGATCTTTTGTAAAGAGTTTTTGGTAACACATTTCCCGTAGTGGATTTTAAGGACCCTTTCTCGATTATTTTAGCTGTAATAGACTCACGAAACTTCACCTGGAAATAGATGAAATCTATTAAAGTTAGAGCATCAGGAAATTGCTACTAAGACAGTGCTTCTCGGAATTTAAGGTGGAATTTTGTTCAGATGAAGATCCTGATTCAGTAGGTCTAGGTGAAGCCTGAGATCTGCCTTTCTAACAAGCTCGCGGGAGACGCCGATGCTACTGGCCCACTGAATAGCCAGGAGGACGAGGTTACTAGAGTTTTGCTAGCAGAAGTGGCATCGCCCTGTTGTCTGTGGTAGGAAACTGTGTTTCAATCAGCCTTAGGGTTGCTTTGTTTCTTCTGCGTGTGTTTTAGTTGTACCTCTGAGTGCCTGTTGTTGTAGGTGAGAGGAAGTGGGGTGTGACTTGTATAGTTGTTTCCAACTGTAATAAAGCCTATAGTTTACTGCCTGATCCTCACTTGTCCTTTGAAGAGTATCCCTCTCCCTGTGAATGGCCCAAGATTTTTTCTTCTTGTGCTGTGTTTGGTGCTGGGTGTCCCTGTGCCCAGCAAGAGTGATGGAGGATGCATCAACAGAACCAGCTACAGGAGGGAATCGGTGATAATATGTGGGACAAAATTGGTTCAACGTAACCCATCAAAAATCTGTATTTTCTAACTGGTCATTTTCTGCTGGTGCCTCGACAGGTAGTGGGTCTTCCTTTCAGAATGGGGTGCCCTGCCGGAGAGGAAACGTGCCTTTTTAATTGAAATGTTATCAAGATTGTTGTAGATTATGCCATTAAAAAAAAAAAAAAACAACCCATAGACATGCTGTGAAGGCTTTACCTAGTTTCCTTTAATGGTAACGTTTTGCAAAACTGTAGTGGAAGACCACAAGCAGGATGTTGACATTGGAACAATCTACTCATCCGGATTCATTCAGATTCCCCAGTTTTACTAGTGCTCCTATATGTGTGTACAGGTCTCTACAACTTCAGCACACGTCTAGGTTCACGGATCTGTCACCACAGTTAAGACACTGATATTTCAGTCCCCACAAGGATCCTTGCTGGTGTCCTTTCACAGCCCAACCCACCTCCCTGTGGCTGCCTCAACCGACCACCCCACCTCACCCTGTCCCTTACCCTTGGCAACCACTAATCTGTTCTCCATTTCTAAAATGCTGTCATTTAAAAAATTCTATGTAAATGGAATCATATAGTATATAACCTTTTGAGATGGGCTCTCTTCAGTCATCACAGCTCCCTGGAGATTCATCTAAGTTTTTGTGTGCATCTGTAATTTGTACCTTTTATTGCTGCTTAGTATTCTACGGGGTGTATACACCACGGTTTAACCATTCACCTCTTTAAAACATCTTGGATGTTTCCAACTTTGGGCCATTACAAATAAAGTTGCAATTAACATTCATGTAAAGGTTTTCATGTGAACAAAAGTTTTTTATTTCTCCAGGATAAATGCCCAAGACTGCAGTTGCTGGGTTATAAACCCTCAAACCGTTTCCAGAGTGACTGTACCATTTTTACATACCCACTAGCGATGTATGAGTGAGCCAGTTTCTTGGCATCCTCACCAACATTTGGTGTTGTCACCATTTTTTTTTAAAATTTTAGTCATTCTAATAGGTGTGAAGTCACATCGCACTGTGGTTTTAATTTGCATATTCCAGTTGGCTAATGCTGTTGAACATTTTTTCATATACTTATTTACCATCGATATCTCCTCTTCAGTATCTTTTTTCCCCATTTTTTAATTGGACTGTTCAATTTTTTACTGTTGAGTTCTGGGAGTTCTTTATATAATCTAGGAACTAGTCTTTTGTTGGACATGAGGTTTGCAAATATCTTCTCCCTGTCAGTAGCTTGTCTTTTTATCTGCTTCATATGAACTTTCAAGGAAGGAAAAGTTTTTAATTTTGATGATGTCTGATTGATCCATTTTTTCTCCTTATGGATTGTGCTTTTTGTGTCAAGTCTAAGAAATCTTTGTCTAGCCCTAATTCTGAAAACTTTCTCCTATGATTTTTCTAAAACTTTAATAGCTTTACCTTTTTCATTTAAGTCCAAGATCCACTATGAGTTGAATTTTGTATAACATGTAAGATTTAGGTTGAAGTTAGTTTTTTGGCATATAGACATCCAGTTGCTTCAAAGCTGTTTGTTGAAAAGGCTATCATTTGCAATTGAATTGCTTTTGCAACTTTGTCAGAATCAGTTGAGCATATCTGTGTGGGTCTACTTCTGGGTTCTCTATTCTGTTCCACTGATCTATGTGTCTATCCTTCTGTCAGTTCCACACTACCTTGATTACTGTGGCTTAATACTGGGTAGCATAATTCCTTAGATTTTATTCCTTTTTGTCAAGATTGTCTTAGCTATTCTAGGGCCTGTGCCTCTCCATGTAAATTTTAAAATTATCTTGTTTGCCCACAAAAACTTTGCTGAGTTTTGATAAGAATCACATTAAACCCTAGATCAATTTGTGAAGTATTGACATCTTTACTATGTTAAAGAGTAATCTTCCAACCAATGAACATAGTAGTGTCTCCATTTATTTAGGTGTTAACTTGATTTCTTTCATCAGCATTTTGTACTTTTCAGCACACAGATACTGTACACATTTTGCTAAGTGTACACCTAAGTATTTCGTTTTCTTTGAAATGATTGTAAGAGGTATTGTGTCTTTAATTTCTTTTTCCACGTGTTCACTGTGAGCATATAGAGATTTGATTGCTTTTTGTGTGTTGATCTGATGCCCTGTGACCTTGCTGAACTCACTTAATAATTCTACAAGTTTTTTTGTAGGTTCCTTGGAATTTTCTACATAGGCAACCATGTCATCTGCAAATAGAAACAGGTTTATTACTGTGTTTTCAATCTATATGCCTTTTATTTCTCTTTTTACTTTTGTCAGTCCTGCTAGAGCTTTGTTGATTTCATTAATTTTTTCAAAGACAAAACTTTGTGTTCCATTGATTTTCTCTATTGTTTTGCTATTTTAAACTCCATTGATGTGTACTTTATCTTTATTACTGCCAGCCTTTTCCTTGCTTTGGGTTAATTATGCTCTTCTTTTGCTAATTATTTGAGGTAGGGACTTAGGCTACCGATTAGATTCTTTATTTCTAATATAAGCACTTAGTGCTATAAATTCTCCTCTTAGCACTGCTTTAGCTGCATCCCACTAATTTTGAATGTTGTATTTTTGTTTTCATTAAAGAAGTGTGTTCTTTAATTTCCACATGGTGATAGATTTCCCTGTTGCCTTTCTATTATTGATTTCTAGTTTGAATCCGTTATAATCAAAGACCATGCTCTGTGTGATTCCAGTTCTTTTAAAATTTGTTAAGGATTGTTTTATGACCCAGGATATAGTCTATCTTGGTGAATGTTCCATGGGCATTTGAAAAAGAGAAGTGTATTCTGTATTTATTGAATGGAGGATTTTATCTAAGTCAGTTAGGTCCTGTTGGTTGACTGTATTGCTCAGATTTTCTATGTTCTTGATGATTTTTCATCTCGTAGTTCTATCAGTAGCTGAGAGGGAGTGTTGAAGTCCCTGAGTATAACTGTGGATCTGTTCCTCCTTTTAGCACTACATGTTTTTGCTTCATCTATTTTCAGATTCTGTTGTTTGATGGGTACACATTTATGACCATTATATCTTCCTAGTGAATTAATCTTTTTGTCATTATGTAAAAGTCCTCTTTGTCCCTAGTACTTCTCTGTGTTCTGAAGTCTATTTTCTATTATATTAATATAACCACTCCTTTCTTTTGATTAATGTTTTCATACTATATCTTTTCCATCCTTTTAGTTTCAACCTGACTATATCATTG
This sequence comes from Lipotes vexillifer, assembly GCF_000442215.2. Taxonomy (NCBI): domain Eukaryota; kingdom Metazoa; phylum Chordata; class Mammalia; order Artiodactyla; family Lipotidae; genus Lipotes; species Lipotes vexillifer. The sequence goes on along the minus strand of NW_006790710.1, from coordinate 691,464 downwards.
TATTTGAAGTTTCTTCTAGACATAATAGAGTCATGTTTTTGTGTCCATCTCTCTTTTGATTGGTGTATTTAGTTCATTTACATTTAAGATAATTATTGATATGTTAGTGCTTGAGTCTACCATTTTATTGTTTGTTTTCTGTTGGTTTCCTCTGGTTCTTATTCTGTTTTTCCTTTCTTGCCTTCATGTGGATTACTTTAACATGTTTTAGGATTTCATTTTGATTTACTTAGAGTGTTTTGGAAGGTATCTCCTTGTATAGTTTTATCTTCATCTTTCTCTTCATTCCTATTCCCTTCCTCGAATCAGTTTTCTATTTTGGGCATGCAGACTAAAGCCCAGGTTTATGTTTGAGATAACTTTGTGTGTGTGTGTGGCGGGGGGGAGACCAACAGAGTGCAAAATTAAACACAGCATAAACTTGAAAGCATAATATTTAGAAATTCAATGCTCTTTCAAACTTATCTCCTTTGACCTTCACTATGAGGAAGGAAAGGAAGAGGTGAAATGACGTCCAAAGGCATAGATGAGAAAGACCAAGTTGCCTTTTTTATGGGTTAATACATTTTTCACTGCACCTGTCTGTACACACAGCTTCTCAGTCAACAACTATACAAACAGAGAAGAGGAAAAAGGAGAAAAGTTTCCAATGAATGATACATAGTTCACTGGTGTGTCATGACAAGGCAATTGCAAAACAGTAGCCTGGGATCCTTATTTATGCCACAGTACTCTGCATGCTACCTTTCTGCAGAATTAGAGGTCATAAACATAGCTACTAACCCAGAAAATTCTACTGGTGGTGACTTTGCATAAATTACTAATGGGGAAAGATTTCTAGGAAAGCATAAAGCATAGAAGCCTTTGAATATCTTTTATTTGTAAGGCAAATACTTCTCCAATATTTTGCTATGAAAACTCTAAGTGGACAAAATATTAAAGAGCATGGATATGTGGTTACAGCAATAGGTTTCTAAGCATTGATGGAAATCTCAAGGCTACTGAAAATTGCATCCATCCACATTCCACCAACCCCCATCCCCCCAGCCACTGTGCTTTAATTATCATCACATCTCTGACAAGTAGTCATTCAACTTGTCCTTGAACTCTTTCAGTAATGGTAAACTCATTTCCTCACAAAACATCTCATTCGTTTCCAAGTTGTGGCCTTGGGTTGGATAGTGCTTCCTTCTCTAGAAACAACGTCTGAGTCCCTGTGAGTCTTCCCGGGAACTGGCTCAATGTAGTGCTTCCTGAGACTGCACACAGGTCAGATCCCTTTCCCCAAGGCAGCCCTTCAAATAAACTTTTAAGACTACTATTCCTCCTTTCTCCAGCTGTTCCCCACATGGCACAGACTTGATTCCTTCATGCTTCTCAGCATCTTCCTCTGAACCCTCTCTGACATATCTAGGCGTATCTCAGAGAGTGAGGCTGGCAGCTAGACAGGGCAACCTGGAGCAGCATGTCCTCTAGACTCTCCCTGGACTCAGCTGCTCACAGAGCCTTCTCTGATGCTCCCGTCTGAAAAGGGTTTTCCTCCTTAGAACCCCTGCCTTCTCCTCTCACTGCCCTTATAGGAGTGTTCTGGGCTTGTCTGTTTATCTGACTCTTCCACTAGATGGTGGGCACTTTGAAGAAAAGAACTAAATGACTTCAGCCTATTAGATTGACTCCTCTGGGTTTGGGTGGAAAACGGGGTAAAAACTTGCATTCAACAAATCAAAGTATGTGTGTGGGTGGTGGCTGAGCAGAACGTTTATTTTAACCTTTTGGCAGTTGCCCAAGATTTTATCTCTGGGAACTTATGAACCTCATTGTGAACTGTATAGGCTTTTCTCTGAGAGAATAAGCTTCCCACCCAAGCAGTTCTAACCCACTCCTAAAACTCTCTCCTGCCTCCCAAGCCTGAAAATTGCTCATCAGAGGACACTGTCTGGGTTTCAGTAGTATTGGCTCATTACTAAGGCCCATAGATCTCCATCGGCTTTGCTTGCCAGCATCCTTTCCTCCTTCTTCTGGTGAAGAAAAGCTCTTCCTGTGAGAAACCCATTTCCTGCTGTTTGAGTAGTCTGGATATCATCCCATCCAGTCACAAGGGTGACGCAGGTCTGACCAATCGAGCACCCCATTGCTCTGGCTGCAGTGATTGGCTGAGGTACGGACACCCCAGCCATGCTTGTCAAATGAGATTCTTCCCTGAGACCCTTATGCTAGAGCTATAGAGATAAATGCTTCCTATTGATCAGCATCAGGCCACTATATTCACAGGATGTGAGTCTAGGGCTTCCAGCAGACATTAGGCCTTCCATGTGAAGATAGAGAGATGGAACAACAGAGACATGATGATTTATTTGGGGGATATGATCAGACTTCTAAATTACATGAACCAATAGATTGTCTTTTTGTGCCTAAGCCAGTTTGAGTTGGTGTCTGTGACCTGCAGTTGACAGAGTCCTGACAGATGGGGCAGCAAATAGAAGCGTGAACCACTTAAGTGGAGAAGTGCCATCACCACAATCCCTGGGTTGCAGTAGATTCACATTAACAAAAGAAAGGGGATGTATTGGAAGGATACTAGAGAGCTAACAGAATGATGTGAGAGCCGAATCGCCAGGCATATGGAAGAGCAAGAAACAAGAACACTCAGGAAATGTCAGCAACAAAATCATGGACTTCCTTTCTAGAAATGGGAATTTTAAGCTTTCTTGACCATGAGCAACAGGACACACATTTATGTTGTCCTGTTGGTGTGACATGACTTTCCTTCTGAAAGGAGCCCTGTGGCTATACTGTGGTCGTTAGATTGCTGCAGGAGGACACCAGTAGAGGCAGAGCTGCCATTTGGAAGGATGTCCCATGATTCCAGGTAAAGAACATTTGAATCCTGAACAACCATCGTGTCAACAAGATGGAGAGACCACCTGCAATTCAGAGGGGCTTGGGAGGAGCACTTTCTAGGCTGGATGAGTGATTGGATGAGGAAGGTCCCCCAAAGAAGGAACTGGGGCGCATGCCTGGGTGTCCAGGAGAATGGATGGTGCTACCACTCACTGAGAGAGACTGGAAGGGAACAGTCTTGGAAGGGCTAGGCAAAGAAAATGAGATTAGTACCAGATGGGTTGAGTGTCAGGTACCTCTGCCGTGTCAGAGAGCAGCCCAGTCATGAAAGGCCACTGACCCCCTAACTTTCTTTTTCTTTCTTTTAAATAAATTTATTTATTTTATTTATCTAGTTTTGGCTCTGTTGGGTGTTCATTGCTGTGCGCAGGCTTTCTCTAGTTGCGGCGAATGGGGGCTACTCTTCGTTGCAGTGCGCGGGTTTCTCTTTGCAGTGGCTTCTCTTGTTGTGGAGCACAGGCTCTAAGCACGCGGGCTTCAGTAGTTGTGGCACATGGGCTCAGTAGTTGTGGCTCTTGGGCTCTAGAGCACAGGCTCAGTAGTTGTGGCACACGGGCTTAAGTTGCTCCACTGCATGTGGGATCTTCCTGGAACAGGGCTCGAACCCGTGTCCCCTGCAGGGAAGCCTGACCCCCTAACTTTGGATGACCATTAACCAAGCTCCATTGCCCAGGTGAAAGAATACATGAGGCAACTTACTTATGCATTTTTCACTCGTAAGAACAAAATCCCAAGACTGATTATCTCTTCACACTTGTTGTCTGGAATTAGGGTCAACTGCTTCCAGGTGAGAAATGGCACATTGGTCCAGTGGCAAATGATTTTATCTGGGGTCTGTAGAAAAACGATGCACTCTGTACTCAGCGTAATATCTCAGTAAGAAACCCACCGTATCATTAAACTAATTGGACATTAAAATATCAAGAAACTTGGCAGCATGAGGGAAATCTCTGCGGTCATGGAACAGTTCTGTATCTTCATTGTGGTCATGGTTACACGAATATACACGTGTGATAAACCTGTGAACTAGGCACACACATATGCACACACAGAGATGTGTGTAAAACTAGCGAAATCTGAATAAAGTCAGTGGATTGTACCTACGTCAGTTTCCTGGTTTTGAAATTTCCAAATTCTGGATTGTCAAAACCTACATCAGTTTCCTAGTTATGTACATGTAGCCACTTGAGCATCGGGGAAAACGGGGTGATGGGGACACTGCGTCTCTTTGTGCTCTTTTTTTTTTTGCGGTACGCGGGCCTCTCACTGTTGTGGCCTCTCCCGTCGCGGAGCACAGGCTCCGGACGCGCAGGCTCAGCGGCCACGGCTCACGGGCCCAGCCGCTCCGCGGCATGTGAGATCTTCCCGGACTCTTTTTGAAACTTTTGAAACTTTTTGAAACTGTTGTACTCTTTTTGAAACTTCCTCTGAATCTATAATTGCTCCTAAATAAAAAATTTTTAATTAAGAAACTTTAAATTTGGAAAGAAAATAGAGCAAGATTTTTTAAAGTCTGCACAAGATATCATTTGAGGTCTTCTTTACTCACCATGTAGTATAGGTAGGAATATTGCCGAATCAAATGAGTCTGGTTTCAGCCATGCTTGAAACCCGAACTATCCAACTCATCTTAGCCTCAGATATTCTGAAGCCTCTACGTTTTCACCGACTGTCAGAATCATTTAGGTCTCCTTTCCGTGGGACTGCGGTTCCCTCCAGTGCTGTCATTGTTCTGTTCCCTGGTTGAGCAGGAATAAAAGATAAGCTGACAATTTCCTCTGACTTCTCTGCTCTCCCATCCTGACTCCTTTCACTATTAACAAAGGAATAGATGCAGGAGGAAATAAAAAGAAAAACAAAGGAAAAGCAATACAGTAGTTTGCTACGTGATGTCTCGTAGAAGGTGAGGACATACATATTGCTGTTGGCAGTGTTCAGCTACAGAGCAGTGCTCAAGTAAGTTAGGACTAAGAAAAATAATTTGATCAAAAGTCAACATTATTTGCCACATGGAAAGCATTAAGATAATGTATGTAAAGATTTCAGCCAATCCGCAGAAGATAAGGGTGGACACTCATTTCTTCTTTGACGTATAAAAACTGCAACTTTTAACAACACTTGTGGTCACTCAAGGAAGAATTGGAGAGGTAGCTTGCTCCCTTCTCTCCAGTCTTCTGGAGGGACTTACCTTGGATGGTACAGCTGGAGCGAAGAAAGCCCTTCTCGCCTGTCCGGCACTTGCTTGCTCTCAGTTGGAGCTGCCTGTGTCCAAGTGAAGTCCGCAGTCCTTCACTACAAGTATGAGGAAGAACTCTCAAACCCCATGGCCAGCCCACAACTGCTAGGGAAGTTCGGTTTGGGGTAGGGGGATAGGAAACCATAATCTTACATGGAATCCAAATGGCGCTCTGCAACCCAGCTTTTCCCTATAGAGTAAGTCCCCCACGTACGAAGGAGTTCCATTCCGAGAGCGAGTCTGTAAGTCCAATTTGTTCGTAAGTCCAACAAAATCAGCCTAGGTACCCGACCAACACAATCAGCTATATAGTGCTGTGCCGTAATAGGTTTGTAATACTTTTCACGCAAATAATACATAAAAACAAACAAACACAAAAAATAAAACATTTTCAAGTTTACAGTACAGTACCTTGAAAGTACAGCAGTACAGTACAACAGCTGGCATCCAGGGGCTGGCATCGAGGGAACAGGCAAGAAGAGTTACTGACTGGAGGAGGGAGAGGAGGTGGGGATGGTAGAGAATCTTACATGGAATCCAAATGGCGCTCTGCAACCCAGCTTTTCCCTATAGAGTAAGTCCCCCACGTACGAAGGAGTTCCATTCCGAGAGCGAGTCTGTAAGTCCAATTTGTTCGTAAGTCCAACAAAATCAGCCTAGGTACCCGACCAACACAATCAGCTATATAGTGCTGTGCCGTAATAGGTTTGTAATACTTTTCACGCAAATAATACATAAAAACAAACAAACACAAAAAATAAAACATTTTCAAGTTTACAGTACAGTACCTTGAAAGTACAGCAGTACAGTACAACAGCTGGCATCCAGGGGCTGGCATCGAGGGAACAGGCAAGAAGAGTTACTGACTGGAGGAGGGAGAGGAGGTGGGAGATGGTAGAGCTGAAGGGTCGTCAGCAATAGGAGACGGAGGGCCAGCTGCAATTTCACGTTCGCATCTTTGAAAGTTGGCAACTTGAAGGTTCATATGTAAAGAGGCTACTGGATTGACTCCTTACTTTTGCCAACTAAAAAAATGCACAACCTAAAAGATAAGAGTTATGTTTTATTCGGTGGACATACTTAGGACTTCAAGCCCAGGAGACAGCATCTCAGATATAGCGCTGAGAGAACCGTTCCCAAGAGGAAGGTGGGGGAAGCCAGGATATATAGGAGTTTTTGCACCAACACCAGGTAGTCGGAACATCAAAGGCTTACTGTTAATAAAAGAAAACCAGATATCTCAAGTTAAGGAATTTAATGCTTTTCTGTGTATGGGAAGATGCAAGAGGCTGGGCTCACTGAAATCATTCTTTTGATACACACCTCAGCTATCTGGGGCCAGCATCCTGTGTTTTCTCATCCTGAGTTTCCTTAAGCTGCACCATCGGTGGCTGCAGTCTGATGGCTGCTAGGTGGTAGGTAGCCGTTGTTTCCTTGCTGAGTTCCCTCAGGGCTCACCTTCGGGGTAGCTGTAATGGAATGGCTTGACTGGCTGCAATTGCCTTTGTTTATTGCTATGGCTCTGCTATGCTATGCTTTGTTCATTTCTCACCTTTTTGGTGTTTATTTTTCTGCAGCTTCAGAACTGAAGCTAGAGTAGGCTGTGCTTGATCAACCCCTTGAAACTTAGTAGCAGTTTCTGTTATTAATGTCCCTGTTACCAAATGAGTAGGTGGGCAAGAGAAAGAGAAAGAGAAAATAATAGCTCCTGACCAACTCTTATCTTCTCAGATGACTTTTCTTGAGTTATTAAGCTGTTTAAGAAAAAGCAGGACTAAAAAATGAAATATTCAGAAAGTCAGGTTGTTGGTCCTCGTTTTTGTATGGAAATTCTTCCATTTACTTTCAGACTCTGCTAGTTTACTGAAAACTACTGCTTGTTTTTTTTCTACAAATGTTGTCTTTCGTGGTTGCTATAAATTTCTGCAGCACCACAAGCCTGAAGTTTCATTTGTATCAGATGCAAAACCCTCGACTGAATCTTATAATTTATTTAAATGTTGTTTAAACCGTGAAGATCCAGGCCATTTCCCCTCAAATTACTTCCTTATACTTCAAACCAAGCTTCTCATTTTGGGGTTTGGAACATCAAGAGAGCCCTCCTGTGGATCATTTAACAACTGTAATTTGCTGTTCCTCTAAACCAGCCTTCCAGGGTAGGCAATCATGTCAGCTTTGTGAGTTAGCTGGTGATTCTGAACTGGTGAGGTGGGGACTTTAATTGAACGTTTAATGCCATGTGCAAAATGAAAGTGATTACAGACTAGATCTTGGCATTGCCAAAAGGAAAAAAAAAAAACACTACACATCCGATTCAAAGCATTTCGAGAAGGAAAGACAGCTTAGAAAGAAGCAGCTTTGTTTTGCCATGGAAAGGTTCACATCTTGGAAGAGTCATATTGGGAATTAGATGCTCCAGTGTCACATATTTCCCTCAAGTCAAAAATCTAAATTTAATCAAACTCTCCTGAACAAGACCAGGTACCTAACTTAAAAAAAAAAATACACATTTTTATTGTGAACCGTCACATACATACGTACAGAATAATTCACGTAAATGTGAATAATGTTGAATTCGCCACCCAGATCAAAATCAAGAAGTTTTTCACTTCCCTTCAAATCCTCCTCCGCTCATCTATCATGTTACTGTTGTTTGGTAACTGCTCACTCTGCCATCTTGACTAGATAATCCGAACCGTAGTATTTGTATGTCTAGAAGCATTTATAAATAGCCATAACTCTTAGAAGACCTTCCAGTTGGGCATGGAATACTACACTGCGAGTAATTTTCACTCAACACTGTGCTCCATGGTCTGTGGCATCTCTTTTGCTGTTGAAGCGTCAGCTATCTGAAGGCCATTCCTTAGTACAAAATATCTTTTCTTTCTAGTAATTTGAGAAAACGTTATCAGCTCTGAGCTGTGGTTTCACTGTGGTGCACCTAAACCTGGAATTTTGTTTGTACATTTATGCTGTTTGGTCCATGTGCGTTCTTTCAGTCTGAGGAGCTCATAATTTCCTTCCTCTCTGGAAATAATTAGCTGTGACCTTATCTCCCTTTGCGTCTTCCCCATTCTACTGTAGTACATGGAGCTTTTCAGTAACTTCTTTACATCTCTTTACTTCTCTTTTTTATCTCCACCTCTCTGTGCTACAGTATTATTGATTTCCCCAATTCTGCCTTACCAATCTCTAATTTCCTCACCAATTTTTTCCAGCTTACTGTTTATCTCATTTATTCAGGCTTTTATTTCAATAACTATAATTTTTCTTTTCCAAATTTCAGATTGGTCCTTTATCCATATTGATTTTGATTCCTAACTACAATTTAAAATTTTTATCTATTTTTGTCTGGGATGTATTCTCCAATTTGTTAGCTTTCCGGCTTCCTTCTGAGGTACTTGATTTCTGTATGTGCTTTTTGTAAAGTTTGTCTGCTTACTTGGCACAGGGGTTATATTTTCTTTTTTTCTTCCAGAGAAAGAAATCACCTTTCTCTGTTTTTCAGTTTCATGATACCCTCAGGCAGACCTTCTAGAGACCACAATTACGAGGAAGCCTGGGGTTCTCACCCTAAGAACACATTGCCTCTCAGAACCTGGAACGAGTGAGCAGGAAAAACATTCAGATCCTGGTAAGATAGGTGTCTGTCTGCTTTCTCCCTAAATTATAGACAGGTAGCTACTTTCTGGCTGTCATCCCAGGTAGGCAGAGCATCTGAGGTTTCGTTCACAGATGAGGAGGTATAATAATAGCCCTGATCTCATGGGGATGCTTTGCCCTGGTCTCCAGCCGCGTGTTGGGCCATTAGAGCCCATTGCCCCCAGGGTTGAGGTCATGGCCCCTGCTCACTGCTTCTTGGTGCCTGGGCCTCCTGAGCTCCTTAAAGGTTCCTTTTCCTCCGCCTTCCTGTGAAGTTTGGTAGCTTTGCTGGACTCTCCTTGGAGTGAGCTCATCCTCCCTCCCCAGAGTGTCCACATGTTTCCACGTGATGCTCAACAGTACAGATTCTTCTCCTGACCTCCAGACCCCACGTCATCGTCTCAGGGGGCCCCCTTGGCACCTCCCAGTTTACACCCCAAACCCAGACTCATCACTTCTCCATTAATGGCATCTCCAAGTTCTGCGTTTCACATTTCAGTGGATGGCTGGCCATCCGAGACGAAAACACATCCTTGAGCCTCCTCATGTGACCTGTCACCTAAACCTAACCAGCGCTCTCTCCTGGAACTCGAATAGCTTCTGTCCTTCCTTCTCCACCACAACTGAGACCACAAAAATCCCTCACCCGGACACCTGCAGCGGTCTCGGTGCCGGGCGTGCAATCAGGGTGAGACTGCACACCTGGTCACGCTCTCCCTGGTACCATCTCCCCACCTTCTGACCCGCTGCTACTCTCGTCTTCCTAAAGCGTGGTCCAAATTCTCAAACATGTCCCCTTTGACTATTAGATGAAAAATGATATTAGCACAGACTAATGGCTCTTCATGATCTCCTTCTGAACCGCTGCTACTCTCGTCTTCCTAAAGCGTGGTCCAAATTCTCAAACATGTCCCCTTTGACTATTAGATGAAAAATGATATTAGCACAGACTAATGGCTCTTCATGATCTGCTCTCGCCTCCCAGGACCCTTCTCGCGGTTCCTGATGCTTTAGCAGCACTGACACTCTCCCTGGCTCCCAGGCCTTTGCACGCACGTCCTTGGACCGGGGACGTCTACTTCCTATAACCCTTTTGTCTGACTGGAAAAACTTGTACTCTTTTGAGCATCACCTGATATTTGAAGTCTTCCTTGATTCCCTCAGTCCAAGGGATGTTCTTCTAAGTGCCTGCCAACTGCATCACGTACCTGCACGAGGTGTTTGCCCTCTGCTGGTCCTTGAGCTCCTCAAGGGTACAGGTCTGTTTTTTCTATTGCTGGAGGGACCTACAGCCAGGAGGTCACGTGTCCCATATGACTCTGGTGCCCACGGGGCCCTGTTCCTCTGCTTCTGGGCTGGGTCCCAGCTATCGCCATGCAGTAAGCTGACTATGAAGGCATTGGACAAAGCCCCTAGATGCACTGCAGCGGCTGTCCTCCTAGAAACCCATGGCCCCCAGGTGCACTCACAGCTGGCTGGTTGACACACCCAGAGAAGGTTGTTTGAGGAATCAGCACCAATCAGAATGGGGATGAAGAGGCCTGGGGTCCAAGGCTCACGTACAGAGTTTCTCAGCAGTCTAGACTGGGGGAGGGGTTAAAGCACCTCTATCCAGTCTGGGGTGATTTCTTACACATTCTAGAATGGGACCGCCACACTCTGGAGCTGCAAGAAATGGGATGAAGTTAATAGGGACAGGGTAACCCCAGAACTCATGGCAAAAGCACCTGCCAACTCCACCTGTAGCAGAGAGCTGGTTAGCTCACTACAAAGACTGCGGTGGACTGGGCGCTTACATTGAGTCCCTAGCTCGGTGTGGCTACCCATTGACCCCCGCCCAGTCGAAGGCATCATTCCTTGAAGAACAGGCTCAGAGGAAGAGGTGAAGGCCCAGCCCCCACTCTATAAGTCAGATCCCAAGGGGCCCAGCCATCACTGCTCACCGATGCCCTTGAAGAGCCCTGTGCCCACTGGACCACTCCACATCCTTTCTTGGCACCTACACCTGAGGTACTTACCAGGTGCTGGTGCTTTCCTAACCATTTCTTTCCATTATCTATTCAATCTTTAAAACAACCCTAAGAAGTAGGAACTTTTATTCTAATTTGAACTTTAGAGAAGATGGTGCCTGGCCCGAGGTGACAGAGCTGGTGAATTCAGGGTTCAGATTGAGACCCTCTGATGCCAAAACTCACTTTCACGGCCACTGAAAACCGGAACTCCAGGGATGGGAAAACTATGCTACAGCTCATGCCTGCAGGCTCTGAGGGCTACTCCCACAGTAGGACAGTTTTCTTCTAGCATTCTTGAGAGTCCTAAGAGTGGAATTCATTCCAGAGAACAGGTGGACAAGACCGCAACACTCAGGGGCTTTCACTAGGACCTCCAGCCTGGTTCGGAAGTCTACAGAAGTCTTCCTACAAGGCTGACCGCACGCCACGGTGGGGTACTTTTGAGAGAATTCCCATCTGCTCTTGAAAAGCCAGCTGGAGAGTCTGTGTTCAGATGGAGAAAGTCTTAGCAAAGGGAGGCAAGGTCCAGAGACCCCCAAAGTCTCCCTGAGCCTGGTCAGAGGAATTCCTGTCATGTCCCCTTCTGCAGGCTGGTCTCAGGGGACTCGTCCTCCCAGATTTCTTATGTCCAGCCCCCTCGCTGCCCCCTCACAGTGACCTGTGGACCCATATCGGCCATGAAAAGGAACGAAATTGAGTTGTTTGTAGTGAGGTGGATGGACCTAGAGTCTGTCATACGGAGTGAAGTAAGTCAGAAAGAGGAAAACAAACATCATATGCTAACACATATATGTGGAATCTATAAAAAAAACGGTACTGATGAACCTAGTGGCAGGGCAGGAATAAAGATGCAGACGTAGAGAACGGACTTGAGGACACAGCGGGGGAAGGATAAGCTGGGACCAAGTGAGAGAGTGGCATGGATTTATATGCACTACCAAACGTAAAATAGATAGCTAGTGGGAAGCAGCCGCATAGCACAGGGAGATCACCTCGGTGCTTTGTGACCACCTAGAGGGGTGGGATAGGGAGGGTGGGAGGGAGACGCAAGAGGAAGGGGATATGGGGATATATGGATACGTACAGCTGATTCACTTTGTTATAAAGCAGAAACTAACACAACATTGTAAAACAATTATACTCCAATAGAGATGTGAAAAAAACTTTTGTGACTCCGGCCTCTGATCATTCAAGACATTTCCAGTGGCTTCCACTGCTGACTGAGACCAACTCAGCATCAGCTGATGCAAGGAATTTGCAGCTGACTCACTTTGTTGTTCTTTTTTCAGTCCAAACAGTTTTGCAGAAACTCTATTAATATATGTGACAGCACAAGGGCCTGAACAGCTCAGAACCTTCCCAGGCCACTTCTCCTACGTGGGAACTTCGGTTGACAGGAGACCAGGTGGGGTCGGGGTCACGCAGCAAAGCCGCGACCTACTTGGTGTCTGGCCAAGCTGGGGACCTGGGCGGTGGAGGCCACCTGCCCTCCTGTTACTGTGACAATTCAGGACAGCTGAGAGCCGCCACTGAACAAGTCTGCTCTGAGCCCCTTTCTCACGTGATCCCTGTCTCAAGCTGAGGCATAAAGTAAATATGGTGAGACGGATTTTAGGGTTGGTTGGTAAAGATTTCTAACATCAAAGAAATTGACTTCCCTGTTGCTTAGACTAAAGGGGGTGCTTAGAAGGTAATATCAGGATGTTAGCTACCTAGTTTATTTTATATAAAGTTGTATTTATGTCATCTGTTAGGTGTACTCCGAATAGTTTATTTCAAAATATAACGTCATCCATTCTCTGATATTTTCTCAGTCAGTTTTGAGTTCCTGGGTAAATAAATATCTTCAGCTATCTGTAGACACAAGTTTGAATTGTATTTTATTTTTACTTGTATGATTAGCATTTTTCCATGTAAATAAAACAGAAACCTCATGAGAAATATTTAAATGGTGTCCATTTCCTGGCTGTAGGATTCACTTCCCTTTCTCTTTTCGGGGCGTTTCGATGGTTCTCATGGCTTTGGCTATTCATGTCATTTATTTCTTCAACAAACATCAAATACCAGCTCTGCCCCTGGCACCTCACTTGGCGCCGGCGATAGGGTGGTGAACAAAATGCACTCACTCTCTGCTCTCCCAGGGCTGACTTTTCAGCAGAGACAGACATGGAACAATCTCTCTCTCTCTCTCTCTCTCTCTCTCTCTCACACACACACACACACACACACACACACACACACAGTCAGGAACTGCAATAACTCCAGTGAAGGAGACACCTAGGGGGTTATAAAAGCACATGATTGGGGTTGGGAAGGGAGGTTTCAGGGGAGAAATCTTCTCTAAAGCAGGGATGCTAAGCTGGACTGGTAAGGCAGGATGGGGGTGTGAGTGTGTGTGTGTGTGCATGTGCATGTGTGGAAGACTGCAGGGATAGAAGGCTGGGGTCAAGATCAGGGTGCGGTCTTGTCTAGGCTGAGTTGATGTCCCCGGAGATAGCCTCCTGGTGATGTCGGGAGGGTTGTTAGATGTCTGGTCGGCACCGGTGCAGATGTGCTGGCCCACAGATGGAGTGAAGCCTGAGTGTTCAGGAGCTCGGCCGGCCAATGAGGATAGAGGACGTGCCCAACGCGATTTTCCTCCTTGTTGTAGGTGTTTTGTCTTCTTGCCTGATGTACCTTTGCCCAGACCTTCATTTGTAATCCTTCACCCTTCTTTTGCTTTAAGTGTGCCTTTTTTTTTTTTTTTTTTTTTTGCGGTACGCGGGCCTCTCACTGTTGCGGCCTCTTCCGTTGCGGAGCACAGGCTCCGGACGCGCAGGCTCAGAGGCCATAGCTCACAGGCCCAGCCGCTCTGCAGCACGTGGGATCTTCCCGGACCGGGGCGCGAACCCGCGTCCCCTGCATCGGCAGGCGGACTCCCAACCACTGCGCCACCGGGGAAGCCCCAAAGTGTGCCTTTTATATGCAGGAAATTGCTATTCTCTTCCCCCCAGGCGTGTCTCATTTTTAAAATTCTGGAACGCGAGCAATTCTCTTCCACTTGTTCTTGCCCTGTGGTGTCACACTTACTCTCTTTGGGGCCCATCATTGTTCTCTTTTAGAAATATATATATATATATATTCTTTTTCTTGTATTTGAAAGAAGAGACATTCTGTTCTTAATCCAGTTAGCCTCTACTTTCGGTTTATAAAAATTGTGTTTAGGGGCTTCCCTGGTGGCGCAGTGGTTGGGAGTCCGCCTGCCGATGCAGGGGACGCGGGTTCGTGCCCGGGTCCGGGAGGATCCCACATGCCGCGGAGCGGCTGGGCCCGTGAGCCGTGGCCGCTGAGCCTGCGCGTCCGGAGCCTGTGCTCCGCAACGGGAGAGGCCACAGCGGTGATAGGCCCGCGTACCGCAAAAAAAAAGAAAAAAAAAAATTGTGTTTATACCCATCTTCCTTTAATTATCAGAGTAAAACATAAAAAAAAACAAAACAGTCACAATAACTCTGGAAAGAATTATCCACGCTTTACTTTCATACCGTGATTTTGTGAACATAATCTGAGGTGACAAACCTAGAGTATTATTACAATACCATGTTTTTCTTATTTGCCGCAGAAATTGTTTAGGGTGTTTATGTTCAGATTGACAACACGATTTCCAATCATCTCCTGTGCTTCTCACTACAAGTTCATTAACAGACAGCAGGCTTTCCTCCCAGCCTATGAGGGTCTTCTATTATCTTAGGTCCCCAGGCTCTTGTGAATTCTGTCTGTCCCTGTGTCCGTCTCTCTCTGTCTCCCCCTTCCCTTCCAGCCCTAATAACCATCATGTGTGTACTGTGTGCTCCCTCTAGTGGTGAAACTGAGCACCTTCTCTCTGAGAGCAGAGTCCCGCTCAGGGCTGATTCTTGTCACCGTGTGGGCCTCCTGGCCACTTGCTCCCCTGCCCTACCAACGGATGCTGTCTGCACCTGCACTCTGGGAGAGTCTGAAGAATGAAAAACACACTGGAGAATGTCAAGATCAAGGGAGTTGTTAGGATGGAGTGTCTTCCAAGAGAGGATTTGTGGATTATACACATCTGCACGTGTCTTTGACGTTAAAACTCTATTAATTTCTCATTGCCCTCTTCCACTCTAATTATACTCATCTTTGCAAGTATATTATGCTTGGCTTTGAACTTTGACATCTTGCACTCTCAAATGATTTAGCTAATCTTCATAATCCTGTTTAAAATAACCATAATTTATATCACTTGTTCCAACATATAAAGATCAAGTACTCAATTCAAATTTCCCTGATTCACTTACTGCATTTTAAACCCAAGAAAATGAGAATAATTTCTTTGTACCGCCATTTAAAATTTCAAGATGTTAGCTTGAACTTGCCTTGTGAAGCTGTGCTGTACGTCAGCTTAAGAATTCTGCTTTCTGAGGCGTATGTGAGCAAGTTTATTTCTAGTTTAAGCCTCTCACACCCAGCATAGCAGTGATACATAGTTGCAGAAGTTTAAAATGCTTTATATCTTTTTGTCTCAGACATGTTTGTGAGGATAAAATAATTAAGACCACATCTTTAAGGTGTTTCACACCTGCATTTTGGAAAAAATAAAACTACATTATATTGAATCATACCAAGAAAATAAGGGAATCTTACAGTTGTAGCAAAGGTCCCAAGATCCACCTTCTGAAAGAGTGATTCCTTTGACAGCATCCCTGACAGATGGCAACAAGACCTCAACCAAACCAGTTAGCATACTTCGGCTTGCAAGAATCAAAATGTAACTATGTCTTAGCAGTGGGGGCCCATCAGTGCATAGCCCCATCTTCTTCTGCGGTCCGCGAGGGGTCGGGCAGAGAAGCCAATTGAGCAGTGAGCTGTGAGCATTGCTGGGAGCCCTGGCCAACCTTCCTGGGGGCCAGGAGCGCAGGCTCTCCTCTCTTCAGCCCATGGTCCCCCCAGAACATGAGCCAGCGATTCGAATAAGTGACATATGGATATGAAACTGCTTATTTCTTTTGCGACCAACCCAGAACCTACCAGAGGCAACCGGAGAAGCTCAGGCCAACCGTCCGGAGAAGCCATGGAGCCCGCAGGATCACGAAACCCTTCTCTGATGAGCCATTTTCTTCTGCAAAGCATCCTTCTTGCTGCGGCGAGGGCTCTTCCCAGGTTCCCTGAGACACAGCTAACTTGGCACCCTCTTAATAAATGGTCCTTCATTTGCACGTGTTTTTGCTCAGCTCTGATGCTATTGTCGTAACGTGGGGGGCTGTGGCCAGGGCAGGGGGGTGGGCGTGAGCCTGCATGCTCCCCGTGCCTCCTCTAGCGGTTGGCAGAATTCAGATCTGCCTGTTTTCTCTCTCCCGCCTCAAAAGGTCAGCTTCTCTCTCTTCAAGATCTGTCTGATCGGCATATTTCCTCCCAAAGTTAACAACTTAATTCCTTGATACCTTCCACTCTTCTTTCCAATCAATACCCCCCAGTCAGAAATAATCACTAAACGCTCAGAGGTGATGAGCTTCGAGCACGCTCTGGTCAAGCAGCCCGGTGACCATGGTGGCCATGCTGTGCAAACGTCGACCAAGCTCTTCCCAACCGCAAGGGTCAGTCATCTTTCCCGGGACCATTTAGATGCCCAAATGCAAACTGGAGTTTGTTGGGGAAGGAGGGGGTGTAAGTGCTGGGGAAGCATCCGCAAAACCCGCCCTACCTCCCCCTTCTAGAAAATTTCCAATGATGAAAACCTCTCTGCCTTAGAATGTGGCTACCTACCCCATGGTTGCTTGGCTGTCATTGGCTCAGGCTTGGGAACCTGCCTTCCTGGTTTCAAATTCCAGCTCCACCACTTAGCAGCTCATGATGCTGGGTACCTTACTTAACTGCTCTGGCCTCAGTTACCCCTTCTGTAAAATGGGAATAACAATAGTTCCCACCTCATAGCATTGCTGAGAGAGTTAAGTGAGGTAACATATGTAAAGCCCTACTCAGTAAACCGCTGTCTTTGCTGATATTCATCCTCAAATGTTCCTCCTCCTTCCCTGCAGTCGTTAATTCTGTTTCCATTACTTGGAAAGACACAGGATCCATCTCCCCTGTCACCCACATTTCAGGCATCTGAGGTGAGGCAGCTCACCAACCCCCAGGAGTCTTCTCCAGGCAAGATTCACCGCTTCTTTAACTTTTCTTGAGATCTTTTCACCGTCCTCACACTGCCCTTCCCTTACCCATTGATCCCACCTCTAACCTCCCGTCCCCCTCCCCACCCGTCCTGTGCACCAACCTCTCCTTCTGGCCCCTCAGCCCTGAGCTGGGTGCCCCTCCCCAGATCCTACCCTGCAGTCTCCCATCCTCTCCCTGGATAACACCCACCTTCCCTGGAGCCTGACCCAGAGACCACCTCCTCCAGGGGAGCCTGGGTCCCTCAAGACGAGTGAGGGGCATCCCAGCTGCTCCCTACTTGTGGACTCTTCAAGACCAAGAAGCTATCAGCAGGTATTTCCCAGTCTCTCCCCGCAGGCTGTAAGCTCTCAAGGGCAGCCACTGCTGTCCCCTGAGCATCTGGCACATGGGGCCCCTCCATCAGTATCTGCAGAAAAAAGGAACGAGCCAGTCCTAATGTACTAGGCATGACCCAGCAAACACAAAGAAAGCATCCATGCCCTGAGCTGGGCACCTAGGTACGCCAGCAAGGAAGCCAGAAGGGTGGGACTGAGGGTTGAAAGAAAGCTCACTGAGTGCACATCTGCACCTCCAACTGCATCCACGCATGATGAGGCAGACGGGGCTTTCTAAAACACTCATCCCTTGCTATGTTTCATCAGTTATTACAATAAGGGAGGAAAAAGTAATTTGCAACAGAAGCAACTATGGTGCTGACCACTTTTTTCCTAATCCGCAAACGTAACCTGTAAACACACTGGGGTGAGGTGTAAGTTTCTTAAGTGGTTCAAGAAGAAATCTCAGAGAGGTTTTGGGAAGGGCTTTTAAAATACAATATTTGATGTTAGGAAATATATGTAGGCAGGCTGGATGACTCAGGAGAACCAGAGTAGGGGTGAAAGTCAAGATACTGACATTTTAAACTGCAAAGAAATGTATTTCAAACATCATATGTAAAGGCAGCCATGAAACTGCAACCCCTACCACACATGCACACACACACACACACACACAGCACATGATAAAAGGTAAGAAAACTGACCAACAAGCAGGGCTGTTTCTACATCCTGGGGATGACAGATAATAACTGAAAAAAAAAAACTGTCAAGGATTCTGCAGGTGGGTTTCACCAACTAGGACACCTTAGTTTAATATGAGTCAGCCACTATGTTTTTACCCTCAGGATTCCAAATGTTCTAAAGATCCCTATGTCAGGAGGGAGGGATGAGAATGAGAAAAACCCTTTGAAAACCAAATGAAAATGTGAGGAGTTACCCCCTTTTATGGTTAAAAATTTTTCTTTTTTAAATTGCCATATTTGGAAATTAACTAGTCTGTGATTCACTAAAGAAAATTGGGTGAGAAATGCAGAAACACACAGTAAAGAAGTTAGAAATATAGATAAAAAAGAACCAAAAATGACTTAAATATTATGACTTAAAAACGCATTTTATCATCACCCTTCACAATTTTCTTTCACTTGCCCAGGCAAACATTCAGACACTCGGTTTATCAAGGAGTGTAAGAATAGCTCCTTCTATAACCAGTTTTCTGGGCTAAATTGTGGCAATGACCGTCTCCCAGGTCAATAAATCCAGACCCATTCAGAGTGTTTTAACAATGCAATTTCGGATTCTAGTCGTAATTACCACATGCCTCTTTCTGGGGTTGTATAACTGCATGCGTGAAATAATGTACAGTATAAACACTGAGCACAGTAGACTTTATCCAAAATCAATTCATTTAGCTTGAAAACACCGTATGCATCACCAGTTCATTTATATTCTCAAATAGATTTTTGCTTAACCTCTGTTAAAACGAGTTTACAAACTGCGCGCGCACACTAGGGGCGGGAAGCCAGCCCGTAACAGGTGGCTCTGCCCAATAAGGACGGAGCATCAGGACACGAACAAATGGCCCTGGTAATAATGGTCCACCAAACCCGCCGTCAGGACCCCGCTAGCTCTCACCACGCCTTCCCCCGCTTCCCCACCAGGGGACAGAGCGCCCAGCTGGACGAAAGCTGTCTGAGCTGTCTGATGCTGCAGGACTTGCTGAGGAGATTCCTACTCTTGTATAAGGAATCCTTGTGGAATAGGGAGGTTTTTAAAAATCATTTTGGGTACCAATGCAGCATTTCAGACCAAAAAGCCATATCCAGAGACCAAGATTCTTTCCTATAGTCAGGGGTGTCATGTTGCCATTCTTCCATCCATTCATCTTTTGTTTACTCCGTCACTCATTCCACAAACGTGTGAGTTCGACTCATCGCCACATGTGAGACCCTGTGCCCATGGCAATGATAGGGCGTCATCCTCTGCTCCGGGGGCCTACCTGCTAGGATGTACCCCAAACGAGTCAGGAAAGTGGGTTAGCCCCTTCCAGGAAGGGGAGGATCAACAGGCAGAGGAAAGGGATTTGCCTTACCTTCCACACAAGTTCCACACTCCTCCTGACGCACCAGACCCTCCCCCAGGCAGCCCCACCCTGTTTCGCCCTCCCCCTCCCCGCACGCCTTTCAGGCCACCCTCCGATCCACTGCCTTCTGGGAGCTGTTCTCTCTGCTGGGACCCGCCTTGTCCACTCCGGGCAAATCCATGTTCCTGGCTCTTCTCTGGTCATCACATCGTTAGCACTTAATGCAGGGGCAAGGGTATAATTACCTGTGGGGCTCCTTGCTTGTGATGTCACACTCGCAGGAGTGAAACTCCACTTGTGCTGTCCCTTGTGCGACCCACGGATCGCCAAGATCTAGAACACGCAGTGGCACACGGTCAGTGCTCAATAAATAGCTGTATGTGCCTGAAGATGGTTGAATAAGTCAAGGCAAAGAGGAATGGAACAGTCTAGAAAGTGCAAAGGTGTGGTGAGGATGGCCCATTGGGAGCAGGTGGAGGGAGGCCAAGGCCAGGCGGAGACCCAGAGCAGCGCTGGATCTGTGAGGGGCATTTAAAGGGCCCCTCTACCAGGAGCTCCAGGCCGCCCACAGTAGTACTGTCCTCACACAGCGTGCGGGTTCTAGTCTGTCTGCCCTACTTTTCAAGCCCTGTCACCTGACCTTGTTGGCATCTTGTTTATCTCTCCCATCTACTCTTTTTTCCTTTACTTGTCTTTTCAGAGGATGCCTGGTCCAGCATGCATGTTTCTGCTCTGACTACCCTGCCTCACCCACAACTTCCATCCTCAGTTTTGGGGCTGAACCTCCTTTGTTTATCATTGTTCTTCTCTGTTAGACATTGTGTCCATAGCATCGCCTCCCGGGCCACCACAAAAAGTGCACAAGGTCAAGGAGACTAGAAACGCCTTGACTGGAGAGCATCCGCCTGTCCAGCTGGATCTACTTTACACGCCCTGACAGAGCTATGAGGGGGTGGGAGCTGAGATGCTAGACGTCTGTCATGAGGATCCAAGTGTTCTTATTTTCTTATAAAATGTTGACCTTCCAAGGCTCTACTTGAGTTAGGCTTCTCCGAGAGATTTTTCTCCACTAGGAGACACCGAAGAGATATCTTTCATTCTTTCTGAGAAAAAATCTGCAAAACATTATGATATGATGAGTCCTTAAATAGTCCCTGGCAACTGTTTTCTGCCGTCATGTGTTTGGTGGCTGGGAATCCTTGAATGTTTCAAGTGCGATGTCTTTGCTGCACGAACATCATCACTTGAAAGCCTCATATGATGATCTGGGAAACCACTGATTGATTTGAAAATAATGGTGCAGGTGCCTGGTGGACCCCAGCACCCACATGGGGGTATTAATAAGAAGCAAGATGAGGCCCTGATAGATTGTGTTAGTCAATGACGCTCATGTGCGACTAAGGAAGTCCATTTAAAAAAGGAGCCTCATCAGCAGAACCAGGGAGAACCCCATTAGACGGTGAGATTCTATAGCAAGATGAATGTCACTGGTCTGCTTTGTGACAGACTCATTTTTTAAATCTCCATTATCACATCTCTCTCTGGCCACTGAGGAGTGAGTATATTAAATGCTAATGGCTTTTGACAGAAAGAATCTGTCTTCATAAAGAGCTGCATTGATGTTTGCCATTGTTTAGAACAGTCACGTTGTTGGGATGAAACCAACAATGAGAGGTTATTAGGACAAAACCCCAAATCTAGTTCCTTTTACTCAGACCCTGTAGAGCTCATGGAATGCTGTAATTCATCGTCTAAAAGGCAGTATGTGTAGGTACAGATTTTAGATTTCTCCCCAAATAACGATGAAAAGAAAATCATAGCTATTGGTATTAATTTAGTGTTTATCCTGTGCTACATGATTCATACAGCAATCCTGACTGTCACGGAAACTGAGGTCATAAAAGCTTCACTATTGGCCTAGAGAGATTGTGGAAGCAGGTGCTAAATTCCAGTCCATCTGGGCCACAGGAGGTGCTGTCTCCCTTGGCCCATGAGATGCCTGGGGATGACGCACAAAGAATCAACGGTGGGGCCGGGCAAGGAACTCATGGCAGGAGGTGGTCTCGCAGGACTAAGTATTATTAGAAGAAGAGCTTTGTTGATCATCAGCCTCACGTTTGACTTTGATTCATATTAACAATAACTCCTTCATCAGGAAGTCCAGACAGCATGGGCTCAGACTGAGCTCCAGTGCTCATTGGCTGTATGACCACACAAGGGCCGCTCTACCTCCCCAAGACTCAGTTTCCCCACCTGTAGAATGGGGATGTCCAGAGATGTCCTGTGAACACCTTTAATTCAGGTAGAGTGTGTTATCTAATGCCTGGCACATGGCCATCAGCTAACTGGTATTAGCTACAATTGCTTTATTCTGTTCAACAGTTATTGTTAGGAATGCAGGAAGGCAGTAAAGATGAGTTGAATGGAGTCACTCCTCTCATCAAATCCCTCCAATGGCTTTCCATCTCATTCAGCCTGAGAGCCAAGGTCCTGAACATCACACTTGAGGCCACTGCTTGATCTGGTCCTTCTCGGATCTTGTATCCTACTTCACACCCCTTCCGGCCACGTGACCCTCCTCAGTGTCCTTGAACATGACAGGCACGCTCACCTCAGGGCCTTTGCACTTGCTGTTCCCTTCCTGGAAGGCTCTTCCCCACATAACCAGGGGGCTCACTGCATCACCACCTCCAGGTCTCTCATCAGCTGTTGCCTTCTCTGTGATTATTTCCTTGACTATCCTAGTTTGGACTGTAACATCTTACCATCTTATCTTCTGCTCCTGGCTTGAATTTTGTCCATAGGAAGTTCCACTCTCTGCCATACTCTGTAGTAGTGGGATACCATTGCGTTCTGCCCAGTGGTCTTAAGAGCTGGGTTGAGTGTGAGGGTTGTACTGTATTAGTTACCTACTGCTGTGTAACAAAATACCCCCAAACTTTGTAGCTTAAAGCAATATACATTTATCACCTTGTAGTTCCCATGCTCAAGATTTTGGGGGCAGCTTAGCTAGATGCTTCTGGGCCTAGAGTCTCTCCTGAGGCAGTAGTCAGGGGTTGGCCAGGGCTGTGGTCATCTCAACTCTTGAGGACCTGATTCCAAGGTGGTTCACTCGCACCACTCGTCAGGCCTCGGTTCCTTGTTGGCTGTTGGCAGGAGACATAAGTTCCTCATCACGTGGGCCTCTTCATAGAGCTGCCTGAGTTTCCTCATAACACGGCAGCTGCTCATCTCCAGAGAGGGATCTCAGAAACACACCAAGGCAGAAGCTGCAATATCTTTTATCACTTAGCCTTGGAAATCACTTCTGTCATTTTCTATTGGTCACAGCCAACCCTGACAGGGTGTGGGAAGGGAGTACACGATGGGATGGTTGGGGGCCATCTTGGAGGTTGGCTACCACAGACTCACTCTTCTTGGATTCAAAACCCTGCCTCAACAGGGGAAAGTTATTTAATCTTTCTGGGTCTCTGGCCGTCGTCTATTAAGTACTAGTAAAAGGCAGTATTTAGTGGTGTTTCCATGAGGATTAAATAAAATAATATATATATTGTTTCACAAACATGTCTGGAACATAGTGAGCAAAAAATATTAGATATATATATACATACATATTTGTGTGTGTGTGTGTGTGTGTGTGTGTGTGTGTGGTACGCGGGCCTCTCACTGTTGTGGCCTCTCCCGTTGTGGAGCACAGGCTCCGGACACGCAGGCTCAGCGGCCATGGCTCACGGGCCCAGCCGCTCCGCAGCATGTGGGATCTTCCTGGACCGGGGCACGAACCCGTGTCCCCTGCATCAGCAGGCGGACTCTCAACCACTGCGCCACCAGGGAAGCCCAGCTATATTTTTTAGTCCAAGTTGCAGGTACAGAAGTGTTTTACACAGAGAATGACAGGACTTGATTGCGCTCTAGAAAGCTCACTCTGACTGCAGTATTGAGAATGGATTGGAGGAGCCAACTTAAAGGAAGGAGACCAGGGAAAGGTTCTGTGACATGGACCAGGATGGGAACCTTAAAACAAATGGAAGTAGACAGACTCAAGAGCATTTTAGAAGTCAGCTTAAATTTGTCATACATACCACGTTTCATTTGTTCTCAACATGTCTGGAATTGGTCACTGAGCCACTGACTTGGGGAAGTGAAGTTGGAAAACACCGCTTACCATTCTTTAGGGAATTCTTTACCATATTCCCGTAGTCTACTCTGATGCAGGTTTGTTGCTATGAGGCTGTGAGGTAGATTGTGCTTTTGTTCCCAGGGATTTACCTTCCTGTGATAAGACTCTACATCCCTGCCCCAATGATGTTGGACTTGGCCATGTGACCGGATTTGATCCATGGCATATGAAACATGACATATACATGCTCCTTGCCAGATCTCTTGTGTTTTTCCTTCTGCCAAGAAATTAACATGAGGCTGCTTCCTGAGGTATCTGAGGTTAAGGAAGACATATGGAATGGAGCCATAGCACTGTAGCCAATTAACATGTAACTAAATGAGAAATCAGTCTTTGCAGCTATAAGTCCTACAGTGTGAGGGATTGTTTGCTACACGGCATAACCTCATGAGAGCTAGTCAATGAAAGGGAAAACTTACTCCTCTAGCTTTCTGTTTCTATGAGGGAACTCCCTCTACTAGTTCAGAGGGAGTATGCACACAATCTCTCTCTCTCTCTCTCTCTCTCTCTCTCTCTCTTACACACACACACACACACACACACACACGCTTTATAACTTCCCCAAGGAAGGCTCAATGCCTAGTCTGAATGATGAGCCTTGGGCAACTGGACATCTCTTGGGAATGTTAACTATTGCACAGAGCCATTCCATGCAACCAAGGGCATCATGGGCTTTAGTTTCTGTGCAGTAAACAGATAAACAGGGCCTGCTTCTGTCAGTCTCAAGCAGATCTCTGCTCTCCCGATTTCAGCTGTTATGCCTGTGCTTGGGGAACTGGTTTGGGTAATGAGTTCTCAAGTTCTAGATTAAAGTGGTGTTAGAGTTCTCTGCTGTAGCTTTACCAGTAACATCCACACAAGATTCTGTCTCTTCTCAATCAATTCAGAAACGGGAGAGAAGGATGTTTGTTAATTAATTAGCATCTTCCAATAGTTTTCTGGAGAACAAAAGCCCAGATTGAATTTTTTCAAAAATTCTCTCCGTGATCTTCCTAAGTTAGGAGTCAAGAGTGAATGAACCTCTTCTGAGTGGTCCTAACCTCCCCTTATATTCAGAGTTAGGCTGCACATTGACGTGCTCAGAACATCTTGACAAACTTCACTAAGTTTCACTGGCCTGTGGGGTTCACAAGAGGGACCTCTTTTTTTTTTTTTCTGTACGCGGGCCTCTCACTGTTGTGGCCTCTCCTGTTGCAGAGCACAGGCTCTGGACGCGCAGGCTCAGTGGCCATGGCTCACGGGCCCAGCCGCTCCGTGGCATGTGGGATCTTCCCGGACTGGGGCACGAACCCGTGTCCCCTGCATCGGCAGGCGGACTCTCAACCACTGCGCCACCAGGGAAGCCCAGGAGGGACCTCTTTTGCTGACCAAAATTAGCGTGACCCAGTGAAATAGACTTTGGAGACTAAATATGTGTGTGTGGGTATTGACCTTGTCAGCAACCAGCTGTGTGACATGAGTGCATCCCTGATAACTCAGCCTCAGTTTACACTTCTGCAAACAGGGATAATTGCAGTCTCTACAGTAGCCCTGTGGTGTTGCAGCTTTCAGACAAGACGGTGTTTGTGGATGCACTTGAGGGCAGCCCAGCTCAATGTAGGGTACTGAAGATGAACGAGGTAGAATCACGCAGAACTGGATTAAACCTGAGTGTATTTCCCACTAGCCGTTTGCCCATAGGTGTGATGCTCTGTGCCTGGATTGCCCATCTGCAGAGCAGGAATAATAATCACTGAATTATTGAATTCGATGAAATATTGTAAGTAAAGCCCAGGACACAAGTTGGTACTTCCTGTTAAATCTCTGACTTTTCCTTCTGACCAGTGAGGCAGTAAAATGAAGGATGTTTGCTGAAGTGATGGATGAAGGAGTCACAGAATAGGACCAGAAATCTCCCTTTAAAAATGGGAGATCATATAGGTCAGGGTTGGCAGACTACAACCCGTGGACTAAATCCAGCCCACTGCCTGTTTTTATAAATAAAGTTTTATTGGAACTCAGCCACTCTCATTGGTTTACCTATTGTCACTGCAGCATTCATGCTACAATGGCAGAGCCTCAAAGACCATATGACCTACACAACCTAAAATATTTCCTGCCTGGCTTTTGGGGAGAGAGTCTGCTGACTCCTGCTCTAGATTAGTGGAGAAGGAAGACATGGGGCTGAGGGGAGTGATGAGAAGGGCAATCAGACTGCATGAAGCAAGGACAGCGGCTGAAGTGGTCTGGGAGAAGAGGCAGGACAGGCACAGTGGGCTCAGGGTACAGGAGGCTTTGAGATCCAGAATGATGAGGTCACCTGTGGGGCAAAGGAGAGCCATTGTGGGTTGTGGAGCAGAGGAGAGAGAACGACGATGTTTCCTGTCAATTCAGGAAACGCAATGATTAAAGGCGTTTAACACAGATCATCCGTTTCTCAATTTGATGGGGAGGGGGTGCATTTAGACAAACAGAACAGATGGGAAGCTTGCAAAGCAGTTGCTTATTTGGAGTGGGTGTGGGCTTAAAGAGGAGCAGCTGTGGTTTGTTTCCCTCCTTACTGGTGTGGGCGTTGTCTCCCTGTGAAAGTGTGAGCAGTTATATTGCTGGTGGCCAAACTCACAGCTGGCAACACTTCCGAACGTGCACACCCAAGAGGTGAATATGTGCTCCACCAAAAGTGAGCCTTCTCTGATCTTGCCTCTTGGAAATGGCGCATTAAATCAACCAAGGTAAGCAGGTTTCTGTTCCCAGAACTTCTCAGAATTTGGAATGTACCATTATGTGTTTTGATTTTCCTCGAGGGCATAGAGGATGCTGTTTCTTCCATGTCTTTCACTCTGTGTGTATGTGTATGAGTGTAAAGTACACATTAATAACCATCTTATGGGAGATTTTTGTTCCGAGGAAGGCATTTTAGGAAAGCTGGCCCAGGTGGCGCAGTGATTAAGAATCCACCTGCCAACGCAGGGGACACGGGTTCGAGCCCTAGTCCGCAAGATCCCACATGCCGCGGAGGAGCTAAGCCCGTGAGCCACAACTACTGAGCCCGCGTGCTGCTACTGAAGCCCACGCGCCTAGAGCCCGTGCTTCGCAAGAAGAGAAGCCACCGCGATGAGACGGCTGCGCACCACAACGAAAAGTAGCCCCCGCTGGCCGCAACTAGAGAGAGCCCGCGTGCAGCATCGAAGACCCAACACAGCCAAAAATAAATAAATTAAATAAATAAGTTTACTGAACAACAACAAAAAAGCTGGCCCAGAGGCTTTCTAAACAGCTCAACAGTAACATAACTGGATATTTTGGGGGTGGGGGCGGTTGTGGGGGAGGGGGAGTGTCTGTATTAAGACATTGCTGCTTCTCCATTCCATTTACACAGGCTGGTAGATGCCATGTCTTCTATAGAGCTCTCCCGTGTCCCCTGCATCGGCAGGCGGACTCTCAACCACTGCGCCACCAGGGAAGCCCAGGAGGGACCTCTTTTGCTGACCAAAATTAGCGTGACCCAGTGAAATAGACTTTGGAGACTAAATATGTGTGTGTGGGTATTGACCTTGTCAGCAACCAGCTGTGTGACATGAGTGCATCCCTGATAACTCAGCCTCAGTTTACACTTCTGCAAACAGGGATAATTGCAGTCTCTACAGTAGCCCTGTGGTGTTGCAGCTTTCAGACAAGACGGTGTTTGTGGATGCACTTGAGGGCAGCCCAGCTCAATGTAGGGTACTGAAGATGAACGAGGTAGAATCACGCAGAACTGGATTAAACCTGAGTGTATTTCCCACTAGCCGTTTGCCCATAGGTGTGATGCTCTGTGCCTGGATTGCCCATCTGCAGAGCAGGAATAATAATCACTGAATTATTGAATTCGATGAAATATTGTAAGTAAAGCCCAGGACACAAGTTGGTACTTCCTGTTAAATCTCTGACTTTTCCTTCTGACCAGTGAGGCAGTAAAATGAAGGATGTTTGCTGAAGTGATGGATGAAGGAGTCACAGAATAGGACCAGAAATCTCCCTTTAAAAATGGGAGATCATATAGGTCAGGGTTGGCAGACTACAACCCGTGGACTAAATCCAGCCCACTGCCTGTTTTTATAAATAAAGTTTTATTGGAACTCAGCCACTCTCATTGGTTTACCTATTGTCACTGCAGCATTCATGCTACAATGGCAGAGCCTCAAAGACCATATGACCTACACAACCTAAAATATTTCCTGCCTGGCTTTTGGGGAGAGAGTCTGCTGACTCCTGCTCTAGATTAGTGGAGAAGGAAGACATGGGGCTGAGGGGAGTGATGAGAAGGGCAATCAGACTGCATGAAGCAAGGACAGCGGCTGAAGTGGTCTGGGAGAAGAGGCAGGACAGGCACAGTGGGCTCAGGGTACAGGAGGCTTTGAGATCCAGAATGATGAGGTCACCTGTGGGGCAAAGGAGAGCCATTGTGGGTTGTGGAGCAGAGGAGAGAGAACGACGATGTTTCCTGTCAATTCAGGAAACGCAATGATTAAAGGCGTTTAACACAGATCATCCGTTTCTCAATTTGATGGGGAGGGGGTGCATTTAGACAAACAGAACAGATGGGAAGCTTGCAAAGCAGTTGCTTATTTGGAGTGGGTGTGGGCTTAAAGAGGAGCAGCTGTGGTTTGTTTCCCTCCTTACTGGTGTGGGCGTTGTCTCCCTGTGAAAGTGTGAGCAGTTATATTGCTGGTGGCCAAACTCACAGCTGGCAACACTTCCGAACGTGCACACCCAAGAGGTGAATATGTGCTCCACCAAAAGTGAGCCTTCTCTGATCTTGCCTCTTGGAAATGGCGCATTAAATCAACCAAGGTAAGCAGGTTTCTGTTCCCAGAACTTCTCAGAATTTGGAATGTACCATTATGTGTTTTGATTTTCCTCGAGGGCATAGAGGATGCTGTTTCTTCCATGTCTTTCACTCTGTGTGTATGTGTATGAGTGTAAAGTACACATTAATAACCATCTTATGGGAGATTTTTGTTCCGAGGAAGGCATTTTAGGAAAGCTGGCCCAGGTGGCGCAGTGATTAAGAATCCACCTGCCAACGCAGGGGACACGGGTTCGAGCCCTAGTCCGCAAGATCCCACATGCCGCGGAGGAGCTAAGCCCGTGAGCCACAACTACTGAGCCCGCGTGCTGCTACTGAAGCCCACGCGCCTAGAGCCCGTGCTTCGCAAGAAGAGAAGCCACCGCGATGAGACGGCTGCGCACCACAACGAAAAGTAGCCCCCGCTGGCCGCAACTAGAGAGAGCCCGCGTGCAGCATCGAAGACCCAACACAGCCAAAAATAAATAAATTAAATAAATAAGTTTACTGAACAACAACAAAAAAGCTGGCCCAGAGGCTTTCTAAACAGCTCAACAGTAACATAACTGGATATTTTGGGGGTGGGGGCGGTTGTGGGGGAGGGGGAGTGTC
Organism: Lipotes vexillifer; assembly: GCF_000442215.2. Lineage (NCBI taxonomy): Eukaryota > Metazoa > Chordata > Mammalia > Artiodactyla > Lipotidae > Lipotes > Lipotes vexillifer. The sequence goes on along the minus strand of NW_006790710.1, from coordinate 662,512 downwards.
TGTATTAAGACATTGCTGCTTCTCCATTCCATTTACACAGGCTGGTAGATGCCATGTCTTCTATAGAGCTCTGCAGTTTTCCAAATACTTTATGTACATGTTGATTTCTACATTTGCAAGCGGATTCAGCTTGATTAGCAATTTAAATGGAAATTTTCTAACCACTATGAATTGGCACCTAATTTGCATTTCTTGTCAGTTATCTGTGGACCTAACTCATGGCCCTGGAAATATTCCAGCTGTGGTCACGTGCTAGGAGGCCTGACACTCTTTGGGGGATAAATGTGGTCAGTGGACATTTCAGTTACTCTCCTCAGAAGGTCATGCAGGCTTCTTGGGTATAAAACAAAATTGATAGGACATTTTGTTGCAGTTGGCTTCCTTCCATCCAACTCGAGAGAGCCTTTCTGCGCAGCAGTCTCAAATCAAAGCTCTTTCTGGATTAAGCCATGTCCCAGTCGACTGCCCTACCACGTTACGGGAGTTTCAGGCTCTGTCACCTTCTATTTTCTTATCTGTTCCTGAGAACCACTCAGGGCTAGTCTGAAATCCTCCCTGGCTTAGAACGTTGAGCCTTTACATTACCCCAGCAATAAAGTAGAACCCATGTAATTTATTTGTTTTCATCTTTATTGGAGTATAGTTGCTTTACAATGTTGTGTTAGTTTCTACTGTACAGCAAAGTGAATCAGCTATAGGTATACATATATCCCCTCTTTTTTGGATTTCCTTCCCATTTAGGAAGGAAAACATTGAGTATTGAGTAGAGTTCCCTGTGCTATACAGTAGGTTCTCATTAGTTACCTATTTTATATGTGGTATCAATAGTATATATATTCAATCCCAATCTCCCAGTTCATCCCACACCCCCTTTTCCCCCTTGGTATCCATACATTTATTCTCTATGTCTGTGTCTCTAATTTCTGCTTTGTAAATAAGATTGTCTATACCAACTTTTCCAGATTCCACATATATGCGTTAGTGTACAACGTTTGTTTTTCTCTTTCTGACTTACTTAACTCTGTATGACAGTCTCTAGGTCCATCCACGTCTCTACAAATGACCCAGTTTTGTTCCTTTTTATGGCCGAGTAATATTTCATTATATATATGTACCACATCTTCTTTATCCATTCCTAGTAGAACCCATGTAATCTGACTATTTATTTCTTCTACTGATTTTGGATGCAGGAGGGCCCCAGTGATACCACCAGTGCCAAGACATCTGCTAAAACAGGGGCTCAAAATGCTGCAGGTGTGCGAGGCCCATGCTCTCTGACCATAGACGGAGGTCAAGGCCCAGACTGACTCCATTCTGAGGACACCTCAGGTACGTGAGGGGAGGCAGCTGAAACCAGAGGAGTGGTGTGGATATTCCCAAGCGGGGAGGACCTTCCACAGCCATCCTCAGAATGCCCACCTTTAGAGCAAGGTCCCAGGCATCTTCACCCCTGCTGCCAATCCTGTAGGCCATCGTGGAATCTCCCTCTGTTGAGTTATTCCAGGCCCACCGGGGGCCATACCTTTATTTTATTACCCGCCATTTATCTGTACGTATTTGCAGAGCCAAGGGGAAACATGGAGGGGCTTGTTCTTGGGTGAAGGTGTTGTTAGGAACGTGGGTCTTTAAGAAATTGCTCAAGTAGCGGAAGAGGGATGCAGGGAGAGAAGCCCTGAGAGGCTGGTGGAGAGGGCGGCGTGGGTGGCGGAGGGCAGGCAGAGCTCTCCAGGCTCTTTCTCTGCCGTGTGCGCTGCTGGGTACAAGCTGCACGCTCAGCTCCCTGGCCCGCGTGCGGGCCTCTCCAGAGCAGGCTGCCGGGCAGCAAGCTCGGGGCCCAGAGACCAACTGGTCTTCGTTGTAGAGTCTCTGGTTGGATCCAGGAGCTGAGAGGCCCCTGGATGCAGGAGGGTTTCCCTGAAACCCCACTACACTCTTCCAATTCCTGAACTGAGTTTCTGCCCCTATTTTAAACCAGTTCTCTGCTTCCCAGTTCCCAGCCTGAGGCCCCCTCACTGGTCTTTCTGTCTTTCTCCTCATGCTCCTTGGGCCCTGTCAGCCTAACCCACCATATGCCATGCACTCTGGGCCTGTAAAAACCAGAGACCCCTTGGGCACACACGGTCATCTTCTGGCCGTGTCCACCCAGCTCCAACCTGCAACAAGCCCCCCGACTCACTTCCTGCCCTTGGTCCTCAGATGAGTCCTTTGGTTCCGTTGAGCTTCAGGCCTTGCTTTGCCTCTTGGCCTCTGCCTCCAGCTGGTGGCCCACTGAACTTCCATCTTCGTCCTCCTCCCAGAACTGAAGGTCAACCCCAACCACTTGGCCAACAGTGAAGCCAAACTAGGTTGATCTCCAGTGACCCCAGAAGGGCATGCAGACATCCATAGTCTGCTCCTTTGATGCCAGTCTTCTGCTTCCTGGTTTTAGCCACATTCCAGAAAGGTGAGGCTGCCAGAAGGCAAGTCCCATAGAGATGAGATTCTAACTGTGGTTTCCTACTCAGCCGTCGCTGCTCTGTGACAAGGCAGCTCCATGTGGTTGCAGCGCTGTGGCACTTGAAGCACTCAACTTGAAGTTGAGTGAACTGGATCCAGTACCTGGTTCCCCTTCTCCCTGGCAGTATAACATCAAGCAAGTTATTTTTACCTGCTTTGAACCTCTAGTCACCCTTCTACAAAACTGAAAAAAAAACCTTTTTGCACACTTCACAGGGTTGTTATGGGGGTAAAATTAAATTCTATACCTGAGTTATAAAGTACGAGGCATGATATAAATTTAGGTAAATTTATTAATGAGAATCTTTACATAAAACCTCCCCTGGACCTTCTCACCATAGGTGAGTCTCATGCTCACACCCCAAACCCTGGGTTTTCTGGTTCATGCAAGTAAGGGAGATTTTGAAGGCTTTGGAGAGTGCAGCCAAAAGGTGATACAGGTGTGAGCATGAGACTCACCTATGGGGAGAGGGTCCAGGGAAGGTCCGAGGGAAACACCTGCAGTATGCAGCCGTGGTAGCCCCTCTGAGCCAACCTGGCTGCTGGTCGCTTCCGTGACCACAGTGGAAAGAAAACGCATAATGGCCTCAGACGGGACCTCGCCAGCCAACCAACGTCAGTCTGCTCCTGACTGGCCCAGAGAGCGACAACAGGAATCTGGGTCCCGCTCCACTCTGGTGACAAGTCCCTGCCAGAGGGAAGCAGGCAGGGGCTGCTGGTAAATGCTGGGTAGGCAAGGTCCAGGTGGGGACTGTGCCCTGAACACCAGGGGCCATGCCCTGGGGCAGAGAACTTTGATAGGATTTGCCCAGCTGGCACTAAGAAACCAGCTCAGTCCATCCGAGAAGGGCTGGCACAGCCTGTGTTAGAGCCAGACTCACATCTAGGCGGAAATCTTGGGCAGCATGAGAACGGTGTCAAGGGTCCTCCAGGGGCAAGACAGGGACAGGGAGACCAGTCGGGGCATTGCTGCAGCTGTCCCAGGAAGAAGCAATGGCGACATGAACCGGAGGGAGGCAGTGGAAATAGAAACAAATGGTCTGATTACAGAAATATTTAGAGAGATTGAGAATGGTCTTTTGTTTTTGTTTTTCTCATGCTTAACCTATCTGTTTTAAAATCCCTAGGGAAA